>NC_041389.1:63364709-63461801 GCF_002162155.2 Triticum dicoccoides | reverse complement strand
GGGAGGGAACCAGGCTCTGATTACCAGTTTGTAACGAACCCAGTGGCACAAGGGATCGATACAGAGGAGATCGGGATGAGAGATCGAACTGGAGTTCTTACTTGCAGAAGAAGAAGATGAGGAACAGAGAAGGAGGGCGAGATACAGAGAGAGAGTAGGTCACGGACAAGGTTCACATACAACACGCATCCCCAACTCTGGCTAACTCACACGCACGCACACACATACAGCTGCCAGTGGGCCCTGGCTGGGGACCCACGTCTTCCTTGTCCACCGCATCATCAGGGGATGCAGGTGTGACACCCCGGCAACCGGATCCCTACTGCGTGTTGCTGCCCCGGCCACCCGGCTCAGCGTCGCTCCACGTTTGGCTCCCAAGCCCCCGCCGTCGCGCGGGATTCTGGCCCCCCGCTGGATCCCCACCGACAATGGCCTGAGCCGCACTGCCTAGTTATCTCCTTCGTGATCCAGTAGGTTCTGCTGCAGTCCTACTCCGACATCCGCCGCGGGCCGCTACTACAGCAAATATCCGAGTGAGTTGCGGTACAACTTGAGCTCGATGAGAGGGTGATAAATTTAAGAAGAATTAGGGTCGTATGCGTGCTGTGCCATTGATCTTTCTCTGAACAATGCTTTCTCTGCCATGGACGGATGCCTTCTCTGTAGATAAGGGCATATGACACTTTGTGCTCTGAAGGTGCTTGTTGATATGCCAGTGTGAACATGTACATTTTTCTGCAGGTTTTCTGGTTGATTTATGAGGGATACCACAAGTTCTATTTTTACAGAAGTTGAACTACAAGATATGAAGTTCGATGGATGTGGAGGTTCTTTTGACCTTGAACTTTATAAGAGTTCAGCTTTTACTTGATTTTCAATTCAAAATTTGCATTCTTTTCAGTACATCAACTTTAAATGTGCAGAACATCAAGGAAATCTTGAAAATATATATGTGCACTCTATGTCTTTTTCTTATGCTTACCAGTATTCTGCACTCATACTGTTATGCATAAGTTCAGGTTGCGTGTGGAGTTTCAGATATATGCAATTGAATTAGAGCACCATGCTCTCACCCATGTAATTTGCAGGGAAAACATAATAAGTTCTAAGAAAATAAACATAGAAGTTCATATTTCGAAACAAATGAAGTATTTGGGAAATAAAATGAAGTATTTCAAAGCTCGGACGCCGGCTTCGTGCCGCGCTGCGGCCGCGCCGATTAGCTGTTGGATGCGCCTGGTCATGTAGGGGAGCTCGTCGGCCCCCACTCCGTTGAGCTCGTCAACGATCGACTGGGCAGCGCGTAGGTTCTCGAGGGGCATGACATAGATCGGGCGGTCCGCACCCAACATACTGGCAATGGCCGCACCGCGTTGCTTGACGGTGCCGACTAGGCTTGGCCCTTCTGGAGGCGGCATGCTGAAGGCGGCTCGATCGACCTCGCGCTGGTGGGCTTCCGTGAGGCATCTCATGGTGTTTATCTTCTGGCCCTCCGCGACGAGGGCAAGGCGGCGAGCCTCCAGCGCCTTGGCGTCGGCGTCAGCCGGGATGGGAACGGACAAGTCCTGCAGCACCGCTTGCAGGGCGTCGTGGGTGTTCTCGCAGGAGGCGGCTCCGTGGCTGATGACCAGCACCTCGGTGACGGTGCTGCCGCCACTGTCAGCTCGCGGTAGAGGGTCGTCGAAGACGATCACGTCGGTGGGGAAGGCATCGAGCGATGCCATGTCAGAATCGACAAGCATCGGGTCGGCGGAGCCGATCGACTCCAGGTCCGCGATAGGCTCGCCGGAGACGTGGAGTTGGTTGAGGAGGCTGACGAGGCGGCTCTCGAGGCAGCCGGTGCCCCGTCAGATGCGGGCTCGTCGGAGATGCAAACCTCGCCAAGAAGATCGGCGAGGCAGCTCGCCGCGCAGGCGTCGTCGATGCTTTGCAGCACATCGGGGCAAGCGCCATTGGGCGTGCCGGGATGGCTACGCTCGCTGGGAGGAAAAGGGTTCCCGTCCAGAGCAGGTCTCCGGACGACGGTGCACCTAGCCCCATGGTGGGCGCCAAATGTCGGGTGCTAGGTGCGACGTATGCCAATGGATGGCTTATCATTGTGGGAGCCAGTAAGACATCGCCGGTGCCTGGAAACGGGATAAGGCGAAGACATGCACACCGGCGAATCTTACCCAGCTTCGGGGCTCTCCGTGGAGATAACACCCCTACTGCTGCTCTGCGGGGTCTCCGCATGATCACTAGATCAACAAGTGGCTACAAGATGCTCCTTGAGCTGTTCGGTGGGAGGAGGAAGAAGGGCAAGGCTAGCTCTCTTCTCTCCCTATGGCAGTGTCTAAAACTCTATGAGATCAAACCTTTGCATGGGTGTCCCGGGGGGTTTATATAGGTCTACCCCCCGGGGGTACAATGGTAATCCGGCCCGGGCGCGGGCCCAGGCCGTCAGTGTCTGTGACCGCCGCCTTCTCCGCCGACTTCTGGGGCCCGCTGACTGGTAGGTCCCGCCGGCTGTCTGCTCGCTGGTCGACAGGCCGGCCCCACCGCCAGGGGGTCTTGTCAGGGGCTGGTTACTGTTGCCTCGCCTTTGATGATGGGGGCTCTGCCGTGATAAGCATGGCTACAGTGCCGCCGCCTTGCGGGCTCCCATTGTAGCCTTACCGTGTCTTATCCGCTTAATGATGCGCGCACCCTGAGGGGGGAGCAAGCCGGCTATTGGAAGCCGGCCCGGCCTTGGGCCGGCTGGGGGAGGCCGGGCCGCCTTCGGACGTCTCTCTGACCAAAGGGGCCCGCCACCTGCAGGCCGTACTAGCGACCCGTCGTGGATGGCATCATGACTCTCATGGCGACAGTGCCACGCCGGACGGGGATGGCTGCCCCGTACGGCATACTATAGCCATGCATTCTCCGGGATTCGGGGGTGGCAGGGTTTGCTGTAGCCACGCCCTATCCCATCACCGTTATGGGTGATGGTCTTTGGAGGCGGCGTTCGGCCGCTTGCTTCTAGGAGTCGGCCCTTCATGGGCCGCCTTCGGGAAGTCGGTCCTTCATGGGCGGGCTTCTTGGAGTCGGCCCGATCGTGGCATCCTCCAAGGGTTGTTTCTTGGCCGGGCCGCCTTCTGCCAGCCGGCCTAGGTGACAGCCGGCCGGAGGAAGGCGGCCCCGTGTCTTAGGTTCTTCGAGGTCCGATCAGCCTGTTGTTTTTTCTGAGGGCCAAAGGGAGCCGGTTAGGCTACCCGTGGTCATTTACTCCGACACTCGACATGCAACAAAGAGTCACTCCAAAGTCACTAATAGCGGAGAACAAACGAAGAGATTATGGTAGGGTACGAAACCACCTCAAAGTTATTCTTTCCAATCAATCCAATGGGCTATTCCTATAAGTGTCACAAACAGCCCTAGAGTTCGTACTAGAATAACACCTTAAGATACAAATCAACCAAAACCCCAATGTCACCTAGATACTCCAATGTCACCTCAAGTATCCGTGGGCATGATTATACGATATGCATCACACAATCTCAATTCATCTATTCAAACCAACACATAGAACCTCAAAGAGTTCCCCAAAGTTTCTACCGGAGAATCACGACGAAAACGTGTGCCAACCCCTATGCATAGGTTCATGGGCGGAACCCGCAAGTTGATCACCAAAACATACATCAAATGAATCACGTGATATCCCATTGTCACCACAGATACGCACGGCAAGACATACATCAAGTGTTCTCAAATCTTTAAAGACTCAATCCGATAAGATAACTTCAAAGGGGAAACTCAATCCATTACAAGAGAGTAGAGGGGGAGAAGCAACATAAGATCCAACTATAATAGCAAAGCTCGCGATACATCAAGATCGTGCCAAATCAAGAACACGAGAGAGAGAGAGAGAGATCAAACACATAGCTACTGGTACATGCCCTCAGCCCCGAGGGTGAACTACTCCCTCCTGGTCATGGAGAGTGCCGGGATGATGAAGATGGCCACCGGTGAGGGTTCCCCCCTCCGACAGGATGCTGGAACAGGGTCCTGATTGGTTTTTCGTGGCTCTGGAGGCTTGCGGCGGCGGAACTCCCGATCTATTCTCCGTTTTGGAAGTTTTAGGGTACGTAGGTATATATGGGTGCAGGAAGTACGTCGGTGGAGCTTCGGAGGCCCCACGAGGCAGGGGGCGCACCCTGGGGGGGGCCACCCTCGTGGGCACCTCCCTTCTCTCCTGACATGGGGTCCAAGTCCATCCGGTAGCTTTCCTTCCAAAAATAACTTCTCCAGTTGATTTCGTTCCGTTTCGACTCCGTTTGATATTCCTTTTCTTCATAACACTGAAATAGGCAAAAAACAGCAAATCTGGGCTGGGCCTCCGGTTAATAGGTTAGTCCCAAAAGTAATATAAAAGTGGATAATAAAGCCCAATAAAACATCCAAGATTGATAATATAATAGAATGAATACACTACAAAAAAATACACTTCCGTGATGATACGTGTTTGTCATAGTAGGTCGCATTTTTTGTCATGCATGTACATCCATGACAAATTTATTATAGAATCAAGATAGTCATACCTGTGCTGTGGTAGAAGTGTTCCATGACATTGCCAAAATTATCATCACGGAAGTGTCCACTTCCATGACGATAAATCGCGCATCACAGAAGAGCTTTCATCAAGGGTGACCGACACGTGGCATCCATCGTAACGGAACGCTGTTAAGCTATCGGGTCGGGTTTTGGATCTGATAACCCGTTAACAGCCCCGGCCAATGGGGATTTTCCACGTGTAAAATCATCATTGGCTGGAGGAAACACGTGTAGGCTCACCATTGGGACGGATGTCATCCACTCATTGGACAGAAGGCACCTATGATACATCGACACGTGGCACGGCCCAACAGAGGCCCATTCCTGTGAAAAGGCCGGCCCATTTGACTTGGTCAAAAGGTGGCGGGCCGGCCCATGTAAAGCCTGTTAATGTCCTGTTCGCATATAGCCCATTTACAGCCCGCTAACCCAAGGCCCGTTACGCCCTATTCGAATTAGGCCCAGTAGCGTCATCTGGGCCACCCAATATGATTCCAGCCCGTTTTCACTTCTCGCCCACGTATGGCCCATGATGTCTTTCGGCCCATATGAGGCCCTGTGTAACTCTTGGCCTATTAATGGCCCGTGGTGAAACTGGCCCGTAATGAACAGTGTATTACTTTACACCCATTAACGGCCCGTGGTGAAACTGGCCCGTAATGAACAGTGTATCACTTTATACCCTTTAAGGGCCCGTTATTCCATTGGGCCGTTTCCAGCCCATGTTATCTTTCGGCCTTCTCAGAGCCCATTTATTCTTGGGCTCATTTCAAGCATTCGTTTACTTACGGCCCGTTACTGTCATTTTCTGCTTATGGGCCAAATTCAGCCCGTGGTTACAGTCGGTCCGTTTGTGGTCCGTTAACACGTTGGGCCATTTTCATAGCGTCATGAAATACGACCTATTAATGATGGCCCGTTATGGTCGGCCCATGAACGGACGATTCCAACTCTAGCCCATTTACAGCCATAATGCGGCCTGTTATTGGCCCATGTTTGGCCAATGGATCATACTGCCCATATAAGGCCCATTGATGATACGGCCCGTAGAAGGCCCATTGTTTCTACGGCCCGTGGAACGCCCACTGTTTATATGGCCCGTAGAAGAACCACTGTTTCTATAGCCTGTAGGTGCAATGTCACTACAGTAAATATTAGCCCATGGTTATTGTGGCCTAGTTTTAAAAAATAGGTTGTTGCAGCCACTAGCAAACCGCAGAAAAAGAACTGCACTGACTACAAGCAAACAAATAAACAAGACAACAAGGAAATAAATAATCAAGCAACTTACACTAGGCTATCCCGGCGATTACACATATTCATCCACTGGGCATCAAAGTTCGCCACCAATGCAAATATACGGAACACAGCAGCATATAAACACCACAGCAAAACAAGTCCAGAACCGAAACCACTTCAGAAGAGCTCAAGAAACAATATCCTGGGTACCAATAATGCTGGCAAGATGCTTAGCAAGCTTATTAACTTTCTCTTGTTCGGCGCTTAAGTCCTCCAGCGCCTGCTGTTGCACCAAAAAGTATGCATCTGAATTCTGCAGGGACTTCCTCAGTCCTTCGGCTTCCGGTCGCATAACATCTAATCGATGTATTTCAACTTGAAGTTGAGACTCAAGAAGCTGAACTGATTCAGGCAACGAGTTCGAAGAGCTGGTGCCAGCAGTGGTAGCTAGTAACTCGAACACTACATCAAGACAGGACTTTGCGGTTGTCTCAGTGTCCTGAATATAGTTTTTATCAGCTTTCTTGGAGACCAACAGGGATGTCTCACTATCTTGAACCTTATCTGCATTACTTCCTTTACCATTGCATAATAGGGTACTCTTCTCCAATATTTTATCCGCGTTCTAAAAGGGAAACAAACAAACACATCTCAGGTTTACAATGTAGTATATGAAACTCATTTTGGTAAACCAGTTCAGTAGTAAGGTGGACAGGATAACAGCATGAAACAAACATATATCTATGTAGTATGGTCACTGTATGGTCTATATCATTCTAGTTTATGTTGCCAAATCAAGATAGATACAGTTCGAATCATATCTATTTAAGACAAAGCAGCATAGATAGAATATAAGTGTAGGAAACTACACAGCAATAACAACACTTGTAATGTGCATGGCATGAGAACATAACTGTTTATTCAATTGAAACTGAAATCAACATAGAGCAAGTTACAACAGCAAACAGCCAAACACGTTCAAGAAACAGGTTTAAAACATACCTGTTGCGCCATTGGAGTTTCAATTGCATCCTTCAAATTTGAAATTGGTTGGTATCAGTAAATACAGTGATGCAAGAGCAAAGTAGTATGAACCATAGCTACCGAACCTGACCTGAGAACAATTCTTCTTCTGCTTTAAGCGTTGACTTCGGGTTCGGAGTGGTGGTCCTCGTGATTTGGGCACTGCAGTTGCCTTACTAACTGCTTGTGTTTGGGTGCTCTGTGGTGGAGACAGTGCTGTGTCAACGGGAACTGGGTGTCTATCTCCTGGGGTTGGGGTTAGAAGGGGTGTAGCTGGTTCTCTGTCCAACTGGGTAGGGGCCGGGTACAATCTGCATGAGTGTGGGTTATGTGTGGTGGGGCTGATTCTTGGTTAAGTACAATCGTGGTTCTATCTGCATCAACAGGTAGCACGATCTTTTCTGAAGACCGTGTTTTTACTCCTACAGATACTGCCATCACTCCCTCCAATTGAAATGCTTGATAAACAAGAAAAGTAATTGAATGTACATACATTGTAAGATAGACAAGTGCAATGGATAGTAGGGAAGAAAACAGGGCATGAAATAATTCACATTTATGTTGTCTAAGCAAACAGAATAGCAGGACATAATTTCACATATATGATGGCTAATTAAACATGATAGCATGACACAATTTCACATGTATGATGGCTAACTAAACAGGATAGAATGACATACTTCAAAATATGATGACTGTGTAAACAGGATGACATGATATAACTATACGATGTGTCTATTAAAGTGGTTGGCATGCCATAAATCTCAAACATGCCGTCGACGGAAACATGATGGCATGATATAATTCACGGATAGAATGACATAATTTAAAATATGATGACTATGTAAACAGGATGAGATGATATAACTATATTATATCTTTAGAAAATGGGTTGGCATGCCATAATTCAGATACATGCTGTCTATGTAAACATCATGGCATGACATAATTCAAATATATGATTTATATACTAAGGAAGTGAGCAGAGGGCAATTGCATATATGATGTGTCAACTAAGGAGATGGCATTCAATATTGTGTATATGATGTAAAAAATAAGCATTGCAATACAACATATGCATTATATGAGTAATATAACCCTGCCAAGTTTGAGCATACAACTCAGGGGGATAATAGGACTGGTCATCTGCCTCTGAATCCTCCTCTGAAGAGCTATCTGTAACCAGCAAGATATCTGCTTCAGCAGGTAGCATTGTCTGCTCTGAAGACCTTGTTTTCACTCCAGATTTCTCCATCACCAATTCAAATGGATGATGCACAGGAAGAGCAGTTGAATATACAAACATTGTCGACAAAAGCAATGAGAAATACAAAAACAGGACGGCATGATATAATTCACATATATGACGCTTGCCTAAACAGCATGGCATTGCATAATTCACATACATAATGCCTTGCAACAAGATAACATTGCATAATTCACATATATAATGTCTTGCAACAAGATGGCATTGCATAATTCATGTATATGGTAATTAGACACTAAACAGGTGTCATTCACACAAAGCATGTCTAAACTAAGAAAATGACATAGCAATGCAAGATACCATACGCACGATATGAGTAACATAACCCTGCCAAGTTAGGGCATGCACCTCAGGGGGGAAATATGACAGGTGATCTGTCTCTGAATCCTCCTCTGAGGAGCTATCGGTAACCAGCAAGACATGCGCTTCGTCAGATAGCATTGTCTGCTCTGAAGACCTTGTTTCCACTCCAGATTTTTCCATGACCGTGCCGAATGGCTGATGCACAGGAAGAGTAATTGAATGTACTAAAATTGTTGAAAAATTTAACACATAATAAAAAAATGATGGCATGATATAATTCACATATAAGATGACTGGCTAACTAGGGTGGCATTGCAAAATTCACATATATGAAGCCTAGCTAGACAAGATGGCATTGCATGATTCACATATACGATAAAGAAAAAAACAGATGGCATTGACACAAAGCATGTCTAAACTAAGCAGATGACATCTTTAATGTATACAGTAAGCAATCCAAGGCACCATATGCATGATATTACCAACATCAGCATGCCAAATTAGAGCGAAGACCTCATGGGGAAAATAGGAGTGGTCTTCTCCTTCTGAATCCCCCTCAGAGCAGTTATCTTCCTCTTGATTACGATCCGAAATGGGTGGAGGGGGGCTGCCTTTGCGCCCACCATGGAACGACGTTTGCATGAAATTTTATTGCCACGCAAGGCTCGTCTCTTTTGCTCTACATGATCAGTTCCATTGTGTACAATAACTGGCATGCATAGGAATAAAACATAGTGAGATTATGTAAGGAGTGCATGCACAAATCCAGAGTGATGGTAGCAAACTGTGGATAGACCCAAAACCAATGATAGCAGGCAGATAATAGCTTTAGTTAAAAAATACAGATAATGGCTCCTTTAATGTTTGTTTGCACCCAACATGAAACTCATTGTAGACACCGGAGATTAACTAGATAGTAGACAGATAGTACTGATTGCTGCCCCAATATGTACCCCACAACCATTTAAAAACTCAAGTTTCAGCATTAGTTTGGACCTGACTCGGAGTCTAATAGGTGAACACAATGATAATGTAGCATGTCATCATATTAAGCGACGCATAACGTAAGCAGACACAGAAGAGTGCGACCTCTCTTGCGGACCCGTGTAGTCCTCAAGGTCATCTGCTCAGTTGATGATGGTAATGCAGTTGTCATGGCTGCCGGCGGCGGGGAAGAAGATCTAAGGCGGTGAAAGATAGTCTGGAGAGCGGATCCCTGCTGTGGTGAACCCTTCCATCGTTGGAGCACTGAGCAGGGGTGGAACACAGCGCCGCAGGAGCAGGACAAACCACACAAGGTTTTCTTTGACACATATCTGTAACAGAAGTAATTGAGTAAGGGCTTGTTTGAATTTGAGGATTCTAACAATGCAAGGATAGGAAATAGACAGGAATAGGATAGGAATGCACGTGCAAAATAGAGAATTTAAAAACAAAGGATTTCTACCAATCTGGGTGTTTGATTCACAACAATTGGAAGATCACAGGATGCAAAAAAGCATGGTGAGATTAAGTCAAACCACAAGAAAATGTACGGTTATAATGCTATTATGCTACTATCTCTTAGTCTTGTGCTTGATGAATAGGAATATGAAAAGGAGGAGAAGTGGAAATTAAAATTCATACGGTTTTTCTTTCAAGGAGACACTAAAGGAACAAATCCTACAGTTTTCCTTTGCTCCATTCCTTTGCACCAAATTCATGAAAAGTAGTACCATAGGAAACTTTCCAATTCCTATGTTTTTCATTCACTTTTCCTTTCAAGCACTGGCAATTCTAGTAGGCAGGCTTGAGCAAGGAAAATCCTACACTAAAAAAATGTTTTTGTGCTACTTCTATTACTTTGGACCAAGGCCACTGCCATACTAGAACTCCCAGGCCCATCGACAAATGCACAACTCAAATGCGCAGAGATAAATAATGATGGCGTTCAAGAGTCCATCACGGATATCTATGTTGCCTGGTACCTCACTGCTTGTCATATAGTAGTATAAAATAATCGTATTTCTCGTTACTATGAGTGCTCAGTGGACAATATATATAACATGTAGAGTAAAAAAGAGATGCAACAAGTGTACAACCTCTTTGGCAAAGCCATGTCGATCTTAGCGTGATTGGGTTGGCCGGTGAGGATGCTCCGGCTGACTTTGCTGTCGGAGGAGGGGAAGAAGATCTTAGGCGTCTGGAGATGGAGCCCGAGGTACTGCTCCGCTGTGATGGAGGGTTTCGTCGTTGGAGCAGCTCCGGTGAGTTGTACGACGCCGAGGCTGAAGCAGGACAAGAGAGACAACGAACAACGTTAACCTGAGTGGAATTCTAATAGCATCTCCAATACATGACGTAAAATACATAACCACAAAGTGCTATATGTAAAATACATCAGCCGCTCATCTCTGAACTTAACTGTCGAAACTGAACTTAACTGTCGAAACTGAACCTAACTGTCGAAACTGAATTTTGCTGTCGAAACTAAATTTTGCTGTCGAAACTGAACGCACTAGCAAGGTGAGGCTACACGTCGGTCGACTGACTTTTTCATCTCTGGTCAGTCGATTTTGCTGCCGTTGGATACGAAATCAAGGGCCTGCGGTTCATCTTCAACCTCCACCCCCTGAGCCGCCAGCCACCACCGGCCAAACAGCAGCCCCGCGCTGCCCGCGGCCGGCGGTGCACCGCCCCGCCCGCCCCGAAAACACTCCCCACCGTCGGTCCGCCGCCGCCCCGGCCATCCCTCTAGGCCCCCCGTGCCGAGCTTTTTATCCGGCGATCCCCACGCCACCGCCCCGCCAACGCCCCGCCACTGCCGGAGACCACCGCCCCCATCCTGAACCCTAAGATAGATAGTGGGGTACCTCTCCGGCGAGCCCCCCTCCCCACTGTGGATGGTTCTTCCTTCACCCCGGCGAGCCCACCCCTTGGAAATCGACTGACCTAAAAGTCGATTCAGTCGACTGAAGTGTAGCCAAATCGGAGTAGCATCGCAAGCAAGAGCAAGAGCGAGAGCAGCAGCGCGAGCAAGAGCAATAGCAAGAGCAGACCAGGCAGGGGACCGAGAGCAAGAGCAGAGCAGCAGCGCGAGCGAGAGCTAAAGCAGCAGCAACTCCTACTGATGTGGACGTCACCGCCGAGGGAGCGACGCCGTGGAGGAAGTGGCCGGCGACGTCGCCGTGGATGGAGCCGCGCCGTGTCGGCTCGGGACCGAGCGCGAAGAAAATGCGGCGATTAGTGTACAACCTCTTTGGTGGCGCCGATTAGGCCGCAGCTTCATCCGAGGAAATGGTGATGATGATGCTCTTCCGGTGGTGCAGGTGAAGATGACGGTGTGGGACTGGAGTGAAGGAAATATGCCCTAGAGGCAATAATAAAGTTATTATTTATTTCTTTATTTCATGATAAATGTTTATTATTCATGTTAGAATTGTATTAACTGGAAACATAATACATGTGTCAATACATAGACAAACATAGTGTCACTAGTATGCCTCTACTTGACTAGCTTGTTAATCAAAGATGGTTGTGTTTCCTAGCCATAGACATGAGTTGTCATTTGATTAACGGCATCACATCATTAGAAGAATGATGTGATTGACTTGACCCATTCCGTTAGCTTAGCACTTGATCGTTTAGTATGTTGCTATTGCTTTCTTCATGACTTATACATGTTCCTATGACTATGAGATTATGCCTCCCGTTTACTGGAGGAACACTTTGTGTGCTACCAAACGTCACAACGTAACTGGGTGATTATAAAGGAGCTCTACAGGTGTATCCAAAGGTACATGTCGAGTTGACGTATTTCGAGATTAGGATTTGTCACGCCGATTGTTGGAGAGGTATCTCTGGGCCCTCTCGGTAATGCACATCACTATAAGCCTTGCAAGCAATGTGACTAATGATCTAGTTGCGGGATGATGCATTACATAACGAGTAAAGAGACTTGCCGGTAACGAGATTGAACTAGGTATTGGGATACCGACGATCAAATCTCGGGCAAGTAACATACCGATGACAAAGGGAACAATGTATGTTGTTATGCGGTTTGACCGATAAAGATCTTCGTAGAATATGTGGGATCCAATATGAGCATCCAGGTTCCGCTATTGGTTATTGACCGGAAACGTGTTTCGGTCATGTCTACATAGTTCTCGAACCCGTAGGGTCCGCACGCTTAAGGTTTCGATGACAGTTTTATTATGAGTTTATGAGTTTTGATGTACCGAAGGAGTTCGGAGTCCCGGATGAGATCGGGGACATGACGAGGAGTCTCGAAATGATCGAGACGTAAAGATCGATATATTGGACGACTATATTTGGACTTCGGAAAGGTTCCGAGTGATTCGGGTATTTTTCGGAGTACCGGAGAGTTACGGGAATTCGCCGGGGAGTATATGGGCCTTATTGGGCCATACGGGAATAGAGGAGAGAGGCCAAAAGGAAGGAGGCCTGCGCCCCCCTCTGGTCCGAATTGGACAAGGGGTGCAGCCCCCTTTTCCTTCTCCCTCTCCTCCTCTTTCCTTCTCTCCTACTCCAACAAGGAAGGAGGGGGTCCTACTCCCGGTGGGAGTAGGACTCCCCGTGGCGCGCCCCCTCCTAGGCCGGCCGGCCCCTCCCCCTTGCTCCTTTATATACGGGGGCAGGGGGGCACCTCTAGGCATAACAACAATTAATCTCCAAGATCTCTTAGCCGTGTGCGGTGCCTCCCTCCACCATAGTCGTCGATAATATTGTTGCGGTGCTTAGGCGAAGCCCTGCGACGGTAGAACATCAAGATCGTCACCACGCCGTCATGCTGACGGAACTCTTCCCCGACACCCTGCTGGATCGGAGTCCAGGGATCGTCATCGAGCTGAACGTGTGCTAGAACTCGGAGGTGCCGTAGTTTTGGTGCTTGATCGGTCGGGCCGTGAAGACGTACGACTACATCAACCGCGTTGTTCTAATGCTTCCGTTTTTGTTCTATGAGGGTACGTGGACAACACTCTCCCCTCTCATTGCTATGCATCACCATGATCTTGCGTGTGCGTAGGAAATTTTTTGAAATTACTACGTTCCCCAACAGTGGCATCCGAGCCAAGGTTTATGCGTAGATGTCATATGCACGAGTAGAACACAAGTGAGTTTGTGGGCGATACAAGTCATACTGCTTACCAGCATGTCATACTTTAGTTCAGCGGTATTGTGAGATGAAGTGGCCCGGACCGACATTACGCGTACGCTTACGCGAGACTGGTTTCACCGTTACTAGCACTTGTTGCTTAAAGGTGACTGGCGGGTGTCTCTCTCTCTCACTTTAGTTGAACCGAGTGTGGCTACGCCCGGTCCTTACGAAGGTTAAAACAACACTAACTTGACGAACTATCGTTGTGGTTTTAATGCGTAGGTAAGAACGGTTCTTGCTCAGCCCATAGCAGCCACGTAAAATTTGCAACAACAAAGTAGAGGACGCCTAACTTGTTTTTGCAGGGCATGTTGTGATGTGATATGGTCAAGACGTGATGCTATATTTTATTGTATGAGATGATCATGTTTTGTAACCAAGTTATCGGCAACTGGCAGGAGCCGTATGGTTGTCGCTTTATTGTATGAAATGCAAACACCGTGTAATTGCTTTACTTTATCACTAAGCAGTAGCGATAGTCGTAGAAGCAATAGATGGCGTAACGACAATGATGCTACGATGGAGATCAAGGTGTCGCGCCGGTGACGATGGTGATCATGACGGTGCATTGGAGATGGAGATCACAAGCACAAGATGATGATGGCCATATCATATCACTTATATTGATTGCATGTGATGTTTATCCTTTATGCATCTTATCTTGCTTTGATTGACGGTAGCATTTTAAGATGATCTCTCACTAATTATCAAGAAGTGTTCTCCCTGAGTATGCCCCGTTGCAAAAGTTCTTCGTGCTGAGACACCACGTGATGATCGGGTGTGATAGGCTCTACGTTCAAATACAACGGGTGCAAAACAGTTGCACACGCAGAATACTCAGGTTAAACTTGACGAGCCTAGCATATACAGATATGGCCTCAGAACACGGAGACCGAAAGGTCGAACGTGAATCATATAGTAGATATGATCAACATAGTGATGTTCACCATTGAAACTAGTCCATCTACGTGATGATCGGCCATGGTTTAGTTGATTTGAATCACGTGATCACTTAGATGACTAGAGAGATGTCTGTCCAAGTGGGAGTTCTTAAGTAATATGATTAATTGAACTTAAATTTATCATGAACTTAGTCCTGGTAGTATTTTGCAAATTATGTTGTAGATCAATAGCTCGCGTTGTTGCTTTCATATGTTTATTTTGATATGTTCCTAGAGAAAATTGTGTTGAAAGATGTTAGTAGCAATGATGCGGATTGGATCCGTGACCTGAGGTTTATCCTCATTGCTGCCCAGAAGAATTATGTCCTTGATGCAATGCTAGGTGACAGACCTATTGCAAGAGCAGATGCAGACGTTATGAACGTTTGGCTAGCTCAATATGATGACTACTTGATAGTTTAGGTGCACCATGCTTAAAGGCTTAGAATCGGGACTTCAAAGACGTTTTGAACGTCATGGACCATATGAGATGTTCCAGGAGTTGAAGTTAATATTTCAAGCAAATACCCGAGTTGAGAGACATGAACACTAGTAGAAAAAGGGTCAAACGTGCAGCACATTAGTGCCGGTTTGTATTAGAGCCGGCACTAATGTATATATTAGTGCCGGTTCCAATGGCTAGCCGGGCTGCTCTCATTAGTACCGGTTCGTGGCTAACCTTTAGCACTGGTTCGTGCCACGAACCAGTACTAATGAGGGTGGTGGCAGGATGTTGTCAGTCTGGGCCCCCTCCAGCACCTTTAGTACCGGTTCGTGGCACGAACCGGTACTAAAGGTCCTCCTGCATATAAAACCTTCGTCCAGCTCGCTCTGTTCTCCCCCCTTTCCCCTCTCCTCTCCTCTCTGTTCTTCCTCTTCTCCCCTCGAGCTCATCACACATTTTGCCCAAAATTTGTCAAGATTTGAAGGCCCCCATCGATTCAAGTGATCACAAAGGTTAGCAACTTTGTCCTTTCATCTCTCATTGCTAGATTAGCTCTTGCAATGCTTTATATAGTTACTAATTTGTGAGTTTAGTAATTTGGGAGGAAATATATATATGTGCTAGTATTTGATTTATATGCAATTTGAGGTCAAAAATAACACTTAGTTTGCATATGTAGGTGTGGTTTACTTAGTGCCTTCTAAATCTCCGTCGTAACCACCGTCGATCGCCCGCACCGTTCCGTCGCCGGCACCACCTTGTGGTGAGCCTCTTGTTCATGAAATTTTATATAAAAAATTGATGTTTGTGTGATTTGGATATATAGTTAATCATGTAATAATTATCTTACCCGTACGTTGTTTGTTATACATAGTGCCATGGTTTTGATATCCGTCCCCGTCGGCCCTCGTCCTTGTTATGATTCGGATGTGGTATATTCTCTTTTAAAACTATTTGTTGCATTTCGTGTTTATGACAAATTATGCCCATCAAGTTGACATAGATATTTTTATCTAGGAGGTATGTGAACCGGAAATTCCAATCGACCCTATTGTCGAGAGGTTAAATTTAGTTGAAAGAGAAAATGAGTACTTGAAAGAAAAATTGAAAAGAATTGAGGGGGAGAAGATGGAATTGGAGTTGCATGTTGCCAATGTCGTCGATGATCACAAGATCAAGATGGATAAAATGCGCTTGAAGAATAGAAAGATTAGAAAATATGCCATCGATAGTGAGGCTTGGTATCATTATGCTGTTGGATCAATTGTTACCTTAGTTGCGATCTTGATCGCATTTGTTGTTGCATTTAAATGCTTTAGCTAGAGAGTTATTTGTTTGTTGCATTTAAGTGTTGTATGAACTTTATGTATGAACTTGTATTAATTTGGTCTATTCGGTGTTGTGTAATGAAGATGAGCCGGCAATGGATGTACGATGACCGATGCTCTCCCCAGTTCGTTGAGGGCGTGCATACTTTTCTGCTTGCGGCTGAGGCAAACAAGCGGGCGGATGGTTTTGTGCCTTGTCCATGTGCTGGCTGTAAGAATGGTCATAATTACTCTACATCAAGAACCATTCACGTCCACCTGTTTGAGTCCGGTTTCATGCCCCACTATAATGTTTGGACCAAGCACAGAGAAAGAGGGGTTATGATGGAAGACAATGAAGAAGAAGAGGACGACGACAGCTATCCTGGCCATGGGTTCCCTGAATACGATGATACAACAATGGGGGAAGAAGCTGAGCCGGTAATGCGGGAAGAAGCTGAGCCGGCAATGCGGGAAGAAGCTGAAGAAGAGGCATCAGATGAGCCCGTTGATGATCTAGGTCGGGCCGTTGCCGATGCAAAGAGAAACTGGAGAAGAAGAAGTTGCAGCGCATGTTAGAGGATCACAAAAAACTGTTGTACCCGAATTGCGTAGGTGACAAGAAAAAGCTGGGCACCACACTAGAATTGCTGCAATGGAAGGCAGAGAATGGTGTATCTGACAAGGGATTTGGAAAGTGGCTGGTAATGATAAAGGATATGCTTCCAAAGGACAACGAATTGCCCGAGAGTACGTACGAAGCAAAGAAGGCTGTCTGCCCTCTAGGGTTAGAGGTGCAGAAGATACATGCATGCCCTAATGATTGCATCCTCTACCGCGGTGAGTACGAGGATTTGAACGCTTGCCCGGTATGTGGTGCATTGCGCTATAAGATCAGCCGCGATGAGCCTGGTGATGTCGAGGGCGAGCGCCCCAGGAAGAAGATTCCTGCCAAGGTGATGTGGTATTCTCCTATAATACCACGGTTGAAACGTTTGTTCCAAAACAAAGAGCATGCCAAGGCGATGCGATGGCACAGAGAAGACCGTAAGAAAGATGGAAAGTTGAGAGTACCCGCTGACGGGTCGCAGTGGAGAAAAATCGAAAGAAAGTATGGGAAGGAGTTTGTAGATGATGCAAGGAGCGTATGGTTTGGTCTAAGCGCAGATGGCATTAATCCTTTTGGGGACCAGAGCAGCAACCATAGCACCTGGCCTGTGACTCTATGTTTGTATAACCTTCCTCCTTGGTTGTGCATGAAGCGGAAGTTCATTATGATGCCAGTGCTCATCCAAGGCCCTAAGCAACCCGGCAACGACATTGATGTGTACCTAAGGCCATTAGTTGAAGAACTCTTACAACTGTGGAATGGAACAGGTGTACGTGCGTGGGATGAGCACATGGGGGAAGAATTTGACCTAAAGGCGTTGTTGTTCGTGACCATCAATGATTGGCCTGCTCTCAGTAACCTTTCAGGACAGACAAACAAGGGATACCGCGGATGCACGCACTATTTGGATGATACCGACAGTATATATTTGAATAGTTGTAAGAAGAATGTGTACGTGGGACATCGTTGATCTCTTCCGAGCAGGCATCCCGTAAGAAAGAAAGGCAAGCATTTCAAAGGTGAGGCAGATCACCGGACGAAGCCTCGCCACTGTACTGGTGCTGATGTACATGATATGGTCAAGGATTTGAAGGTGATATTTGGAAAGGGTCCTGGCGGACAACCTGTTCCGAAGGACGCGGACGGACGCGCACCCATGTGGAAGAAGAAATCTATATTTTGGGACCTGCCATATTGGAAAGACCTAGAGGTCCGCTCCGCAATCGACGTGATGCACGTGACGAAGAATCTTTGCGTGACCCTGCTTGGCTTCTTGGGCGTGTATGGGAAGACAAAAGATACACCTGAGGCACGGGAGGACCAGCAACGTATGCACGGAGAAGACGGCATACATCAGGGTCATGCAAGCTACGCTCTTACTAAAGAAGAGAAGGAAATCTTCTTTGAATGCCTGCTCAGTATTAAGGTACCGTTTGGCTTCTCGTCGAATATAAAGGGAGTAATAAACATGGTAGAGAAAAAGTTCCAGAACCTAAAGTCTCATGACTGCCACGTGATTATGACGCAACTGCTTCCGGTTGCATTGAGGGGGCTTCTACCGGAAAACGTTCGATTAGCCATTGTGAAGCTATGTGCATTTCTCAATGCAATCTCTCAGAAGGTAATCGATCCAAAAATCATACCAAGGTTACAGAATGATTTGGTGCAATGTCTTGTCAGTTTCGAGTTGGTGTTCCCACCATCCTTCTTCAACATCATGACGCACGTCCTAGTTCACCTATGCGAGGAGATTAACGTTTTGGGTCCTGTATTTCTACACAATATGTTCCCCTTTGAGAGGTTCATGGGAGTCTTAAAGAAATATGTTCATAACCGTGCTAGGCCAGAAGGAAGCATCTCCAAGGGCCATCAAAATGAGGAGGTCATTGAGTTTTGTATTGACTTTATTCCTGACCTTAAGACGATTGGTGTTCCTGAATCGCGGCATAAGGGCAGACTGGATGGAAAAGGCACGCTAGGAGGGGAACAAATAATATGTATGGACGGACATTCTCTCACTGAAGCACACTACACAGTTCTACAGAATTCCACCTTGGTGGCTCCGTATATGGATGAACACAAGAATTTGCTACGCTCCAAACACCCGGAGCGGTCTGATGACTGGATTACACGTGAACAAACCAGGAGTTTCGCCAACTGGTTGCAGACACGTACCATGCATGACACCTCTATTGAAGATGACCTGTACTTGCTGTCCCAGTTACCATCTTCGAATATAATGACTTTCAAAGGGTACGAGATAAATGGTAATACATTTTACACGATCACGCAAGATAAGAAGAGCACCAACCAAAACAGTGGTGTCCGCTTTGATGCAGAAACCAAGACAGGAAAGGAAACATATTATGGTTATATACAGGACATATGGGAACTTGACTATCAACGTGGTTTAAAGGTCCCTTTGTTTTGGTGCAAATGGGTCAATATGACACGAGGCGGGGTAACGGAAGACCCGCAGTACGGAATGACAACAGTGGATCTCAACAATCTTGCGTATGTAGACGAACCATTTGTCCTAGCCAATGATGTGGCACAGGTTTTCTATGTGAAGGACATGTCTACCAAGCCAAGAAAAAGAAAAGATAAGGAAGCGAATGCATCGTACGATGAGCCAAAGCGACACATAGTTCTTTCTGGGAAGAGAAACATCGTGGGAGTGGATGACAAGACAGACAAGTCAGAAGATTATGAAAAGTTTGATGAAATTGCTCCATTCACAGTGAATATTGACCCGAGCATCCCGTTAAATGATGAAGATTTTCCATGGTTAAGGCGCAAAGGGACACACGCGAAGAAAAAGTTTCACACCCAAAGATCTGGGATGTGATCGGCTTCACTATCATCACTTTCTTCTGTGTTTCACACCCAGGAGGGAATGTCTATAATAATTAGGGTACTTATGTGTTTTGGCATTTGAAATGAGAAGAAATTTTATGTGCAAACAAATTCTTTTCATGCATTTACTGATTTTTTTCCAGCTAAATGACCCTGAAATTGAAAAGCAATTCAAATGAACTCAGAAAAGGTTGAAAGTTGGCATGGTATCATAATTTCATACAAAAAGCATGTGCAAGAAAGTAGAGAGGGTTACGGCAAAAACTGGATGCACCTCGTGTACAAAATGGACAATCTCTTTCGAAGTATCAAGGTTTCCGACGAAAATTGAACTGTTACAAAGGCATTTCATTTTTTAAATAACCTAAGCCTTACTAAATTGAATATAATGATAAAACACACTAATATTAAACATAAGAAAAAAGAATCACTGAAAAAACTTTTTTCAAAGTTAGTTATTCACAAACTAGTGATTCACACAAATTTCAAATAATTCAAAATTTAAACTATTCAAATTTGAAATCTACCGGCACTAACAGAAAGTTTGTAATTTTTTGTACCTAAAGCAAAAATTATTCACAAAGAAACTCTAAATACAGCAAAAAACAACTCAAAAATAAATAAAACAAAAAAATAAAGCAAAAAAAAATTAAGAAAAAAAAGCCTGCCTACTGGGCCAAAGCGGCCTGCATACGACTAGCGACACAACCTTTCGTTGGGCCAGGATGTAGGCCCGCGAAGGCCCAGTAGGCCCACAAGGCGAGGAGGACAGGTAGGCCCAGTAGGCCTGATTAGGAGAGGAGCTCGAGAGAGCTACCGCACTGGGGCTTATAAACCAGTGCGGTAGCCCCTCGACTAGCGAGGTGGGACTAAACTTCCGCACCGCACCTGCGCCAGCGCACACCCTTTAGTATCGGGTCGTGGCACAAACCGGTACTAAAGGGGGGGCCTTTAGTACCGGTTTGTGCCACCACCCGGTACTAAAGGGGGTCGCTTCCCGCCGCTTGGCCTAGCCAAAACAGGCCTTTAGTACCGGTTGGTGGTTCTAACCGGTACTAAAGGTGCCTTCTATATATACAACTGCTACGAAAATTTCAGTTTCCCTCTGTTTTCATTCCTCTGTTCCGTCATCTTCGTCGCCGTCGCCGCCGCCCTCGATCGTCTCCGACGTCGCCGCTCGTCTCCGTCGCCGCCCCCATCCCCGTCGCCGCCCTCGTCTCTGTCGCCGCCCCGGGCCCGTCCCCGTCGCGCCGTCCGCGCCGTCGCCGCCCCGGCCGTCGCCTCGCCTCGCCGTCGCCTCGCCGTCGCCGTCGCCCGCTGTGAGTCCTCCAGCCCCGAGCCCGTACACACACACACAAGCATGTTTAATTAGTTTAGATAATTAGTCTTTAATTAGTTTAGATTATTTAGATTATTATTTTGTATGTTTAATTAGTTTAGATAATTAGTGTTTAATTAGTTTAGATTATTTAGATTATTATTTTTTCACTATTATATATGTATGAATGCATGTTAGATGGATATAATTAGTGCTTAATCAATTAGAAATTAGTGTTATATAGAAATGTTAGAAATTAGTGTTATATAGAAATGTTAGAAATGTTAGAAATTTTAGTGTTATTTAGATTATTTAGATTAGCATAATTAGTGTTATATAGAAATGTTAGAAATTTTAGTTATCAAAATCCAATCATTAAAAAAATGTTACTTTTTGCGGGCATATGGCTAGTATTTGTTATCGACGATGCCCGGCCCGCATCCTCGCCTCGTCCTGTCCGCGACGACATCCAGCAGACCCATGTCCGGGACTGGGCTCCGCCGGGCTGGCACTGGGAGGTGCTGCTTGGAGGGGCGCGCCGCTTGATGAGGAACCCGGCCGCGGGTCCCGTCGTCGACCCTGATCTCGTTTGGTGGCGTTCACGTGGGCCAGTTTCGGTGCGGAGGGACCCGGCCCCACCAGAGGTGGTACGTCGCCGTGTCAGGGAGGAGGACGAGTGAGGGAGTCCTGGACTAGGGGATGTCCGGACAGCCGGACTATCATTATCCGCCGGACTCCAAGACTACGAAGATACAAGATTGAAGACTCCGGCTCGTGTCCGGATGGGACTTTCCTTGGCGTGGAAGGCAAGCTTGGCAATACGGATATGTAGATCTCCTACCTTTGTAACCGACTCTGTGTAACCCTAGCCCTCTCCGGTGTCTATATAAACCGGAGGGCTCTAGTCCGTACGACAACATACATTACAACAATCATACCATAGGCTAGCTTCTAGGGTTTAGCCTCCTTGATCTCGTGGTAGATCCACTCTTGTACTACCCATATCATCAATATTAATCAAGCAGGACGTAGGGTTTTACCTCCATCGAGAGGGCCCGAACCTGGGTAAAAACATCGTGTCCCTCGTCTCCTGTTACCATCCGCCTAGACGCACAGTTCGGGACCCCCTACCCGAGATCCGCCGGTTTTGACACCGACATTGGTGCTTTCATTGAGAGTTCCTCTGTGCCGTCACCGATAGGCTTGATGGCATCTTCAGCCAACAACGCTGTCCAGGGTGAGACTTCTCTCCCCGGACAGATCTTCGTATTCGGCGGCTTCGCACTGCGGGCCAATTCACTTGGCCATCTGGAGCAGATCGAAAGCCACACCCCTGGCCGTCAGGTCAGATTCGGAAGCTTAAACTTCACGGCCGATGTCCGTGGAAGCTTGACCTTCGACGGACTCGAGCCACCGCCAAGCGCGCCGCACTGTGACGATGGCCATGATCTAGCTCTGCCGCCGAACAGTGCCTTGGTGGCCGCACACGGATCCGCTTCGGCCATTAGCCCGGAGCCGATCGCCCAGATCGAGGGCCGGTGGATAGATGCCGCCCTGGGGGCTTCAACATCCACGGCGATGGAGCCGAACACTGATCTTGTCCCCGGCGAGACTCGTGATTCCGAGGCGCCGGACTCCTCGCCGGACTCCGAACCTTCCACGCCCCCACCAATCGATCCGGATTGGGCGCCGATTATGGAATTCACCGCCGCGGACATCTTTCAATACTCGCCTTTTGGCGATATCCTGAACTCACTAAAGCATCTCTCGTTATCAGGAGAGTCCTGGCCGGACTATGGCCAGGATGGTTGGGGTACGGACAACGGAGAAATTCAGAGCCCACCCACCACCCACTTTGTAGCCGCTGTCGACGACCTAACCGACATGCTAGATTACGACTCCGAAGACATCGACGGAATAGATGATGATGCTGGAGACGAACAAGAAACAGAGCCTATAAGGCACGGGAGGACTACCTTGTCACATGACATATATATGGTGAACACCCCAAAGGAGAGCGATAGCGAGGACCAACGGGCCGCGGCAGAAGAAGACCCCGCCGACAACCGACCAAAACGGCAGCGCAGACGCCGCCCTAAGTCCCGCCTCAATGACAACAACGCTCCCAAGGAGCCCGCAATACGGCAGGGCTCACAAATGGACGACGAACATGCAAATAAGCAACCGTCCGAACATGACAAGTCGGATAACCAGTCCAGACCCGGCGAAAACAACAGTCCGGACGACCTCATGCCAGACACACTGCCGGATAGCAAGAACCTTCGGAAAAGACTCGTCAGTACTGCAAGAAGCCTGAAGAAGGAAAAACGGAGGCTCAAAACGGTGGAAGACACACTCAGAATGAGATGGAGCAAAGTGCTCAAAACCGCAGATAGGTACGGCAATGGCCACCAATCAAAGAGCTACCTGAAGCGCAAGCTGCTACCGGAATTCGACGAGGAAGCCATAGAGCCTCCACTGTCCAAAAATAAAGGGGCTGCCTGGTTGGATAGACGGCCAGATGACAGGCCAAATTCTGACAGCGGCGCCACACATAAATCAACCAACGAACTTGGAAGGATAGATGGCCCAGCCAGGTCCATCTACGGGCCAAAGGAGAAGGCCCCAAGAAGCAAGGCAACATGCCAAGTGTCCGATGATAGCGGCACACACAAATACAGGGGCGCCGCACACCCACTATGTTTCACCGATGAGGTGCTGGGCCATGAATTCCCAGCAGGATTTAAACCAATAAACATAGAGGCCTACGATGGAACAATAGACCCTGGAGTCTGGATAGAAGACTATATACTACATATACACATGGCCAGAGGAGACGATCTCCATGCCATAAAATACCTACCCCTCAAGCTCAAAGGGCCAGCCCGTCATTGGCTTAAAAGCCTCCCAGAAAACACTGTTGGAAGTTGGGAAGAGCTCGAGGACACGTTTAGAGCAAATTTTCAAGGGACTTATGTCCGCCCTCCGGATGCAGATGATCTAAGTTATATAACTCAACAGCCCGGAGAGTCAGCGCGGAAATTCTAGAACAGGTTTCTTACCAAAAAGAACCAAATAGTCGACTGTCCGGACACCGAAGCCTTAGCAGCTTTCAAGCACAATGTCCGAGATGAATGGCTCACCAGGCACCTCGGTCAAGAGAAACCGAGGACAATATCCGCACTAACAAGCCTCATGACCCGCTTCTGTGCGGGAGAGGATAGCTGGCTAGCAAGATGCAGCACCAGCGACCCAAGTACATCCGAGATAAGAGATGGAAACGGAAAATCACGGCGCAGAAAAGAGCAGCGCCGGAGTAAAGAGAAAAGCCTAAAGAGCACGACAGTCAACGCCGGATTCAAAAGCTTGCGGCCCGACAACAAAACGCAGCCTCTAAAGGATGACAACGACGAATTGTCCAACTTAAACAAGATTTTGGGTCGGATATGTCAAATCCACAGTACCCTCGGAAGGCGCCTGCAAATCACACCCACCGAGATTGTTGGGTTTTTAAACAGTCCGGCTGACTAAACGCCGAACACAAGGGGCTCGACGAGTCAAGCGAAGACGATAAACCCCACCAGCAAAGCACCGGAAAACAAAAGACTTTCCCACAAGGGGTCAAAGCAGTAAACTCACTTCATGTGATAATACGGAAAAATAGTGCGGCACTTTCTAAAAGGAGCTTCGCGCGGTCCAGCCCAGCAGACCGCAGAGATTGGATATCAAAACCAATCACTTTCAACCACCTGGACTATTCCAGAAGCGTTTGAAATGCGGGACGGACTCCCCTGATATTGAATCCCATAATAGACGGATTACAATTTACTAACGTCCTAATGGACGGAGGCAGCGACTTAAACCTGCTGTATTCAAAAACAGTCCGAAGGATGGGGATAAACCCTGCCAAAATCCGACACAGCCGCACTTCCTTCAAAGGAGTGACGCCAGGCCCTTACGCCAAGTGCACAGGCTCCATATTATTAGAAGTCGTGTTCGGATCGCCGAACAATTTTCGACGAGAAAAATTAATTTTTCATATCGTCCCGTTTGAAAGTGAATATCAAGCACTCTTGGGACGAAAGGCTTTTGTCCGCTTTAACGCCATACCGCATTACGCGTCTCTTACACTCAAGATGCCCGGTCCGCGTGGCGTCATTTTAGTGCGAGGGTCACTTAAAGACCCCGGACTTGGATAGACAAATCCGGCTTCAGCAGGCTAGGGGCTCCCTAGCCACATACCCTTTCACAGGGGGCTGAGCGCACAAACAACCGCGGGTTCATACAAGCCCTGCTTTAATTATTCATATTTCTTATTTTACACATATTTTTTGCACGAATTGTTTTTAAACTAAACGTTCCTCTCTTTCTACAGATGAACAACGTGCATACCCGTCCAGGATAACGGCGCAACGGAGACACAGGCGCAGACGTGTAGTAGGGACCCGTTGTGAGGATTCTTTTCAGATTAAGACCCTGCGTAAACCTTTTTTTACTGTCTCTTGTTGTTATTCTCCCTTGGTTTCTTCCTATAGCCAAAGCGGAGCCTGACGCTTTGGCATCGGCCGCGTCAAAAGACCATGCCCGTACCTGGACACTAGGGGCTTAGGGCATCGTTCTGCCCATTATTATAAAAAAGACCGAACACCTTAGGGAGTGTTCGGCGTCTCGAGTTAGGCATTATATGCATCAGCTCCGAATCATGTCTTTGGTCAAATGTTGGGTTTGCCCGGCTCCTGTGTTTTGCTGCCTTACATTCCGTATCATCGGCTAATGCGGCACCAGGAGAACTACTGCGATTGTGCCCCAGTTCGGCTGGGCGAGCACCTCAGTAGAGAAAGCCGAAAACTGACTGTCATGATACAGCGAGAGACTGGTCAACCACTCGATCGACTATCGGAATGTTTAGAATTCCCCGCTTTGACGAAGGACCGCTTCCCAGTCAGGCACACATGCGCTCCGACTTCGGAGAAGGGCGATGCCACCAGGGGCTATATCGTAGCCCCACCCTCGAGCTCCACTGGCTAAGTGAAAGTGATAAAGCATTATAGTCCGGATTGCCTCGTTCGCTACGCTACCACCTCCTTATAACAGGACTGAGACATCGGATTAAGTGTGAAAAACGCACTATTTTTGCGAACACCCCACACCTTGTGCGTGGGGGCTGAAGCCGAAGACTGCCATCTTTCAAGTTATACAAAAGTATACGTAAACGGCCGCACAGGAGAAGTTTTACTACTTGGACGCACAAGTATAAAAAGCAGTTATAACATAATCATCGATTTACAAGCTAATGCGTTCATTTGAACGTGACATTTTTCGAGCACTGCGACTCTATTACACGAGCGCCACGCATAACTTCCCCGAAATAGTGCTCGGCAGGGAGCCGGCTCTCATCCGAACCCTGGGCGGCAACAGCGGTGGCGTCCATCTCTGGACAATGCGCCTTCACACGGGCAAGAGCCATCCGCGCGCCCTCGATGCAGGCCGACCGCTTCATCTCCTTTATATGCGGCACCGCTCCAAGAAATTGCTGCAGTAAGCCAAAGTAGCTCGTCGCCTTGGACCTCTCTGGCCAGACATGGGCCACGATGTCAGTCATGGAAGTCCGGACAATCTATTTAGCTCGGCCCATTCGGCGAACCGGTCTGTCAACGGAAGTGAGCGATCCGGACTGTGGAATTGAGACCAATATAGCTCTTCCGTCTTGTGATCCTCCTGGCTCCGGAAATGCTTAACGGCATCAGCCGCACTTACAGCTAAGTCCATATACAGATCCTCCGGACTCCACAGCCGCTCAAATTGAGCATACTTTCCATCCATAAACCGGCGGCGCAGCAGAAAAGGCTTGCCAGCCACGATATCCCCAGCCTGGCGCAGTTCCTCCTTCATAGCCTGCATTGCAGAGCGGGCATCCTTGGCTTCGGCGGTGGCCTTCTTCAGGTCTTCCCGCTCCGATAAGCGCTCCTTTTCAAGAGCCTCATTGCGGTCGGTAGCATCCTTTACTTTCGTGGCCAATTCGGCCACCTCTGCCCTGCTTAGGCAGTGCGCAGCCTTTTCGGCTTTCAACTCCTCGGCCGCCCTCGAGGCAGCCGCGTCACTCCTTCGGGCTTGCTCCTTAGCTAGAGCAAGTTCGGCCCGAAGGCTCTCCACAGCAGCAGCACCGTCTGTACAAACAGCATATAAATTGTCAGAGGAGGGCTTCGACCCCCTTCATAAAAGTGGCTGCGGAGAACTCTTTTACCTTGCGACTCGTCAAGTCGCCTGTTGATAAGTGCGATATCCGCATCTGCCAAGTCAAGTTGCCGATTTAACTCGGCAAACCCACTAGTCCGGCTAGCCCTCGGACTATCCGCCACCTGCATAGGAACGGCGGCATTCATTACTGACGATTTTGATCCTCGGCACGCTGTCGTTTCCGACAACCTACCGAGTCCCAGGGGCTACTATCTATACAGGGCGCATTTTTATGTGCAAAACTGTTAAAAGACAAAGGGGTGCGTCATTCTCGTATACCTCAAATCCCGCCAGCAAACCCATGGCGGCATTGCGCAATCCGCTCTCGGCGGATGAAATCCTTCCAATCACCATACACATCAACGCACGGTGATCTTCTGAGATGGACTCCCTCTCAAGCAGATTCTTCAGTTCTCCCGGCCGGATACTAGTAGGTGCCGAACTCTCTGGCCCCTTTGGACTCGGGGATACCCTCCGTGACGACACTTCGGGCTCGCCTGCCTCACCTGGCGGCGCTGCAGACGGAGGCGTATCGCTCTCCATCATCTCTGGAAGAAGGTCCCCCGAAGAAGAACTCATTTGAGAAGGCTGTAGATCCGAGCTGCAATATAAATATTTCGGTTACCCACAAAAACACGAATGAAGGTATTTCCTTACTAATTAACTCCCTCTTTCATACTCACGGCTCGCTAGAGGGCTGATCCTTTGGTGATGATTGTGCGTCCGGATTCTCTCCGGACGCCGGACCCCCCGGTGAAGATCTCTTCCCACGCTTAGGGGCTGTGGCCTCCGGATCTTTGGAGGCGGTCCTCTTCTCCCCCTGAAGGGAGGGGATCTTGGTTCCCCCCTCTTCAGTCGCCCCTTTGGGCGAAATATTAGCTCATCTATTTTCCTCGTCGCCCCCTTCTGTGGGCGCGACCTCCAACATTCTGACCAGCACGGGCTCCAGTGCGGTCTCGGGGAGGGGGGCCGGACACCGTATCGGCCTCGACTGAGCTACCCACTCCTGTGGAGAATAATGGGTTAGGAGGCGAACTCTGGAAAAGAAGATAAACAGAGCGTCCGGACTATGAGCTATTTACCTGGGCATCCGGGCGATCGCGGCTTAGGCCTGCGTCCTCGGCCGATTCCGGACACGCCGCCTACGGTCCGAAGAGCAACTTATACATCTCCGCGGGTGTTGCACCCATGAAGTGTTGGAGAATCCGAGGTCTCTCCGGGTTGAACTCCCACAGACGGAGAGGACGACGTTTGCAGGGCAGAAGATGCCTGATTAGCATATCCTGCATCACCACAATCAGATTGATCTCCCTCGCCTGGAGATCTCGAATCCGGCCCTGCAATAAGGGCACGTCTTCGGACGGCCCCCAATTGAGCCCTTGGTTGACCCATGACATCAGTTGGCATGGAGGTCCCGGGCGGAAAGAAGGTGGCGGCTTTTGCTTGCTGCCCTTCGGAGCGGTGATATAGAACCACTCCTGTTGCCACAACCCAAGTTCCTATTGGAAGGAACCCTCGGGCCATGGGGCGTCGGCCTTTTTGCTTATGGCCGCCCCGCCGCACTCTGGTTGACACCCCCTGATCATCTTCGGCTCCACCTTGAAGGTCTTCAGCCACAGGCCGAAGTGGGGGGTGACGTGGAGGAAGGCTTCGCAGACGATGATGAATGCGGAGATGTGGAGGATGGACTCTGGAGCCAAGTCGTGGAAGTCCAGCCCATAGTAGAACATGAGCCCTCTCACGAAGGGATCCGTCGGGAAGCCTAAACCCCGACGGAGGTGAGACACGAACACAACAAGCTCACCGGGCTCGGGGGCGGGCACGGCCTGCCCTTGGGCAGGCAACCTGTGCGAAACCTCATAGGCCAGGTACTTGGCCTCACGTAACTTTAATATGTCCTCGTCTGTGATGGAGGAGGGCATCCACCGGCCCTGGAGGTCGGAGCCGGACATGATTGAGAATCCGAAGCGCTCGAATCTGAAGCTCTGGGTGTTGGAACTGGGAGCGAGGAGGGGATTCGATGCGAGATTGAAGAACAAGGACGGGCCTTGGTCCTCTTATAAAAGGGGAAAAGATACCAAGAGCCGCCTCCGTGACCGTTTGCGATTCACCTTCGATAGAGGAGGCGTGGCGACGGGAACGGTTGGGTTACCCATGCACGTATTGATGAGAATCCCGGAATAAGGGGAACACGATCTCTGCTTCGACAAGACGTGCCAAGGAAACCGCTTCGCTAAACGTGCTGAGGTGGTACAGTAAAAAACGATTCAAACAAAGGCTTGGTGGTGGTGTGATGTCACGCCCCATAAGACGTCAGCAGATTAAGCTAAGTGTACATTTTATTCTCTCTACGGTGGAATGTGGAAATTATTTTTGCAGAGCCGGACACTATCCTGGTGTTCATGATCTTCTCTGGATTATTCAAGGGAGGAACCCGCCTTGCAATGCCGAACATAATGCGCGCCGGACTTATCGTCATTGAAGCCTGGTTCAGGGGCTACTGAGGGAGTCCTGGACTAGGGGGTGTCCGGACAGCCGGACTATCATTATCCGTCGGACTCCAAGACTACGAAGATACAAGATTGAAGACTCCGGCTCGTGTCCGGATGGGACTTTCCTTGGCGTGGAAGGCAAGCTTGGCAATACGGATATGTAGATCTCCTACCTTTGTAACCGACTCTGTGTAACCCTAGCCCTCTCCGGTGTCTATATAAACCGGAGGGCTCTAGTCCGTAGGACAACATACATTACAACAATCATACCATAGGCTAGCTTCTAGGGTTTAGCCTCCTTGATCTCGTGGTAGATCCACTCTTGTACTACCCATATCATCAATATTAATCAAGCAGGACGTAGGGTTTTACCTCCATCGAGAGGGCCCGAATCTGGGTAAAAACATCGTGTCCCTCGTCTCCTGTTACCATCCGCCTAGACGCACAGTTCGGGACCCCCTACCCGAGATCCGCCGGTTTTGACACCGACAACGAGCACGTCCATCGCTACATGGTTGCGTTAAAGGGCGGCAGGTTCTCCAATACGTGGCAGTATCTTCGGGAATCTCACTTCAGCTATGATCCTGTGAGGGTTCCTTCTCTTTGGGTGTCCACCGCCCGCGCCAGAGGAACCGCGAGTGTCCTAGATTCTTCTGTAGTATTCGATCTTTATTAGCTAATAGCCAGTGATGTACTATTCAATATTATATATTATTCGAGACGATGTATTCGAGATTATATCTATTATTCTAGATGATGTATTCGAGATTATATCTATTATTCGAGACGATGTAATTTGAATACTAAATTGTTTTATATTTCTTTTGGATTAGTTAAACAAAAGCTATGGCAGACAATACCGACAGAGAGGGAGAACATACCATGTTCGATATGATACGTGGGCCAGATGATAATCAGAATGAAGAAGATTATGACGGCTCCGAATTTCTAAACAACACCGGAGAGGGTGATATGATATTCGATCGCGACGACGAAATTGATGAAGTCATGAACTATGATTATGACGATGACGAAGAACATGTTGATCCTGAAACAACAAACACCGGCGAGGTATATATATTTATATAAGCAGGCATCTGGTGATCATCACATGTTTTAAATGACTTGAAGATATATTAACGAATCGATCTTTGTTCTTTCAGCCATCCGGATCGAGCAAATCTTCAGGCAAAATGACGAAATGAGGCCCAAACAAAAAGTTGAAGCCGGGCATAAAGTACAATATCGAGGCATGCGGCCCTACTGGCAAACCATTAGCGCCTAAGAAGATTGCGGACAAGTTCGTTCGTCAGCGCGGAGTTCTTGTGAAGGACCAACTCCCGATCAAACTTCAAGAATGGAGAGCGCCAGCAAAGCCACGTCCAGATGTTACTTTTGTCGACAAGAATCAAAAAGATCTGCTTTGGGATACTCTCATGGAACATTTCACCCAACCGGATCATTTCACAGAAGCAGATGTGCAGAAAGTCAAAGAGGCTGCTCTTAGGATGATGGCGATTGCATTCAAGAACTACAAGAATTGTGAATGGAACAAGTACGTCAAGGGAGGAAGGAAGACTCCAGTATTCAAGGGAACACTGGAGAACCAACGTGATCATTGGGACGATTTCGTGAAATTCAAGGATTCGGAATTAGCTAAGGAACGGTCGAGAATAAACAAGAAGAATGCCGAAAAAAGGATAAGTTCCATAAGCTGGGGCCAGGTGGCTATGCGGTGGCAATGCCTAAGTGGGATAAGTCTGAGAAAGAGATGGAGGATGGAGGTGTCACTCCGGCTACTAAGAGCTGGCCACCCAGGGTCAGGACTTGGTTCTATGCGCATGGGGGGGAGTTGGACCTGGAGACAGGCAATGTTTTGACGAGGGCAAGTCTGAAGGGAGCCGACGATGCGATACTTGTTGCAATAGAAGAGGCACGAACGGGGGTGTTCCAGCCCAACAGAGAGAACGACGAGCTTACGCGTGCCCTGGGAAATCCTAAACACCCGGGAAGAACACGAGGCAAGGGCGCTATGCCGTGGTATGAGGGGTTTTCAGACTGGAACACCGACTACAGAACCCGTGCGAGAAAGAAGATTGCGGAGGAGAAGAAGAGGAAGATGGAGGAGGAGCAGAGGAAGCGGGACTATGAACGCCTTCAAGGCCTAGAAGCAAGTCAAGCGGAATTGGCAGTCAAATTCCAGCGGCAGCAGGAGCAGATCGACTCACTTACCCATCAAAGGGGGTCTCAGCAGCTGCAGCAGCTAGCGGATGATCCAGCATTGGATAGTACCGGCCCATCCATGCCGAGAAGCAGCGTGGGTTCCGTCCCGGACGACGCAATGCTGGGTAGATACCCCGTGGATGACATCACGGAGAACACTAACTGCGAGCTACACATCAAAATGAAGAACATATCCATGAAGGTGGCGGACGGCTGTGCTTTCACAAATCCCCCCGAGGCAACCTTCCATTGCAACCCGATTCCAGCGGGCTATGCTCGTGTCTTGGTTGATGAGGTGGTGGACCCAGCATATTCGGGGCTACAGCTTGACATTGCTGGAGGTGACGGCGAGTGCTTTCTCGAAGAGGCCAAACATTGTATCATCCTATGGAAAAAGGATTGCATCATCTTTCGAAGGCCACCGACACCGCGTCAGCCGAGTCCTCGTCGAAGTCCGCCACTGAGTCAGCAGACTCCCGCTCCTGCAAGTCCACCAAATCCGGCAAAGTGTCAGGACACTCCTCCTCCTCCAAGTCCGGCAAAGTGTCAGGACAATCCTCCTCCTCGAAGTCCGCCATAGCGTCAGACGTCCACTCCTCCTCCAAGTCCGGCACAACCTCAGGCCACTCCTTCTCATCCAGCTCAGTCCCGTCAGCCGTCTCCGCCGCCTCAGCAATCGCAGAAGAGACACCCCGCAGCTATGGTGCGTAGCAGTACGAGTCGAGGTAGTACAGGAAGTACAGGCGGAGGCAAGCGATATAAATATGGTCCAAGCGTCAAGCCTCTTCCGCAGAGGTCTTATGACAGGTCCGAGGAGGAAATCACAACCATATCGAAGGCCGAGGTGGAAGCCCATTTTGCACCAAAACCGCCACCGCCGCCAAGGGAGAAAGTGCCTGAGGAAACGATTGACCACTTCATTCGTATGGCTCAACCACCAGCTCCCAAGCCTGTTGACACAGACTATGAGCACCACATCAGGAAGTTAAATCGAGCACATCTACAAAGGGAGGCGAGCATGTCTACATCGAGATCGAGCAAACAAGAAGCAGCTGCCAAAAAATGCGGGAAAACCATTCCCCAGCTGGGAGAACATGCGGCGCAATCGATCCCCTCGCTTGTTGTGCCAACAACAGGTGACAGTACGCGCGCCCAATATTATTGTGGGCAAACAGTGCATGTTCCCGAGGTGGGCAATGTGGTAATAACATAGGAGCATATAATGCAGGCTGAAGTTCTCAACATCACTGTTGGACAACTCCTTGAGGTCGAGCCCATGCCTTTGCTTAGAGAGGATGAAGTAAAACAGAAATATGTCCGGGGCCAACCTTTGGTCGCGCCAGACAAGGTCAAGAATCTCCCAACGAGAATGTATGAATTGCATCAATGGTACATGAACATTACCAAGATTTCAGAGAGATTGCCCCTCATGGTGAATGTCAAGCAGGACCATTACTACCATGAGAAAGCTGTGTCCGTTGAGTATTTAGAACTGTTTCAGTTATACAATCAAGACGCACTCGACAAATCTATCGTCAGTTGCTATTGTCTGTAAGTGATTTCTTTCTATAATTTAAGTCTCAAGCTAGCTGTAGTGATCCTTTTGATCAATCATTACCTGTAATCATCCTCACTATATTATTTTCTGTGGTATTATGCAGGATGAAGATATATGAAATGAGAAAAGGTGGACGCTTTGGCATTGGGTTCATTGACCCAAACACCGTTAATGAATACACATGGAAGATAAATAAATGTTGTGCAAAGGAAGTAGAGGACAGCATGCTAGAGTTCTTGAAGCGCCTCAAATACAATGAAGATATACTACTTCCTTACAACTTCCCGTGAGTCACACTGTCTTGTACTACAAATTCTCTGTTTTTGCCTACTAGCTAGCTACATGTTTTTGCTTACATATGCCCGCTTAATTAAGACATGTAAACGTGTGTGCATGCAGATTTCACTGGGTCTTGTGTATCATTAAAGTTGACGCCGGAACAGTTGAAGTACTGGACTCACTAATCTCAGAAAAAACTGACTATAACATCTTGTATGGGATAGTCAACAGGTAATTTCAATCATTATTAACTATATATCTCGGCCTATTTAGTTCGTCATTTCATGATATGAACTATTTAATAACCCCTTTATTCATTTTCTTTGTCGGCGGGTAGGGCTTGGGCAAGGTTCATCGCCGTCACGCCCGGCGAATGGAAACAAAAGCTTCAATGGTTTTGACCCAAGGTAAGCAATTAAGTAGTACTAGCTAGCTAGCTAGCTGCCATCTCTTTAATTATCATGCTTGATTAATTTTTATCTGATCAAATTCCATTCTCGTAAAGGCCCTGAAGCAGGCGCAGGGGACTGATCTGTGTGCATTCTGCGTTTGCGAGAACATTCGCATGATGGCGTCCGAAAGGAGCAGATCTCAAAGACAGCAATGGGTACGCTTGTCAGAACACTATTCACAATTTTTACACCATTATCGATATCTAGTCACACAACTAATACACATGCATATTGATCTCCTTCTTAACAGTTCAAAGAGGTGCGGGAGAAGCTCATAGAAAGGGAGCGCGTAGAAGCACTTCAAGAGGAAATAGCGGGATTTTTGCTCGACCAGGTCATAAATCCGAATGGAGAATTCTATTACCCGCTACCGCCCCCATGAAAACCACTTCCAATTGTCATCGTGCTCCGAAGGCACCAATTAGGCTAATGCCACTGGCTCCGAAGGCAACATTCATATGTAGGAGAAATTGTATATAGCTATACATGTGTGTATGTGTGAATTAATTAATATGGTGGTTTGTGAGACATTGATGATATATATATGCATGATTGGTTCTACTAGAAATTCTATATATATATATATATATATATATGCATAACATGTACAATGTGTAGTATCGTAAAATACCAGCAAACGAAAAAGAATTAAAATGGAAACACAAAATTAAATGAAAAAGAAATCATAAAACTAAAAACCCCCCAAACCTTATAGTACCGGTTGGTCTTACCAACCGGTACTAAAGGGCTCCAGGCCCTCGGAGCTGACTCGTGCCACGTGGTTGCCCTTTAGCACCGGTTCATGCTGAACCGGTACTAAAGGGGGGGGGGCCTTTAGTGACCACAAATTAGTGCCGGTTATGTAACCGGCACTACAGGGCCTTACGAACCGGTGCTAATGCCCGGTTCTGCACTAGTGGAAGTCTCCAACAAGTTCTATAGCTAAAAGATGGAGGAGAATCGCTCAACTAGTGAGCATGTGCTCATATTGTCTGGGTACTACAATCACGTGAATCAAGTGGGAGTTAATCTTTCAGATAAGATAGTGATTGACAGAGTTCTCTAGTCACCATCACCAAGTTAGTAGAACTTCATGATGAACTATAGTATGCAAAGGATGACGAAAACGATTCCCAAGCTCTTCCCGATGTTGAAATCAACGAAGGTAGAAATCAAGAAAGAGCATCAAGTGTTGATGATTGGCAAGACCACTATTTTCAAGAAAAGGGCAAAGGGAAAGAAAGGGAACTTCAAGTAGAATGACAAGCAAGTTGTCACTGCCACGAAGAAGCCCAAAGCTGGACCAAATCCTGAAACTGAGTGTTTACACTGCAAAGGAAATGGTCACTGGAAACAGAAATGCCCTTAATATTTGATGGATAAGAAGGATGGCAAAGTGAACAAAGGTATATTTGATATACAGGTTATTGATGTTTGCCTTACTAGTGTTTATAGTAGCCCCTGAGTATTTGATACTTGTTCGGTTGCTAAGATTAGTAACTCAAAACACGAGTTACAGAATAAACAGAGACTAGTTGAGGGTAAAGTGACGATATGTGTTGGAAGTGGTTCCAAGATTGATATGATCATCATCGCACACTCCCTATGCTTTCGGGATTAGTGTTAAACCTAAATAAATGTTTATTGCGATACGGTTATTCATTTAAAGTTAGAGAATAATTGTTATTCTGATTACATGAATAAGACCCTCGATGGTCATACACCCAATGAAAATATTTTGTTGGATCTCAATTGTAGTGATACACATATTCATAATATTGATGCCAAAATATGCAAAGTTAATAATGATAGTGCAAACTTATTTGTGGCACTGCCATTTGGGTCATATCGGTGTAAAGTGCATGAAGAAACTCCATAAAGATGGATTTTCGGAATCACTTGGTTATGAATCATTTGATGCTTGCGAACCATTCCTTCTGGGCAAGATGACTAAAACTCCGTTCTCCAGAACAATGGAACGAGCTATTGACTTATTGGAAACAATACATACCGATGTATGCGATCCAATGAGTGTTGATGCTCATGGCAAGTATCGTTATTTTCTGACCTTCATAAGATGATTTGAGCAGATATGGGTATATCTACTTGATGAAACATAAGTCTGAAATATTTGAAAGGTTCAAAGAATTTCAGAGTGAAGTGGAAATCATTGTAACAAGAAAATAAAGTTTCTATGATCTGATCGTAGAGATGAATATTTGAGCTACGAGTTTGGCCTTCATTTTAAACAATGTGGAATAGTTTCACAGCTCACGCCATATGGAACACCACAGCGTAATGGTGTGTACTAACGTTGTAATCGTACTTTACTAGATATAGTGCGATCTATGATGTCTCTTATCGGTTTACCACTATTGTTTTGGGGTTATGCATTAGAGACAGCTGCATTCACGTTTAATAGGGCACCATCTAAATCCGTTGAGACGACACCGTATGAACTATGGTTTAGTAGTAGACCTAAGCTATCGTTTCTTAAAGTTTGGAGTTGTGATGCTTATATGAAAAAGGTTTTCAACCTGATAAGCTCGAACCCAAATCGGAGAAGTGCGTCTTCATAGGATACCCAAAAGAAACTATTGGGTACACCTTCTATCACATATCTGAAGGAAAGATTTTTGTTGCTAAATTCGGATCCTTTCTAGAGAAGGAGTTTCTCTCGAAAGAAGTGAGTGGGAGGAAAGTAGAGCTTGATAAGGTAATTTGTACCTTCTCCCGAATTGGAAAGTAGTTCATCACAGAAATCAGTTCTGGTGATTCCTACACCAATTAGTGAGGAAGCTAATGATGATGATCATGAAACTTCTGATCAAGTTACTACAAAACCTCGTAGGTCTTCCAAAATACAGTCCACACCAGAGTGGTATGGTAATCCTATTCTGGAAGTCATGTTACTAGACCATGATGAACCTACGAACTATGAGGAAGCGATGATGAGCCTAGATTCCGCGAAATGGCTTGAGGCCATTAAATCTGAGGTGAGATCCATGTATGAGAACAAAGTGTGGACTTTGGTGGAGTTGCCCGATGATCGGCAAGCCATATTGTATAAATGGATCTTCAAGAGGAAGACAGATGCTGATAGTAGTGTTACTATCTGCAAAGCTCGACTTGTCGGAAAAAGGTTTTCGACAAGTTCAAGGTGTTGACTACAATGAGATTTTCTAAACTGTAGCGATGCTTAAGTCTGTCTGAATCATGTTAGTAATTGCCACATTTTTTGAAATCTGGCAAATGGATATCAAAACTGCATTCCTTAAAGGTTTTCTTAAAGAAGAGTTGTATATGATGCAACCAGAAGGTTTTGTCAATCCTAAATGTGCTAACAAAATGTGCAAGCTCCAGCGATCCATCTATGGACTGGTGCAAGCATCTCAGAATTGGAATATACGCTTTGATAAGTTGATCAAAGCATATAGTTTTATACAGACTTGCGGTAAAGCCTGTATTTACAATAAAGTGAGTGGGAGCACTACCGCCATTCTGATAAATATATGGTAGTAACATATTGTTGATCAGAAATGGTGTACAATTTTTGGAAGGCATAAAGGAGTATTTGAAAGGAGTTCTTTAAAAGAAAGACGTCAGTAAAGCTACTTACATATTGAGCATCAAAATCTATTGAGATAGATCAAGACGCTTGATAAGTTTTTCAATAAGTACATACCTTGTCAAGATTTTGAAGTAGTTCAAAATGGAACAGTCAAAGAAAGAGTTCTTGCCTGTGTTGCAAAGGTGTGAAATTGAGTAAGACTCAAATCCCGACCACGGCAGAAAATAGAAAAAAGAATGAAAGTCATTCCCTATGCCTCAGTCATAGGTTCTATAAAGTATGCTATGCTATGTACCAGACCTATTATATACCTTGCTCTAAATTTGGCAAGGGAGTACAATAGTGATCTAGGAGTAGATCACTGGACATTGGTCAAGAATATCCTTAGTGAGGACTAAGGAAATATTTCTCGATTATGGAGGTGATAAAAGAGCCCGTCGTAAAGAGTTACATCGGTGCAAGCTTTTACACCGATCCAGATGACTCTAAGTGTCAATCTGGATACATATTGAAAGTGGGAGCAGTTAGCTAGAGTAGCTCCGTATAGAGCATTGTAGACATAGAATATTTGCTAAATACATACGGCTCTGAATGTGACAGACCCGTTGACTAAGCTTCTCTCATGAGCAAAACATGATCACACCTTAGTACTCTTTGGGTGTTAATCACATAAGCGATGTGAACTAGATTATTGACTCTAGTAAACCCTTTGGGTGTTGGTCACATGATGATGTGAACTATGGGTGTTAATCATATACAGATATGAATATTGGTGTTAAATCACATGGCGATGTGAACTAGATTATTGACTCTAGTGCAAGTGGGAGACTAAAGGAAATATGCCCTAGAGGCAATAATAAAGTTATTATTTATTTCCGTATTTCATGATAAATGTTTATTATTCATGCTAGAATTGTATTAACCGGAAACATAATACATGTGTGAATACATAGACAAACATAGTGTCACTAGTATGCCTCTACTTGACTAGCTTGTCGATCATAGATGGTTGTGTTTCCTAGCCATAGACATGAGTTGTCATTTGATTAACGGGATCACATCATTAGAAGAATGATGTGATTGACTTGAACCATTCCGTTAGCTTAGCACTTGATCGTTTAGTATATTTCTATTGCTTTTTTCATGACTTATACAAGTTCCTATGACTATGAGATTATGCAACTCCCGTTTACCAGAGGAACACTGTGTGCTACCAAACGTCACAACTGTGACACCCCCGATTCAGTTGTACACTAACCATGCACGCAAACGTGTACGATCAAGATCAGGGACTCACGGGAAGATATCACAACACAACTCTAAAACATAATTAAGTCATACAAGTATCATAATACAAGCCAGGGGCCTCGAGGGCTCGAATACAAGTGCTCGATCATAGACGAGTCAGCGGAAGCAACAATATCTGAGTACAGACATAAGTTAATCAAGTATGCCTTAAGACGGCTAGCACAAACTGGGATACAGATCGAAAGAGGCGCAGGCCTCCTGCCTGGGATCCTCCTAAACTACTCCTGGTCGTCATCAGCAGCCTACACGTAGTAGTAGGCACCTCCAGTGGAGTAGTCATCGTCGACGGTGGTGTCTGGCTCCTGGGCTCCAACGTCTGGTTGCGGCATCCGAGAAGAAGAGGAAAACGGGGAAAAGAGGGAGCAAAGCAACCGTGAGTACTCATCCAAAGTACTCGCAAGCAAGGAGCTACACTACATATGCATGGGTATATGTGTAAGGAGGCCATATCAGTGGACTGAACTACAGAATGCCAGAATAAGAGGGGGATAGCTAGTCCTATTTAAGACTATGCTTCTGGCAGCCTCCGTCTTGCAGCATGTAGAAGAGAGTAGATTGAAGTCCTCCAAGTAGCAACGCATAGCATAATCCTACCCGGCGATCCTCCCCTCGTTGCCCTGTGGAAAAGCGATCACCGGGTTGTCTGTGGAACTTGTCTGGGTGTGTTTTATTAAGTATCTGGTTCTAGTTGTCATAAGGTCAAGGTACAACTCCGGGTCGTCCTTTTACCAAGGGACACGGCTATTCGAATAGATCAACTTCCCTGCAGGGGTGCACCACATAACCCAACATGCTCGATCCCATTTGGCAAGACACACTTTCCTGGGTCATGCCCGGCCTTGGAAGATCAACACGTCGCAGCCCCACCTAGACACAACAGAGAGGTCAGCCCTCCGGTCTAAATCCTATGCGCGCAGGGGTCTGGGCCCATCGCCCATTGCACACCTGCACGTTGCGAGGGCAGCCGGAAGCAGACCTAGCAACCTCCATTATAAAGGAAGTCACGTTACGCGGTCCAATCCGGCGCGTGCCGCTCCGTCGCTGACGTCAAGAAGGCTTCGGCTGATACCACGACGTCGAGTGCCCATATCTTTCCCACGTAGTTGGTTAGTGCGTATAGGCCAGTGGCCAGACTCAGATCAAATACCAAGATCTCGTTAAGCGTGTTATTATGAAGCAACCGCGAACATCGACCAGGGCCAGGCCCACCTCTCGCCTAGGTGGTCTCAACCTGCCCTGTTGCTCCGCCACAAAGATCCACACAAAGGGCCGTCGGGACAAAGGTCCTTTCAGCCCCCAATCCGTGAATCACTCGCGGGTACTCCTCGAGCCAACCCGACTTTAGTCACCATCTGTAGTATGAATATATGTATATTATATACCCGTGATCACCTCCCAAGTGATCACGGCCCGATAGTATAGCAAGCCAGACCGACAAGAATGAAGGGCCACATATGATAAACTAGCATCCTATACTAAGTAGTTAGGATTGCAGGTAAGGTATCAACAGATGTAGCAACAATGTCAGGCTATGCATCAGAATAGGATTAACGGAAAGCAGTAACATGCTACACTACTCTAATGCAAGCAGTATAGAGGAGAATAGGCGATATCTAGTGATCAAGGGGGGGCTTGCTAGGTTGCTCTGGCAAGAAGGAGGGGTCGTCAACTCCGTAGTCGAACTGGGCAGCAGCAGCGTCGGTCTCGTAGTCTACCTGAGAGAAGAGGGGGAAGAAACAATGTATACCATGCAAACAGATGCATATCGATGCATGACATGACAAGTAACAATGCTAGGTGTGCCGAATTGCGGTAGTAGATGATACCGACAAAGGGGGAAAACATCCGGGAAAGTATTCCCGGTGTTTCGCATTTTCGGACAGATGAACCGGAGGGGGAAAGTTGCGTGTTTGCTATGCTAGGTATGTGTGGCAGACGAACGGGCTTCGTATCCGGATTCGTCTTGTCGTTCTGAGCAACTTTCATGTAGAAAGTATTTTCATCCGAGTTACGAATTAAAAGATACGATTTTCTAAAGATTTAAATCATTTTCTAATTTTATTTATTTATTTAAATCCAACATTATCCAAAACAGTGAATGATGACACATGCATGACATCAGAGTGATGTCAGCAGGTCAACTGGTCAGTTGACCAGTCAAACCAGACAGGTGGGTCCAGTGGGTCCCACATGTCATTGTCTGGGTCACTAACAGGGGGGTTTAGTCTAACTAAATGGGTTAATTAGTGGGTGGGAGCCAGTAGTCAGTGACTGTTTAGTTAATTAAATTAATTAATGAAATAATTAGCATTTTATTTATTTACAAAATGTTTTAAATGACGCGGGCCCGCATGTCAGTGGCAGTAGCTGCCACATCAGCGTAGTTGACCTTGGTCAACATGGCCAGCTGGGGCCCCCAGGCCCACAGGCAGTGACCCAGGGGTGGACCCCAGTGTGCCAGCTCAGCGGAGCTGCCGGAGTAGCTCCGACGAGCTCACGCGCAGCGGCCGAACGCCGGCGAGCGTCGGGATTCTCCCATGCGGCACCAAATCGAGCGCGGCCGGGCGCGTTAGAACGACAAGACGACGACGCGTCAGTTGGTGGTGGTCTTGCGAGCTGCGGTGGCCGGAGAAGGGCGCATCGAGCTCATCGGCGATGAGGTGTTTCCGGCGAGCAACGACAACGGCGATGCGGCGCGCTACTGGGCAAACAGAAGGGTGGGGCGAGGCCTATGTGCTCACGCGAGCACAACGGCACAAGCCTGGGTCCAAAGAGGTCACCGGACGGCTGCCGGCGAAGAGCGCGTGCGGCGATGCGTTCGGGAGCTCGAGAAGATTGGAGCTAGGGCAATCTAGCGAACAAACGGGGAGGTTGGGGAGGATCTATGGGGCGCGGTGAGTGCAACCGGCATGGGCCCGTGACCATTTGGTCACCGGAGACTCGTCGGCGACGAGCTCCGCGCGCTGCGTTTGGGCGCCTCGGCGACAGCTAGCTAGGGCGTGCGAGAGAGCAAACGGAGAGCAGGAGGGGTGGAGCTCACCGAGCGGCACACACGAAAGGCCCTTGGGGGTTTAGGAGCTATAGGGGCGAGGCCGGAGTCGGTGAAGAACGGCGGCGGAGCTTGTCGGAGTAGAGGAGGAAGACGGCGGCGTCGGGGGCGTTGCGGCAGCGCCTCCGAGCTCCAGCTGCGGCCACCGGTTGACAAGGAAGACGGTAGCGGAGACGATGGACATGCTGGCGAGGTGAGGTGGTGGCTGTGGCCGCGTGTTTCACGGCGGAGGGTCCATGGCGGCGCTTGGATGCGATGGGAAGGAGGAGAGCGGGGTGGATCTGAGGGGAGGGGGAGTGGCGCAGGAACCGAGAGGGCGAGCGGGGGCGAGTGGGAGAGGGGATCGAGGAGGCGGGGGCGTGGCGGCCTTATCCCCTCCTCGACGCCGGCGAGGGGGTATGGTGGCGACGCGCCCTGTTTCGACCCGAGTCGGGGGAACAGGGGAAGGGGACGAGGCAGGGGAGCCGGGCCGGGTGTGGCCAGCTGGGCCAAGTGGGCCGGCCTGGCTGCGAGCTGGGCCGTCTGGTCCGGGGGGCTTCTCTTTTCTTCTTTTCTGTTTCTGTTTTGTATTTTATTTATTTATTTCTTTTTCCTTTTCTGTTTTATTTAATTTAGGGCATTTAGGTATTTTATAAAATTGTGTCATCTACACCATAATTGCCTATGCCATACTTGGCATTGTCCGAACATTTTTGTTTCAACTTTTGAAAACTTTGGGTGTTTGTCACTAATTCATTTTTGAATTTTAAATGTTTTGAACTATCATTTGATTAGCAACAATAATAGAGATGACATGGCATCATTAGGAGAGTTTTACTGTAGCCTAATTATCCAGGCGTTACAAATCTCCTCCACTACAAGAAATCTCGTCTCGAGATTTAGGAGGTAGATGGAAACAGAGCGGGGTATTCTTCGCGCAGACAATCCTCATGTTCCCAAGTGGCTTCATCTTCAGAATGGTGCGACCACTGAACTTTGAGGAACTTGATCACCTTCTGACGTGTGCGGCGTTCAGCTTGGTCGAGAATGCGAACTGGATGCTCTTTATAGGAGAGGTCCTATTGCAATTCGAGCACTTCATGATCCACTCCTCGGATTGGGTCCTTGAAGCAACGGCGGAGCTGTGACACATGGAACACATCGTGAACCTGAGAAAGGTTCGGCGGAAGCTCCAGTTGATATGCCACTTTTCCACGCCTTTCCAGAATAGTGAATGGACCAATATAGCGAGGAGCTAGCTTGCCCTTGATCCCGAAGCGGTGAGCACCCTTCATTGGTGTGACTCGAAGATAAGCCTTTTCGCCAGGTTGATAGACCATGTCTTTATGATGACGGTCATACTGACTCTTCTGACGTGACTGAGCAGTCTTGAGATTCTCGCGAATAATGCAAACTTGTTCTTCGGCATGTTGGATAATATCCGGACCGAAGAGTGGATGTTCCCCAGTTTCTGACCAGTTCAGAGGGGTTCGGCACTTTCGTCCATATAACACTTCGAAGGGGGCCATCTTCAGACTAGCTTGATAGCTATTATTATAAGAGAACTCAGCATACGGGAGAGATTCCTCCCATTTCTTGCCGAAGGAGATAACACAAGCTTGAAGCATGTCTTCGAGAACTTGGTTGACACGTTCAACTTGCCCTTGCGACTGCGGATGAAACGCAGTACTGAATGACAGATGAGTCCCCATAGCTTCTTGGAAACTTGCCCAGAATCTTGAAGTGAATAAACTTCCTCGGTCTGAACTGATTTCCAATGGAATACCGTGAAGCAAGACAATTCTGGACATGTAGAGGTTTACCAGCTGACTAGCAGTGATCGTTTCCTTGACAGCCAGAAAATGTGCAACTTTAGAAAGCTGGTCAATGACGACAAGAATAGCATCATTACCTTTCTGCATTTTGGGGAATCCAGTGACGAAGTCCATTTCAACATGGTCCCATTTCCATTTAGGAATAGAGATAGGTTGCAGAGTTCCAGCAGGCCTTTGATGCTCTGCTTTGATACGATGACAAACGTCACACTCAGCAACATAACAAGCAATATCTTGCTTCATATTAGACCACCAGAATCTCTGACGAATGTCTTGGTACATCTTGGTACTACCGGGATGAATAGACAAAGGTGTATCATGAGCTTCTTGCATAACCCTTGGAGTCAGATTCAGGTTTTCCCTCTTACTCGGTAACACTAGGCGACCTCTGAAGAATAAGGTGCTTGCGTCATCAACAGTGAAGAATGAGGGCTTTCCTTCTGCGAGATAACGTTTAATCCTCTCGACTTCATCGTCACATTTCTGTATCCATTTGATGGTGTCCACAAGATCTGGTCTAGCAACTATGGTATTGAGAGAACCCCGGGAAACAACGTGGAGGTTCATCTTGCGAAACTCCGGAGGAGGGGGAGCGAGTGCACCAAGAGGAACAATATGGAGGTTCAGCTTTCTGAATTCTTCAACAAGCGAGGGCTGAACTTTGTGAACCTGGAGATGGTTGCAGTAAGACTTGTGGCTCAAGGCATCAACCATTTCATTAGCCTTGTCTGGGGTATATGAAATACCCAGGTTAAAATCTGCAACAATCTCCATCCATCTCTGCTGATGGAGGTTCAGATCTGGTTGAGTAAACAAATACTTCAGACTTTGGTGGTCGGTGAAGATCTCGCAACGATTACCGAGAAGGTAATGTCGCCACTGTTTTAGTGCATGGATAACAGTAGCAAGCTCGAGGTCATGAACTGGATAGTTCTCTTCGTGTGGGCGCAATTAACGAGAGTCATAAGCAATCACTTTACGCTCTTGCATTAGGACAATGCCTAGGCCTTGACGTGAAGCATCACAATAAATGACGAAGTCCTTCTTAGTATCTGGAGGAGCAAGCACTGGGGCAGAAGTCAACTTGTCTTTGAGCACCTGGAAACTTTCCTAACACTTTTCTGCCGACTCAAACTTGATGCCCTTATGAAGCAGGTTAGTCAGAGGTCTAGCGATCTTGGAGAAGTTCTCGACGAATCGACGGCAATAGCTGGCGAGTCCGAGAAAACTTCTGACTTGCTTGACATTCTTCGAAGGAGTCCAATCGAGAATAGCCTGAACTTGCTCAGGGTTGACGGCAATACCATCCTTAGAGATGACATGCCCAAGATAGGTTACTTCGGGAAGCCAGAATTCACACTTGGAGAACTTGGCATAGAGTTGATGCTCTTTAAGCTTTTCCAGAACAAGACGAAGATGTTTAGCATGTTCTTCATTCTTGGAATATACAAGGATATCATCCAGATAAACCACGACAAACTTGTCAAGGTATTCCTTAAAGATATAGTTCATCAGATGAGAGAAGGTGGCTGGAGCATTGGTTAATCCAAAAGACATGACGGTGTACTCGTATGATCCATAGCGAGTCACAAATGCGGTCTTCGGGATATCTTCTTCATGAACACGGATCTGGTGGTAACCTAACCTCAAGTCGAGTTTAGAGAACACTGACGAACCAGCCAGTTGATCATATAGATCATTAATTCGAGGAAGAGGATATTTGTTCTTAATGGTAGCTTGGTTGATAGGACGGTAGTCTTGCACTAATCGGTTTGTCCCATCCTTCTTCTTGATAAAGAGAGAAGGTGCTCCCCAAGGAGAGCAACTTGGGCGAATGAAACCACTTCGAAGAGATTTGTCGATTTCCTCCTTAAGCTCAATGAGTTCATGCGGTGACATCTTGTAGGGCCGTTTGGCTATAGGAGTGGTGCCTGGTTTCAAGTCAATGATGGATTCGACAGCTCTAGCAGGGGGAATCCCTGGAAGTTCTTCAGGAAAGACGTCTTGGAATTTGCGAACGGCAGGAATGTCTTCAATGCCCTCGAGGGGTGCAACATTCAATGCGTTCAAGGCATATAGCCTTGCCTCGGCATTCTGAACCAGATGAGCATTGTAGATAATTATTTCATCAGAAGGGTGTAGCAGATGGACGGTCTTAGTGGCGCAAACTATAGAAGCAGTATGCGCTTTTAAGCAATTCATTCCCAGAATGAGATCAATGCTACAGGACTTCAGTATGATGGGAGAGACAAGGAATTCTAGTCCTTCGATTTCAACAGGGACGTTGTTGCAAATCATGGAGGTTCGACATTGGCCCGCAAGCGTTCATGTCTTCTCTTTTAATGCCATGCATGAATGCAAAATCTTCTGACATGAATGAATGCGATGCTCCTATATCAAATAAAACGGATGCTGGTACTGAATTTAAGAGGAGTGCACCCATCACAGTAGCAGGCTGGTCTTGAGCTTCGTTCAGATCAACGTGGTTGGCATGAACACGACCATAGGACTTGGCATTGTTGTTGCGAGCCTGGTTGTTTCCACGGCCAGCTGCTGGAAGGGCCAGTTGATTCTGGTTCTGATTCTGATAGCAGTTCCTGGCAAGGTGACCTGGTTGACCGCACCTGTAGCATAGACCATTATTGGGAGTGGGAACAGGTGCTCCGGGTGGTGGAGCTGGAAGCCTTGGCTGCCTAGATGGTGGAGGAGGCAGACGAGGTGCAGCATAGGTCTGCCTTGGGGCAGGTGCATTTGGACGGTACATGCTGTTTGGGATCCATATCTTACGCTTCTGCGAGGGCGGGCCCGAAGATGAGCCCGTGTCACGGTTGCGCCTGTGAGAGATCTGGTGTTCCTGCAGACTAGTCTCGACATTGATGGCCTTGTTCACCAAGGTGGCGAAATCGGCAAAGTCATGCACCAGAAGTGCGAGCTTGATGTCAGCTTGAAGGCCGTCACAAAACTTCTCCTGTCGGCGTGCATCAGTTGCAATGTCTTCTTCAACATAGCGGGACAAGTCCAGAAACTCCCGCTGATAAGCTTCCATAGTTTTGTTGCCCTAGGTGAGGTTGCGGAACTCACGCTTCTTCCTATCCATGATCCCCTGAGGAATGAAGCGGGCACGAAATGCAGCTTGAAAGTCTGTCCAGATGATGATTGTCCCAACTGGCAGAGTACGCCTGTGGCTGTCCCACCATTGAGCTGCGGGTCCCTTCAGAAAGAAGGAAGCAAAGGTGACATAGCGGGCATGGGCTACATCAGCAGACTCCATTTCATAGGTGATGTCATGGAGCCAGTCATCAGCATCCAGCGGCTGAGTTGAGCTGCGGTACACAGTTGGGTTGAGGCGCATGAAATCCTGCAGAGTCACTTGGGTTGGCTGCTCGTTCATATTGGGGCGAGGGAACTGAGCCATCATATTCTCCATGAACTGGCGATTCATCTCGAGCTGTTGGACCATACCAGCCATGTACTCAAGCGGTGGTGGGGCGTTGTCGCCACGACCACGACCAGCTGGTCTAACCATCCTGCTAATATATAACAGGGGTAGTTCAACATTGAGAAATTTGCATAGACAAGAATCATTCATGATGAAACATGCATAATGAAAGGAGCATGACAGATACTACATAGTAGTCGGCATAACTTACAAAAGGGGTCGGACATAGAGTTCAGTACACAGAGTTCAGTACATAGACTAAGTCATCATAGGCGGCACGCAGGCTCGCGCTGAATGCATCTAATACTAATAAGCAAGACTACATCAGTCCCAGGAGGTACTGTGGAGGTAGTCGTAGCCCGACAACTGGTAGTGAGGCAACGGATAGTCCACGTCAGCGGCCTGGGGGCCGCGGATACTCTGGTGTAGAACCCGACGCTCAGGTAGCAGAAGAGGACCAAGTGCGGGACAGTAGCCTCCCACCTCTGGCCAACCGACACCGTCGGGCATCACGGTCCTAGCTGGGTAGATTGCAGAACGCGGCAGCTGTCTAGATAGAACAAAGGGGTGCAACAACGTCATAGCCCTGTAAAGGTGCTGACGAGTGGTGTATAACTCGTGGCGAAGAGCTCAGTTAGCTCGGTCCAACCCATCAGCATGCAGAACCAGGCTCTGATGGTGGAAGGGCTCTCGGGTGATGGTGGAGTAGGCAGCAGTGTAGTATCCCTCCGCACCAACATCGGATGCGATAGCAATGTGCCTGAAAGGGGAAGTGTCCAATGCCTGATACTCTCCACGAAGACGTGTCAGAGCAGCATAGGCAGCATCGTGAACTGCCATCTCGACGGTCACTCCAACACCATAAGCGGTGTGCAGCACAGTAGCGGAGTCATACTCCCGACAGTAGAGGTGGACGATGGCACGGTACTGCTCCTGGTTAAAGTCCTGGTACTCCTCATAGACGGTGTACTCAGGGTGCCAGCGATAATCCAGATAGGTCATCATCTCAGCTAGCACAACAAGTGATCCTGAGGCACCAATGGCCGCCGTGTGGCGCACGACCTGCCTCGTGGGTTCCATGTGAAAACAAAGATGTTTCAATGGAGTCAAATGACAATGTGGGTACTATTCAAAATACTATCCTACAGGATAACTATGGCTTATCCAACTTTGGGGTGAACGTGGTAACGGGACCCTAATGTTAGAGTTAGTAAATTCATTTAACCCGAGTAGGAGAGAGTTCAGAGCCCCAGAGTAAAGGTCGAGAAGTAAAAGATCCTAATACCACCCAATGGCGACGTGGGCCCGTAAGGCACACAGCCATGTTAGTAAAAGTTATGTAGTGACTAGACTCGACTTCGACCAAGGAGTGTGGAAGGGGGATTCCTACAGGCAGACGGCTCTGATACCAACTTGTGATGCCCCCGATTCAATCGTACACTAATCATGCATGCAAACATGTACGATCAAGATCAGGGACTCACGGGAAGATATCACAACACAACTCTAAAACATAATTAAGTCATACAAGCATCATAATACAAGCCAGGGGCCTCGAGGGCTCGAATACAAGTGCTCGATAATAGACGATTCAGCGAAAGCAACAATATCTGAGTACAGACATAAGTTAAACAAGTATGCCTTAAGAAGGCTAGCACAAACTGGGATACAGATCGAAAGAGGCGCAGGCCTCCTGCCTGGGATCCTCCTAAACTACTCCTGGTCGTCGTCAGCAGCCTGCACATAGTAGTAGGCACCTCCAGTGTAGTAGTCGTCGTCGACGGTGGTGTCTGGCTCCTGGGCTTGAACGTCTGGTTGCGGCATCCAAGAATAAGAGGAAAACGGGGGAAAAGAGGGTGCAAAGCAACCATGAGTACTCATCCAAAGTACTCGCAAGCAAGGAGCTACACTACATATGCATGGGTATATGTGTAAGGAGGCCATATCAGTGGACTGAACTACAGAATGCCAGAATAAGAGGGGGATAGCTAGTCCTATCAAAGACTATGCTTCTGGCAGCCTCCGTCTTGCAGCATGTAGAAGAGAGTAGATTGAAGTCCTCCAAGTAGCAATGCATAGCATAATCCTACCCGGCGATCCTCCCCTCGTTGCCCTGTGGAAAAGCGATCACCGAGTTGTCTGTGGAACTTGTCTGGGTGTGTTTTATTAAGTATCCGGTTCTAGTTGTCATAAGGTCAAGGTACAACTCCGGGTCGTCCTTCTACCAAGGGACACTGATATTCGAATAGATCAACTTCCCTGCAGGGGTGCACCACATAACCCAACACGCTCGATCCCATTTGGCCGGACACACTTTCCTGGGTCACGCCTGGCCTCGGAAGATCAACACGTCGCAGCCCCACCTAGACACAACAGAGAGGTCAGCCCGCTGGTCTAAATCCTATGCGCGCAGGGGTCTGGGCCCATCGCCCATTGCACACCTGCACGTTGCGAAGGCGGCCGGAAGCAGACCTAGCAACCTCCATTACAAAGGAAGTCACGTTACGCGGTCCAATCCGGCGCACGCCGCTCCGTTGCTGACGTCAAGCAGGCTTCGGCTGATACCACGACGTCGAGTGCCCATATCTTTCCCACGTAGTTGGTTAGTGTGTATAGGCCAGTGGCCAGACTCAGATCAAATACCAAGATCTCGTTAAGCGTGTTATTATGAAGCAACCACGAACGTCGACCAGGGCCAGGCCCACCTCTCGCCTAGGTGGTCTCAACCTGTCCTGTCGCTCCGCCACAAAGATCCACACGGAGGGCCGTCGGGACAAAGGTCCTTTCAGCCCCCAATCCGTGAATCACTCGCGGGTACTCCTCGAGCCGACCCGACTTTAGTCACCATCTGTAGTATGTATATATGTATAGTATATACCCGTGATCACCTCCCAAGTGATCACGGCCCGATAGTATAGCAAGGCAGACCGACAAGAATGTAGGGCCACAGATGATAAACTAGCATCCTATACTAAGTATTTAGGATTGCAGGTAAGGTATCAACAGATGTAGCAACAATGTCAGGCTATGCATCAGAATAGGATTAACGGAAAGCAGTAACATGCTACACTACTCTAATGAAAGCAGTATAGAGGAGAATAGGCGATATCTGGTGATCAAGGGGGGGGGGCTTGCCAGGTTTCTCTGGCAAGGAGGGGTCATCAACTCCGTAATCGAACTGGGCAGCAGCAGCGTCGGTCTCGTAGTCTACCGGAGAGAAGAGGGGGAATAAACAATTAATACCATGCAAACAGATGCATATCGATGCATGACATGACAAGTAACGATGCTAGGTGTGCCGAATCAAGGTAGTAGGTGATACCGACGAAGGGGGAAAAATCCGGGAAATTATTCCCGGTGTTTCGCGTTTTCGAACAGATGAACCGGAGGGGGAAAGTTGCGTGTTTGCTATGCTAGGGATGTGTGGCGGACGAACGATCTGCGTATCCGGATTCGTTTCGTCGTTCTGAGAAACTTTCATGTAGAAAGTATTTTCATCCGAGTTACGGATTAAAAGATATTATTTTCTAAAGATTTAAATCATTTTTTGATTTTATTTATTTATTTAAATCCAACATTATCCAAAACAGTGAATGATGATGCAGGCATGACATCAGAGTGATGTAAGCAGGTCAACTGGTCAGTTGACCAGTCAAACCAGACAGGTGGGTCCAATGGGTCCCACATGTCATTGTCTGGGTCACTAACAGGGGGGTTTAGTCTAACTAAGTGGGTTAATTAGTGGGTGCGACCCAGTAGTCAGTGACTGTTTAGTTAATTAAATTAATTAATGAAATAATTAGCATTTTATTTATTTACAAAATGTTTTAAATGACGCGGGCCCGCATGTCAGTGGCAGTAGCTGCCACATCAGCATAGTTGACCCTTGTCAACGTGGCCAGCTGGGGCCCCCAGGCCCACAGGCAGTGACCAGGGGTGGACCCCGGTGTGCCAGCTCAGCGAAGCCGCAGGAGTAGCTCCGGCGAGCTCGTGCGCAGCGGGCGAACGCCGGCGAGCGTCGGGATTCTCCCACGTGGCACCAAATTGAGCGCGGCCGGGCGCGTTAGAACGGCAAGACGACGACACGTCAGTTGCTGGTGGTCTTGCGAGCTGCGGTGGCTGGAGAAGGGCGCATCGAGCTCGTCGACAGCGAGGTGTTTCTGGCGAGCAACGGCAACGGCGATGCGGCGCGCTACTGGGAAAACAGAAGGGCGAGGCGAGGCCTACGTGCTCGCGCGAGCACAACGGCACAAGCCTGGGTCCAAAGAGGTCACCGGACGGCTGCCGGCGACGAGCGCGTGCGGCGATGCGTTCGGGAGCTCGAGAAGATTGGAGCTAGGGCGATCTAGCAAACAAACGAGAAGGTTGGGGAGGATCTATGGGGCGCGGTGAGTGCAACCGGCATGGGCCCGTGACCATTTGGTCACCGGAGACTCGTCGGCGACGAGCTCCGTGGCGCTGCGTTCGAGCGCCTCGGCGGCAGCCAGCTAGGGCGTGCGAGAGAGCAAATGGAGAGCAGGAGGGTGGAGCTCACCGAGCGGCACACACGAAAGGCCCTTGGGGGTTTAGGAGCTGCAGGGGCGAGGCCGGAGTCGGTGAAGAACGGCGGCGGAGCTTGTCGGAGCAGAGGAGGAAGACGGCGGCATCGGGGGCGTTGCGGCAGCGCCTCCGAGCTCCAGCTGCGGCCACCGGTCGACGAGGAAGACGGTGGCGGAGACGACGGACATGCTGGCGAGGTGAGGTGGTGGCTGTGGCCGCGCGTTTCACGGCGGCGGGTCCATGGCGGCGCTCGGACGCGATGGGAAGGAGGAGAGCGGGGTGGATCTGAGGGGAGGGGGAGTGGCGCAGGAACCGAGAGGGCGAGCGGGGGCGAGTGGGAGAGGGGATCGAGGAGGCGGGGGCGTGGCAGCCTTATCCCCTCCTCGATGCCGGCGAGAGGGTCCGGTGGCGACGCGCCCTGTTCCGAGTCGGGGGAACAGGGGAAGGGGACGAGGCAGGGGAGCCGGGCCGGGTGTGGCCAGCTGGGCCAAGTGGGCCGGCCTGGCTGCGAGCTGGGCCGTCTGGTCCAGGGGGGGGGTTCTCTTTTCTTCTTTTTTGTTTCTGTTTTGTATTTTTATTTATTTATTTCTTTTTTCCTTTTCTGTTTTATTTAATTTAGGGCATTTAGGCATTTTATAAAATTGTGTCATCTACACCATAATTGCCTATGCCATACTTGGCATTGTCCGAACATTTTTGTTTCAAGGTTTGAAAACTTTGGGTGTTTGTCACTAATTAATTTTTGATTTTGAAATGTTTTGAACTAACATTTGATTAGCAACAGTAGCAGAGATGACATGGCATCATTAGGAGAGTTTTACTGTAGCCTAATTATCCGGGCGTTACAACAACGTAACTGGGTGATTATAAAGGAGCTCTACAGGTGTATCCAAAGGTACATGTTGAGTTGGCGTATTTCGAGATTAGGATATTTCGAGATTAGGATTTGTCACTCCGATTGTCGGAGAGATATCTCTGGACCCTCTCGGTAATGCACATCACTATAAGCCTTGCAAGCAATGTGACTAATGAGTTAGTTGCGGGATGATGCATTACATAACGAGTAAAGAGACTTGCCGGTAACGAGATTGAACTAGGTATTGGGATACCGACAATCAAATCTCGGGCAAGTAACATACCGATGACAAAGGGAACAACGTATGTTGTTGTGCAGTTTGACCGATAAAGATCTTCATAGAATATGTTGGAGCCAATATGAGCATCCAGGTTCCGCTATTGGTTATTGACCGGAAACGTGTTTCGGTCATGTCTACATCGTTCTCGAACCCGTAGGGTCCGCACGCTTAAGGTTTCGATGACAGTTTTATTATGAGTTTATGAGTTTTGATGTACCGAAGGAGTTCAGAGTCCTAGATGATATCGGGGACATGACGAGGAGTCTCGAAATGGTCGCGACGTAAAGATCGATATATTGGACGACTATATTCGGACTTCGGAAAGGTTCCGAGTGATTCGGGTATTTTTCAGAGTACCGGAGAGTTACGGGAATTCGCCGGGGAGTATACGGGCCTTATTGGGCCATACCGGAATTGAGGAGAGAGGCCAAAAGGAAGGAGCCTGCGCCCCCCCTCTGGACCGAATTGGACAAGGGGTTCAACCCCCTTTTCCTTCTCCCTCTCCTCCTCTTTCCTTCTCTCCTACGCCAACAAGGAAGGAGGGAGTCCTACTCTCGGTGAGGACTCCCCATGGCGTGCCCCCTCCTAGGCCGGCCGCCCCCTCCCCTTGCTCCTTTATATACGGGGGCAGGGGGCACCTCTAGGCATAACAACAATTGATCTCCAAGATCTCTTAGCCGAGTGCGGTGCCTCCCTCCACCATAGTCCTCGATAATATTGCCGCGGTGCTTAGGCGAAGCCCTGCAACGGTAGAACATCAAGATCGTCACCACGCCGTCATGCTGACGGAACTCTTCCCTGACACCCTGCTGGATCGGAGTCCGGGGATCGTCATCGAGCTGAACGTGTGCTAGAACTCGGAGGTGCCGTAGTTTCGGTGCTTGATCGGTCGGGCCGTGAAGACGTACGACTACATCAACCGCGTTGTTCTAACGCTTCCGTTTTCGGTCTACGAGGGTACGTGGACAACACTCTCCCCTCTTGTTTCTATGCATCACCATGATCTTGCGTGTGCGTAGGAATTTTTTTGAAATTACTACGTTCCCCAACATGGAGGTGGCGCAAAAGACGAGAGGAACGTTGGGGCAGCTCCTTGGAGATGGAGGACGGGGTGGCTGAACCGGCGGGATGATGGGATCAACGATGGACCCTCATTCGGTACGGCGGATGAGGGACGTCGAGGTGTTGCTGTGGATGATGTCGTCGGGAAAGAAGCTCCGGCTGGGTGGCGGACGGAGCAGGGTGTGGGGTTTCGTCCCGGGTTTTCGCGGCCTCGGTGTACGAATGGGTGGGCGGATGGGATGGCAGTGGGGAAGCATGGCTTAGAGACGCGCTTGTCCGAAATGTGGGGTAAGTTACGAAAGTACCCCCCACCGATTTGAGGCGGTTCTTTCGGTTCAGGGGTACCATGGGCATTTCACATGTCGGGATTTCACAGGAGGTGGGAGTTTTCGCGCGCGTTGTAATTTGGGAATAGAAAGGCGCGGGTTGAGATGGAGGGAGTTGTCGGAGCACAACGAGACAAAGATATATCTTAAATATTTCGGGCTAACAAGGCGCGGGTTGAAGAGGCGTGAGTTTCGCAGCATGATAGACAGAGACGCTAGCTTCAATTTTTGGCATAACAAGGCGCTGCTTGAAATTTCGGAAGAACAAGCTTAACGTGTACCCAAAAAAAAGATAATTTGCACCTCAACACGCACAACACACACACAAACACCATTTAGACTAGAGTAAGGTACACGTGCATTGCACGCATGAGATTTGGCAACCAAATTATGAATAAATACCACATTATAGCATGCAAGCTTTGAGTCATATATGCATGATGTAGATGTTCGTTTAATTCTTATAGTTCATTTCATTCAAAATCATCTAGTTTTTATAAGAAAGCTAATCTATTTTAAGATTCATGGAATTGTGCGTTGTAAGACATAAAGTAAAAACAAGTAATGGCAAATCATGTAGAAAAACATTTGGGCAATTATGATACGGAAGATTCTAGAACAAATAAGAAGTGCTTGTGTTTTGATGTTTGTGCATTATGCTTAAGTTCAACCATGGAGTCTTCTAGATTATACATGTGGCGAAATCTGGTGGAATCTAGATGATATCCAACGGCCAATAGTGCTCAAATTTGCCATCTTTGGACCTTCGGATTCGCCTCATCCAACGACCATCTTTCAAAGTTAAAGTTACCCGCTCACAATATAAAAATATATATAATATAATATATATAGGGGTATAGATATAGATATGTGATGCGAAAGCCGCCCATCATCTCCAATTACATGCACGGATGCGACATGGGCAAATGATGTCTGCCATCGGTATCTCAAATTCAAATCAGTCTGACCTTGTTCAATGTGTATACGTTACAACATGCTTGTTTTCAAAGCACACCGCGCAGATCTCCGTTATATTCATGCATGCATGGGTTTCAAACATCAGGATCTCTTATTCAAATATTTGAATTCAACTTTACATTGATTATGACCTCACCTATTCTTTTACACCCACAGAGTAGTCTTCTCTTTATAATTGTACCACTAACTTTCTCTCGTGCATGCATGTACACACACTACCAGTCGGCATTATCTATCGCACGCATGCAATCTTTTTCTTCAGGTCAGTCTCCCATGAAGGCACACACCCACACACATCCCCCTCTTCCTCATACCGGGCATTCTTTATCTCTCACGCGTGCATGCGCAACGATTGATGTTCCTCTATGTATGTGTGTATATAGCTAGGTCTTTCATAGTTTTCCACACAAACCGATCAATCGGTATATCCAGTGAGGTCTCACCCTCTTTCCCACATCCACACCGATCAATCTATACCTCTCTATATAGGATTAACATAAATAGCTAATACACCCACATTAATTATATATCCAATGTCCCCCTCTCATCATCCATGCCTTCCGCTTCATCTCTCAGATGCGTGCACAATGGCGAAGACAGGGGGCAGTACGGGCCCTGCCCCCCTCCCCTAACATCACTATATATCGAGGCTAATATGAATGTGATCATTAGACAATTGCTGCTAAAAATGTTTAATTTCATGAATTGACCCTCCTCGTAAAGGATTAGCAATGCTTGGCCCCCTAGCTCATTTATTTTTCATGGCTCCGCCACTGTGTGCAACAGCGCACGTGTTCGCCCCCTCTCTCTAAATATCGATCTCGCACTTGTGCATTTCTTCATAGTCTCCCTCCACTCGGCCCCTCGCACCATCTTCTAGCACCCCACTGGATTTTGCCACATGTACAATCTAGCAGACTCCATGCATGGTTGAACTTAAGCATAATGCACAAACCTCAAAACAACAGTGGTTCTCTTTTGTTCTAGAATCTTCCATATCATAACTGCCCAAACTTTTTTTCTAGTTGAATTGCCATTATTTGTTTTTACTTTATGCTTTACAACGCACAATTCCATGAATCATAAAATAGATTAAGGGCTTCTTTGATTCAAAGGATTCTCAAAGGAATTTTGGAGGATTCTAATCATTAGGAATTTTTCCTATCTTGGTTGTTTGATTCGTAGGATTGTAAACCATAGGAATTTTTTCATATGATTCATTTGCACTAGATTTCATAGGAAACATCCCATCCACTCAAACCTCTTTGAAAGAATTCTGCATTTTTTCTATGCACAATCAAACACTCGTACAATCCTGTAGGATTCAATACGACATTCCAATATAATCCCATGTTTTTCCTATTCACGCGTTCTTAGCTTTTTTATAAAAACTAATTTGATTTTGAATGAGATGAACTATAAGAATTAAACGAAGGGCTACATCACGCATATATGACTAAGAGCTTACATGCTATAGTGTGGTATTTATTCATAATTTGGTTGCAAAATCTGATGCGTGCAATGCACGTGTAAATTACTAGTACTTCGAGTATGTGCAAAACACGTAAATTAGAATACCAATGGCACGCTACACAGTGTCTCTCTTACAGTTCATGAAGCCACGTGGCACATGTGGAGGCGTTGTCGCGACCTCCTTGCATGGATTGATCACAGTGACGTGCTGCTGGTTCCAGAAGAATGTACTCGTCCTCCCTGACCCATACAGGCGGTACATGTACGAAGCGAAGATGTGCACGCATGCCACACACGCACTCATTCCCTCGCACGCACACGCGGGTACACGGGCGGACGCAATTTTGTACCAAGATCCACCCCATGTGATAATTTGACGCGTGTAAAGTCGTTCACTTCATTGGTGGTCAATTAATACAGCGCATGCAAATTGAGTGGACGTGAGGGCGGAAGAAAGACATTATTACTCCACTGCACGCATGCGAGTAGTTAAATCGTGGGTTGCTAGTAGTACTTCCATTGGTCTCCTTCGTATTTTATGCCAATTTTCAACAGTAACATAATATTTACGCATTTGAGCAGTGTAGTCTACTTGAAATTTATGTTCCACTAAACTCATCGGGAGCCGTTTCGGGACTCGAAACCAAAACCATCAATTAATCTTTACCTTGTTCCCATCACATTTGAAAGCCTTCTCACACCTACTAGTACTACGTACCAAACCTGAATGTGTTCCCATTATGCAGGTATTAGTACTACTAGTGCTAGTACTTAGGTTATAAAAAGGGGAACTACCAAACCGAAAATTACTCTACCTTTCCTCCTCATAAGTGCTTCTTCTTCGTCCGTCATTGCCATGGCCGGTGAGCAGAGCTCTAGGTCGAGAACTACTCGTAACAAGGGAGCGGCAACCAAGGCTGCGGAAAAAAAGAGAGGGCTCGCCTCCATGCAGAGACCTCGAAAGATCTCTCACGAGCAGGCGATGGCTCCCAGGAGCTCCCTAGCCGCGGAGGCGAACATGCCGAGACGGCGGAGCTGGAGTCGTTATCCCTCGACGGCATGCCCGATCAGCTCAATAAGCACCTCAATAAGCAGAAGGAGTTCATCCAAGGCTTGACGGAGTTGCTGAAGGAGAGCCTCGACGACATGCCCGCTGAGCTCAATCAGCAGGGGGAGTTGACCGCCGGCTTGGTGATGCTGCTGAAGAAGAGCATTGCCTCAGAGAAGAAGGCGACCGGCGAAATCCTGCGAATTCAGGAGGACAAGGCGAAGCTTTGCCACGAGATCGGCCTGTTGAAGGAGAAGAACGCCGGCTGGAACAAGCTGCATGAGAATAGTAGTTCCTTGATGAAGATGTTGCAGGCCCTCGTCATGGAACAGAAGGAGGAGTTGGCGAAGATCCGCATAGAGCACCCGGCTGCTGTCAAGGTACGTAATGCGGCCGTGGAACAGATGATGAAGGCTCACGTCAAGAAATCCTGCGTCATGGACAGAATGAAGAAGATGGCGGGGGAGACGCGCAAGGAGATGGAGGTCGTGGAGGCGATGAACAAGCAGTTACGACTCCACGACGAATTAGATCATTTGGGGTGATAATCTTCCTTCTTTTGCTGTTGTGTTTCATCTTTTGCTTCGGGTGTTTCGCCGCACGTGTCACGTTCTCTGCGAGGCATGATAAGAACAATGGTTTTTGTTTTTTGAGGGAATGAATAGAACAATGCTAACAATGAGATGACTAGCAAATTAGATCATTTTTTATCTCCATATGGCAGTGGGCTGCCGTGTTTCATGCTCCTCCGTCGCAGTACTACTCCAGTGGAAAACTTGAGTATACCGCACGGTTCTTTGCTCCTCCTCGATCAGATCATTGGCGCATTTGTTTGAGCAGTCAAATCACAAGGCCCCGCCTTCCAGCAGTAATGAGCCGTCAAATCACAAAGGCCCTTGCCTCTCGTGAAACCGACCAAGCTAGACTGCCCCGCCCTCTAGCCTTTTAAAAAATGTATACTTTTGTACAGCAGTAGTATCGATGGATTGCGCCATGGAGCAAAACTTGAAATTGAAAAAAAGGTGGTACATATAGAGAGCGTTCGTCGCCAAATTATGCATATAGTACTATTAAAAAGGCTAGTGACAATAATGGTGTCCAGCACAACCCACCCCTCAAATAAAACTAAGCACCCTGGAATTCTTTGACAAAACTAAGCACCCTGAAATTCTTTGACAACTAAACTGCTGGCTATATGATGTTGGCCATATATATTGTACGTATATAATGTGCATAAACAAGTGGTAGTACTATACCAACTAAAAGATGAAATGTAAGAAATACTAGTATGTACTTACTGAAGAGTTAAAGTAACAAGAAGAAACATAACATAGTTCTGCTGGGGGCTCAGCACAACACACCCCTCAAATTAAATTAAGCACACCTGAAATTAAACTTTGCAACTATTCCGGTAGACACTGCATTAGAACCACCATGAGCAACGACACTGCCACCTTACTCGGAGTCCTCATCCACGTCCTCAACTTCGTCCTTGTCCCTCTTCCTCTTGGCCGATACTTCTTTGCTTGAACCGCCAACTTGGCTGTTGATCTTCATCCAACCCTTGTAGATATTGAAACAAAGGTAGCCATCCATTGCAGCGTACTGGATGTGGTCTATATCTAGTACATTCCTCTGCCATGCATGACAATGAAACGTGTATGGAAGTTTCTCCAGTTTACCGTACGAAGGATGAACCAAGGCTCCTGCCAGGGTCAGCATTGAAGGCTGACGAGAGGACACCAGCCGATTCTTTTGGAGGTCGAAGGTGTTGCCTACAACGAGGCCTATCCGACGCAGGACTTCTTTGTCGTTACCAAAGTCTATAGTAACGAATTTGACTAGGTTGCTCTCATGGAAGTCCTTAAAATCCTGGCACTCAACGTCGGCATGGCATATGTGGTAGACCAAGCATAAGTCATGCACGCAAACCTGGATCACGGCGGGCTTCTTCCTCTCTTCGTCCTTTAGATCCTTCTCTCGTCCCACGACTGTGGTGTACTCAACATCTAGCCCGGCGACCCACTCATCATGTGAGTCTTCGAACATGCGTCTGAAGTGACAAAGGCATCCTTTCACCGTCGCGGAAGAACGGGTGTAGATGACGTCGAACTCATCGCCGGTGATGGTTCTAACCTTGTACTCACCACCGATCGGGGAGATTTGGGATGCCATGGATTTGGGAGGAGGGTTAGGATTAGTGGAACTGCCGTAATGTGAATGGACGGGACGACTAGGAGCGAACCGCCGTAGTATTAAAGGACGTGCGGGGACGAGTAGGAGCGAACTGCCAGCATGCAAACAGCAGGGTAGTGGCTTTCCATTCTCCCATGATAAGGGCTTCCGAGAGCCCTTGGATCGGAGAACGAACGGTTGCATGGCGTGATTCTAGACCAATGGGTGAATATCCTATGCTGAGGGTTATTCTGCAAATTTTCAGTAACTTAGCATGCGACCATTTTATCTTAGATCCAAGGGCTGCCAGCAGCCCGTATCATGGTCGCGCCTACCACGACCGTCGCGTCGCTCGCGCGGTCGTGCCCTTGGAGATTTAACACAGTGTGTTAGGCTATATGATGTTGGCATGTCATACATAGTCATCACTTAGTCACTCATAACAACAAGGTTGGCTATAAGGTTGGCTATAAGTGTATTTTTTACTCCTCTCCATCTCTTTCTTCGTACTCCCTCCGTCCCATAATACAAGAATGTTTTTGACACTAGTTTAGTGCCAAAAACGTTCTTATATTATGGGACATAGGGAGTACTAGTATTTATTGCATTTGCCAAGGAGTGACCTCTTCCAATGAAATGGTGTTGCTAAGTTTGCTTCATTTAATTAGCTATAGACTCAAAATTGTCTTTTCACCTAGGTACACGCGCTTAGCACCGTTTCTTCCTTGGGTCACCAAGCTAGTCTCTCTCTTCTTGATTAACTTGCCACATCAGACTTTATGCCTATGTGGCAAGCTTAAGCACCTATAGGAGCAAGTAAGGTGCCCGTCTGTTGCACGAAAGAGTGAAATGCATGAAGGAAATATGCCCTAGAGGCAATAATAAAGTTATTATTTATTTCCTTATTTCATGATAAATGTTTATTATTCATGCTAGAATTGTATTAACTGGAAACATAATACATGTGTGAATACATAGACAAACATAGTGTCACTAGTATGCCTCTACTTGACTAGCTTGTCGATCATAGATGATGTGATTGACTTGACCCATTCCGTTAGCTTAGCACTTGATCGTTTAGTATGTTGCTATTGCTTTCTTCATGACTTATACAAAATTCCTACAACTATGAGATTATGCATCTCCCGTTTACCGGAGGAACACTTTGTGTGCTACCAAACGTCACAACGTAACTGGGTGATTATAAAGGTGCTCTACAGGTGCCTCTGAAGGTACATGTCGGCGTATTTCGAGATTAGGTTTTGTCACTCCGATTGTCGGAGAGGTATCTCTGGGCCCTCTCGGTAATACACATCACTTAAGCCTTGCAAGCATTGTAACTAATGAGTTAGTTACGAGATGAAGTATTACGGAACGAGTAAAGAGACTTGCCGGTAACGAGATTGAACTAGGTATTGGATACCGACGATCGAATCTCGGGCAAGTAACATATCGATGACAAAGGGAACAACGTATGTTGTTATGCGGTTTGACCAATAAAGATCTTCGTAGAATATGTGGGAGCCAATATGAACATCCAGGTTCCACTATTGGTTATTGACCGGAAACGGTTCTAGGTCATGTGTACATAGTTCTCGAACCCGTAGGGTCCGCACGCTAAACGTTACGATTACAGTTATATTATGAGTTTATGAGTTTTGATGTACCGAAGGAGTTCGGAGTCCGGGATGAGATCGGGGACATGACAAGGAGTCTCGAAATGGTCGATACGTGCAGATCGATATATTGGACGACTATATTCGGAGTTCGGAAAGGTTCCGAGTGATTCGGGTATTTTTCGGAGTACCGGAGAGTTATGGGAATTCGCCGGGGAGTATATGGGCCTTATTGGGCTTTAGGGGAAAGAGAGAGGAGAGGTTGGGCGCCCCCCAAGGCCTAGTCCGAATTGGAATAGGGGGAGGGGCTGCGCCCCCTCCTTCCTTCTCTTCTCTTCCCCCTTTCCTTGACTCCTACTCCTACTACTTGGAAGGGGGGGAATCCTACTCCCGGTGGGAGTAGGACTCCACCTTGGTGCGCCCCCTCCTAGGCCGGCCACCCCCTCCCTTGCTCCTTTATATACGGGGGCAGGGGGGCACCCCATGAGACACAAGTTGATCTACGGATCGTTCCTTAGCCGTGTGCGGTGCCCCCCCTCCACCATATTCCACCTCGATCATATCGTCACGGAGTTTAGGTGAAGCCCTGCGCCGGTAGAGCGTCATCATCGTCACCACGCCGTCGTGCTGACGGAACTCATCCCCGAAGCTTTGCTAGATCGGAGCCCGGGGATCGTCATCGAGCTGAATGTGTGCTGAACTCGAAGGTGTCGTACGTTCGGTGCTTGGATCGGTCGGATCGTGAAGACGTACGACTACATCAACCGTGTTGTCATAACGCTTCCGCTTATGGTCTATGAGGGTACGTGGACATCACTCTCCCCTCTCGTTGCTATGCCATCACCATGATCTTGCGTGTGCGTAGGAATTTTTTTGAAATTACTACGTTTCCCAATAGTGGCATCAGAGCCAGGTTTTTATGCGTTGATGTTATATGCACGAGTAGAACACAAGTGAGTTGTGGGCGATACAAGTCATACTGCTTACCAGCATGTCATACTTTGGTTCAGCGGTATTGTTGGATGAAGCGGCCTGGACCGACATTACGCGTACGCTTACGCGAGACTGGTTCTACCGACGAGCTTTGCACACAGGTGGCTGGCGGGTGTCAGTTTCTCCAACTTTAGTTGAACCGAGTGTGGCTACGCCCGGTCCTTGCGAAGGTTAAAACAACACTAACTTGATGAACTATCGTTGTCGTTTTGATGCGTAGGTAAGAACGGTTCTTGCTCAGCCCGTAGCAGCCACGTAAAACTTGCAACAACAAAGTAGAGGACGTCTAACTTGTTTTTGCAGGGCATGTTGTGATGTGATATGGTCAAGACGTGATGAGATATAAGTTGTTGTATCAGATGATCATGTTTTGTTAAAGTTATCGGCAACTGGCAGAAGCCCTATGGTTGTCTCTTTGTTGCATAAGATGCAAGTGCCAAATAATTGCTTTACTTTATCGCTGTGCGATAACAATAGTTGCAAGAGCAATAGTTGGCCAGACGACCATGTGACGGCACATTGATATAGATCAAGATGATGAAGATCATGGTGTCGTGCCGGTGACGATAGAGATCATGACAGTACTTTGGAGATGGAGATCAAAGGCGCAAGATGATCATGGCCATATCATGTCACATATTTTGATTGCATATGATGTTTATCTGCTATACATCTTATTCTGTTTTGATTGACGGTAGCATTATCAGATGATCTCTCACTAATTATCAAGAAGTGTTCTCCCTGTGTATGCACCGTTGCCAAAGTTCGTCGTGCCCAGACACCACGTGATGATCGGGTGTGATAAGCTCTACATCCATCTACAACGGGTGCAAGCCAGTTTTGCACACGCGGAATACTCAGGTTAAACTTGACGAGCCTAGCAATGCAGATATGGCCTCGGAACACGGAGACCGAAAGGTCGAGCATGAATCGTATAGTAGATATGATCAACATAATGATGTTCACCATCGAAAACTACTCCATCTCACGTGATGATCGGTTATGGTTTAGTTGATTTGGATCACGTGATCACTTAGATGACTAGAGAGATGTCTGTCTAAGTGGGAGTTGTTAAGTAATATGATTAATTGAACTTAAATTTATCATGAACTTAGTCCTAGTAGTATTTTGCAAATTATGTTGTAGATCAATAGCTTGCGTTGTTGCTTTCATATGTTTATTTTGATATGTTCTAGAGAAAATTGTGTTGAAAATGTTAGTAGCAATGATGCGGATTCGATCTGTGATCTGAGGTTTATCCTCATTGCTGCACAGAAGAATTATGTCCTTAATGCACCGCTAGGTGACAGACCTATTGCAGGAGCAGATGCAGAAGTTATGAACGTCTGGCTAGCTCAAAATGATGACTACTTGATAGATTAGTGCACCATGCTTAACGGCTTAGAATCGGGACTTCAAAGATGTTTTGAACGTCATGGACCATATGAGATGTTCTAGGAGTTGAGGTTAATATTTCCAGCAAATACCCGAGTTGAGAGATATGAAGTCTCCAACAAGTTCTATAGCTAAAAGATGGAGGAGAATCGCTCAACTAGTGAGCATGTGCTCAGACTGTCTGGGTACTTCAATCGCTTGAATCAAGTGGGAGTTAATCTTCCAGATAAGATAGTGATTGACAGAATTCTCTAGTCACCATCACTAAGTTACTAGAACTTCGTGATGAACTATAGTATGCAAGGGATGACGAAAACGATTCCCGAGCTCTTCGTGATGTTGAAATCGACGAAGGTAGAAATCAAGAAAGAGCATCAAGTGTTGATGATTGACAAGACCACTAGTTTCAAGAAAAGGGCAAAGGGAGAGAAAAGGAAACTTCAAGTAGAATGACAAGCAAGTTGTCACTCCCGCGAAGAAGCTCAAAGCTGGACCAAAGCCTGAAACTGAGTGCTTACACTGCAAAGGAAATGGTCACTGGAAGCGGAAATGCCCTGAATATTTTGTGGATAAGAAGGATGGCAAAGTGAACAAGGGTATATTTGATATACAGATTGTTGATGTGTGCCTTACTTGTGTTTATAGTAGCCCCTGAGTATTTGATACTTGTTCGGTTGCTAAGATTAGTAACTCGAAACAGGAGTTACAGAATAAACATAGACTAGTAGAAGGGGAAGTGACGATGAGTGTTGGAAGTAGTTCCAAGATTGATATGATCATCATCACACACTCCCTATACTTTCGGGATTAGTGTTAAACCTGAATAAATGTTATTTGGCGTAAGCGTTGAGCATAAATATGATAAGATCATGTTTAGTGCGATACGATTATTCATCTAAGTTAGAGAATAATTGTTATTCTGTTTACATGAATAAGACCTTCGATGGTCATACACCCAATGAAAAATAGTTTGTTGGATCTCGATCATAGTGATACACATATTCATAATATTGATGCCAAAAGATGCAAAGTTAATAATGATAGTGCAACTTATTTGTGACACTGCCGTTTGGGTCATATCGGTGTAAAGCGCATGAAGAAACTCCGTTAAGATGGATTTTTGGAATCACTTGGTTATGAATCATTTGATGCTTTCAAACCATGCCTTTTGGACAAGATGACTAAAACTCCGTTCTCCGGAACAATGGAACCAGCTACTGACTTATTGGAAATAATACATACGGATGTATGCGATCCAATGAGTGTTGATGCTCGTGGCAAGTATCGTTATTTTCTGACCTTCACAAGATGATTTGAGCAGATATGGGTATATCTACTTGATGAAACATAAGTCTGAAATAGTTGAAAGGTTCAAAGAATTTCAGAGTGAAGTGGAAAAATCATCGTAACCAGAAAATAAAGTTTCTGCGATCTGATCGCAGAGACGAATATTTGAGTTACGAGTTTTGGTCTTCAATTAAAACAATGTGGAATAATTTCACAGCTCACGCCACCTAGAACACCACAACGTTATGGTGTGTCCGAACGTTGTAACCGCATTTTATTGGATATGGTGCGATTTATGATGTCTCTTACTGATTTACCACTATTGTTTTGGGGTTATGCATTAGAGACAGCTACATTCACGTTAAAAGGGCACCGTCTAAATCCGTTGAGACGACACCATATGAATTGTGGTTTAGCAAGAAACCCAAGTTGTCGTTTCTTAAAGTTTGGGGCTGCGATGCTTATGTGAATAAGTTTCATCCAGATAAGCTCGAACCCAAATCGGAGAAATGTGTCTTCATAGGATACCCAAAAGAGACTGTTGGGTACACCTTCTATCACAGATCCGAAGGCAAGACATTCGTTGCTAAGAATGGATCCTTTCTAGAGAAGGAGTTTCTCTCGAAAGAAGTGAGTGGGAGGAAAGTAGAACTTGATGAGGTAACTATACCTGCTCCCTTATTGGAAAGTAGTTCATCACAGAAATCAGTTCCTGTGACAAATACACCAATTAGTGAGGAAGCTAATGATATTGATCATGAAACTTCAGATCAAGTGTCTACTGAACCTCGTAGGTCTTCCAAAGTACAGTCCGCACCAGAGTGGTACGGTAATCCTATTCTGGAAGTCATGTTACTAGACCATGATGAACCTACGAACTATGAGGAAGCGATGATGAGCCCAGATTCCGCAAAATGGCTTGAAGCCATGAAATCTGAGATGGGATCCATGTATAAGAACAAAGTATGGACTTTGGTGGACTTTCCCGATGATCGGCAAGCCATATTGTATAAATGGATCTTCAAGAGGAAGACGGACGTTGATAGTAGTGTTACTATCTACAAAGCTCGACTTGTCGAAAAAGAGTTTTTGAAAAGTTCAAGGTGTTGACTACAATGAGATTTTCTCAACTGTAGCGATGCTTAAGTCTATCCGAATCATGTTAGCAATTGCCACATTTTATGAAATCTGGCAAATGGATGTCAAAACTGTATTCCTTAATGGTTTTATTAAAGAAGAGTTGTATATGATACAACCAGAAGGTTTTGTCAAAGTGCTAACAAAATATGCAAGCTCCAGCAATCCATCTATGGACTGGTGCAAGCATCTCGGAGTTGGAATATACGCTTTGATAAGTTGATCAAAAGCGTATAGTTTTATACAGACTTGTGGTGAAGCCTGTATTTACAAGAAAGTGAGTGGGAGCACTACAACATTTCTGATAAGTATATGTGAATGACATATTGTTGATAGGAAATAATGTAGAATTATTCTGCAAAGCATAAAGGAGTGTTTGAAAGGAGTTCTTTAAAATAAAGACCTCAGTAAAGCTACTTACATATTGAGCATCAAGATCTATTGAGATAGATCAAGACGCTTGATAAGATTTTCAATGAGTACATACCTTGACAAGATTTTGAAGTAGTTCAAAATGGAACAGTCAAAGAAGGAGTTCTTGCCTGTGTTGCAAGGTGTGAAGTTGAGTAAGACTCAAGACCCGACCATGGCAAAAAATAGAAAGAGAATGAAAAGTCATTCCCTATGCCTCAGTCATAGGTTCTATAAAATATGCTATGCTGTGAACCAGACCTATTGTATACTTTGCCCTGGTTTGGCAAGGGAGTACAATAGTGATCTAGGAGTAGATCACTAGACATTGGTCAAAATTATCCTTAGTGGAATAAGGATATGTTTCTCAATTACGGAGGTGACAAAAGGTTCATCGTAAAAGGTTACTGAGGGAGTCCTGGACTAGGGGGTGTCCGAACAGCCGGACTATCATCATCTGCCAGACTCCAAGACTACGAAGATACAAGATTGAAGACCCCGTCCCGTGTCCGGATGGGACTTTCCTTGGCGTGGAAGGCAAGCTTGGCAATACGGATATGTAGATCTCCTACCATTGTAACTGACTCTTTGTAACCCTAGCCTCCTCCGGTGTCTATATAAACTGGAGGGCTTTAGTCCGTAGGACAACATACATTACAACAATCATACCATAGGCTAGCTTTAGGGTTTAGCCTCCTTGATCTCGTGGTAGATCCACTCTTGTACTACCCATATCATCAATATTAATCAAGCAGGACGTAGGGTTTTACCTCCATCGAGAGGGCCCGAACCTGGGTAAAAACATCGTGTCCCTCGTCTCCTTTTACCATCCGCCTAGACGCACAATTCGGGACCCCCTACCCGAGATCCGCCGGTTTTGACACCGACATTGGTGCTTTCATTGAGAGTTCCTCTGTGTCGTCACCCATAGGCTTGATGGCATCTTCAACCAACAACGCTGTCCAGGGTGAGACTTTTCTCCCCAGACAGATCTTCGTATTCGGCGGCTTCGCACTGCGGGCTAATTCGCTTGGCCATCTGGAGCAGATCGAAAGCTACGCTCCTGGCCGTCAGGTCAGATTCGGAAGCCTAAACTTCACGGCCAATGTCCGCGGGGACTTGATCTTCGACGGACTCGAGCCACAGCCGAGCGCGCTGCACTGTTATGATGGGCATGATCTAGCTCTGCCACCGAACAGTGCCTTGGTGGCCGCACATGAATCCGCTTCGGCCATTAGTCCGGAGCCGATCGCCCAGATCAAGGATCGGTGGATAGACGCCACCTTGGGGGCTCCAACTTCCACGGCGATAGAGCCGAACATTAATCTTGTCCCCCGCAAAACTCATGATTCCGAGGTGCCGGAGTCCCTGCCGGACTTCGAACCTCCCACGCCCCTACCAATCAATTCGGATTGGGCGCCGGTTATGGAATTCACCGCCGCGGACATCTTCCAACACTCGCCCTTTGGCGACATCCTAAATTCACTAAAGTATCTCTCGTTATCAGGAGAGTCCTGGCCGGACTATGGCCAGGATGGTTGGGGTACAGACGACGAAGAAATTCAGAGCCCACCCACCACCCACTTTATAGCGACTGTCGACGATCTAACCGACATGCTAGACTATGACTCCGACGACATCGACGGACTAGACGACGACGCCGGAGACGAACAAGAAATAGAGCCTATAAGGCATGGGAGGACCACCCCGTCACATGACATATACATGGTGGATACCCCAAAAGAGAGCGATAACGAGGACCAACGGGCCGCGAAAGAAGATAACCCCGCCGATAAACAACCAAAACGGCGGCGCAGACGTCGCCCTAAGTCCCGCCTCGACAACAACAACGCTCCTAAGAAGCCCGTAATACAGCAGGGCTCACAAGTGGACGACGAATATGCAGATAAGCAACCGTCCGAACATGACGAGTCAGATAATCAGTCCAGGCCCGGGGTAAACGACAAGTCCGGACGATCTCATGCCGGACACACTGCCGGAAAGCAAAAACCTTCGGAAAAGACTCGTCAACACTGCAAGAAGCCTGAAGAAGGAAAAGCTGAAGCTCAAAATAGCGGAAGACACACTCAGAATGAGATGGAGCAAAGTACTCAAGACCACGGACAAATACGGCAATGGTCACCAATCAAAGAGCTACCCGAAGCGCAAGCTGCTACCAGAATTCGACGAAGAGGCCATAGAGCCTCCACCATCAAGAAATAAAAATGCTGCCTGGTTGGATAGACGGCCAGATGATAGGCCAAATTTTGAAAGCGGCGCCGCACATAATGAACCTGGAAAGACAGATGGCCCACCCAGGTCCATCTACGGGTCAATGAAGAAGGCCCCAGGAAGCAAGGCAACACGTCAAGTGTCCCAAGATAGTGGCACACCAAATACAGGGGTGCCGCACACCCACTATGTTTCACCGATGAGGTGCTGGATCATGAATTCCCAGCAAGATTCAAACCCATAAACATAGAGGCCTACGATGGAACAACAGACCCTGGAGTCTGGATAGAAGATTACATACTACATATACACATGGCCAGAGGAGATGATCTCCACGCCATAAAATACCTACCTCTCAAGCTGAAAGGGCCAGCCCGTCATTGGCTTAAAAGCCTCCCAGAAAACACTGTGGGAAGTTGGGAAGAGCTCGAGGAAGCGTTTAGAGCAAATTTTCAAGGGACCTATGTCCGCCCTCCGGATGTAGATGATTTAAGTCATATAACTCAACAGCCTGGAGAGTCAGCGCGCAAATTCTGGAACAGGTTCCTCACCAAAAAGAACCAAATAGTCGACTATCCGGACGCCGAAGCCTTAGCAGCTTTTAAACACAATGTCCGAGACGAATGGCTTGCCAGACACCTCGGCCAAGAAAAACCGAGGACAATGCCCGCGCTAACAAGCCTCATGACCCGCTTCTGTGCGGGAGAGGATAGCTGGCTAGCAAGATGCATCACCAGCGACCCAAGTACATCCGAGATAAGAGATGGAAACAGAAAATTGCGGTGCAGAAAAGAGCAGTGCCGAAATAAAGAGAAAAGCCCAAAGAGCACGGCAGTCAACGCCGGATTCAAAAGCTCACGGCCAAACAACAAAACATCGCCTCTTAAAGATGACGGCGATGAGCTGTCCAACTTAAACAAGATTTCGGGTCGGATATGTCAAATCCACAGCACCCCCGGAAGGCCTGCAAACCACACCCATCGGGATTGTTGGGTTTTTAAACAGTCCGGCCGACTAAACACCGAACACAAGGGGCTCGACGCGTCAAGCGAAGACGATAAACCCCGCCAGCAGAGCACCGGAAAACAAAAACTTTCCGACAAGGGGTCAAAGCAGTGAATTCACTTCACGTGATAATACAGAAAAATAGTGCGGCACTTCCTAAAAAGAGCTTCGCACGGTCCAACCCAGCAGACCACAGAGATAGGATATCAAAACCAATCACTTTCGACCACCTGGACTATTCCAGAAGCGTTCGAAACACGGGACGGACTCCCCTGATATTGAATCCCATGATAGACGGACTACAATTTACTGAAGTCCTCATGGACGGAGGCAGCGACTTAAACCTGCTGTATTCAAACACAATCCGTATGATGGGGATAGACCCTACCAAAATTCGACACAGCCGCACTTCCTTCAAAGGAGTGACGCCAGGCCCTTACGCCAAGTGCACAGGCTCCATATTACTAGAAGTACTGTTCGGATCACCGAACAATGCTCGGCACGAAAAGCTAATTTTTCACATCGTCCCATTTTAAAGTGGATATCAAGCACTATTGGGACGAAAGGCTTTCGTCCGTTTTAACGCCATACCGCATTACGTGTCTCTTACACTCAAGATGCCCGGTCCGCGTGGCATCATTTCAGTGCGAGGGTCACTCAAAGACCCCGGACTCGGATAGACGAGTCCGGCTTCAGCAGGCTAGGGATTCCCTAGCCGCACACCTCTTCACAGGGGGCTGCGCGCACAAACAACCGCGGGTTCATACAAACCCCGCTTTACTTATTTATATTTCTTCTTTGGCACATACATTTTTCACACAAATTGTTTTCAAACTGAGCGCTCCTCTCCTTTTACAGATGAACAACGTGCATACCCGTCCAGGATAACGGCGCAACGGAGACACAGGCGCAGACGTGCAGTAGGGACCCGTTGTGAGGATTCTTTTCAGATTAAGACACTGCATTAACCTTTTTTACTGTCTCTTGTTGTTGTTGTCCCTTGGTTTTCTCCCTATAGCCAATGCGGAGCCTGACGTTTTGGCATCGGCCGCGTCAGAAGACTACGCCCGTACCTGGACACGAGGGGCTTAGGGCATTGTTCTGCCCATTATCATAAAGACCGGACACCTTCGGGAGTGTTCAGCGTCTCGAGTTAGGCATTATATGCATCAGCTCCGAATCATGTCTTTGGTCAAATGTTGGGTTTGCCTGGCTCCTGTGTTTTTCTGCCTTACGTTCCGTATCATAGGCTAACGCGGCACCAGGAGAACTACTGCGATTGTGCCCCGGTTCGGCTGGGCGAGCACCTCAGTAGAGAAAGCCGAAAACTGACTGTCATGATATAGCGAGAGACTAGTCAACCACTTGATCGACCACCGGAATGTTTAGAATTCCCCGCTTTGACGAAGGACCGTTTCCCGGTCAGGCACACACGCGCCCCGAATTCGGAGAAGTGCGGTGCCCCAAGGGGCTATATCATAGCCCCACCCTCGAACTCCACTGGCTAAGTGAAAGTGATAAAGCATTATAGTCCGGATTGCCTCGTTTGCTATGCTACCACCTCCTTAACAGGACCGAGACGTCGGATTAAGTGTGAAAACGTGCTATTTTTGCGAACACCCCCGCACCTTGTGCGTGGGGGCTGAAGCCGAAGACTGTAATCTTTCAGGTTATACAAATGTATACGTAAATGGCCGCATAGGAGAAGTTTTACTACTTGGGACGCACAAGTATAAAAAGCAGTCATAGCATAATCATCGTTTTACAAGCTAAAAACGTTCATTTGAACGTGACATTTTTCGAGCACTGCGACTCTATTACACGAGCGCCACGCATAACTTCCCCGAAATAGTGCTCGGCGGGGAGCCTGTTTTCATCCGAGCCCTGGGCGGCAACCGCGGTGGCATCCATCTCCGTCCAATGCGTCTTCACGCGGGCAAGAGCCATCCGCGCGCCCTCGATGCAGGCCGACCGCTTCATCTCCTTGATATGCGGCACCGCTCCAAGGAATTGCTGCAGTAAGCCGAAGTAGCTCGTCGCCTTGGGCCTCTCCGGCCAGACATGAGCCACGACGTCAGTCATGGCAAGTCCGGACAACCTATTTAGCTCAGCCCATTCGGCCAACCGGTCGGTCAACGGAAGTGAGCGATCCGGACTATGGAATTGAGACCAAAATAACTCTTCCGTCTCGTGATCCTTCTGGACCCGGAAGTGCTTAACGGCATCAGCCGCACTTGCCGCTAAGTCCATATACGGATCCTGCGGACTCCACAGCCGATCAAATTGAGCATACTTTTGATCCATAAACCGGCGACGCAGCAGATAAGTCTTGCCAGCCACGATATCTCCGGCCTGGCGCAGCTCCTCCTTCATGGCCCGCATTGCAGATCGGGCATCCTTGGCCTCGGCGGTGGCCTTCCTCAGGTCTTCCCGCTCCGATAAACGCTCCTTTTCAAGAGCCTCATTGCGGTCGGCAGCATCTTTCACCTTCACAGCCAATTCGGCCACCTCTTCCCTGCTTAGGCAGTGTGCAGCCTTTTCGGCTTTCAACTCCTCGGCCGCCCTCGAAGCAGCCGCGTCACTCCTTCGGGCTTGCTCCTTAGCTTGGGCAAGTTCGGCCCGAAGGCTCTCCACAGCAGCAGCACCGTCTGTACAACAGCATATAATTTATCAAGAGGAGGGCTTTGACCTCCTTAATAAAGCGACTGCGGAGAACTAATTTACCTTGCGACTCGTCAAGTCGCCGGTTAACAAGCGCGAGGTCCGCATCCGCCATGTCAAGTTGCCGCATTAACTCGGCAACTCCACTAGTCCGGCTATCCCTCGGACTATCCGCCACCTGCATAGGAATGGCGACATTAATTACTTACGATTTTGATCCTCGGCAAGCTGTCGTCTTCGACAACCTACCGAGTCTCGGGGGCTACTATCTATACAGGGCGCATTTTCATATGCAAAACTGTTAATAGACAAAGAGATGCGTCATTTTCGCGTACCTCAAACCCCGCCAGCAAGCTCATAGCGGCATTGCGCAATCCGCTCTCGGCGGACGAGATCCTTCCAATCACCACACGCATCAACGCACGGTGATCTTCTGAGATGGACGCCCTCTCAAACAGATTCTTCAGTTCTCCCGGCCGGATACTAGCGGGTGCCGAACTCTCTGGCCCCTCCGGACTCGGGGATACCCTCCGTGACGATACCTCAGGCTCGCCTGCCTTATCTGACAGCGCAGCAGACGGAGGCGTTTCGCTCTCCATCATCTCCGGAAGAAGGTCCCCCGAAGATGAACTCATCTGAGAAGGCTGCAGATCCGAACTACAAGATAAATATTTCGGTTACCCACAGAAGCACAAATGGAGGTATTTCCTTACTAATTAACTCCCCCTTTTTCATACTCACGGCTCGCTGGAGGGCTGATCCTTTGGCGACGATTGTGCGTCCGGATTCTCCCCGGACGCCGGACCCCCCAGTGAAGATCTCTTCCCCCGCTTAGGGGCTTTGGCCTCCGGATCTTCGGAGGCGGTCCTCTTCTCCCCCTGGAAGGAGGGGTTTTTGATTCCCCTCTCTTCAGACGCCCCTCTGGGCGAAATAATAGCTCCTCTATTTTCCCCATCGCCCCTTCCATGGGCGCGACCTCCAATATTCTGACCAGCACGGGCTCCAGTGCGGTCTCTGGGAGGGGGGCCGGACACCTTATCAGCCTCGATTGTGCTACCCACTCCTGTGAAGAGTAATGGGTCAGGAGGCGAACTCTAGAAAAGAAGATAAACAGAGCATCCGGACTCTGAGCTATTTACCTGAGTATCCGGGCGATTGCGGCTTAGGCCTGCGTCCTCGGCCAACTCCGGGCATGCTACCTGCGGTCCGAAGAACAACTTGTACATCTCCACGGGTGTCGCACCCATGAAGTGTTGGAGAATCTGAGGTCCCTCCGGGTTGAATTCCCATAGATGGAGAGGACGGCATTTGCAGGGCAGAAGATGCCTGATTAGCATAACCTGCATCACTACAATCAGATTGATCTCCCTCGCCTGGAGATCTCGAATCCAGCCCTGCAATAAGGGCACGTCTTCGGATGGCCCCCAATTGAGCCCTTGGTTGACCCATGACATCAGTCGGCATGGAGGTCCTAGGCGGAATGAAGGCGGCGGCTTTTGCTTGCTACCCTTCGGAGCGGTGATGTAGAACCACTCCTGCTGCCACAGTCCGAGCTCCTCTTGGAAGGAACCCTCGGGCCACGGGGCGTTGGCCTTTTTGCTTATGGCCGCCCCGCCGCACTCCGCTTGACGCCCCCCGATCATCTTCGGCTCCACATTGAAGGTCTTCAGCCACAGGCCGAAGTGGGGAGTGACGCGGAGGAAGGCTTCGCAGACGATAATGAATGCGGAGGAGGATGGACTCCGGAGCCAAGTCGTGAAAGTCCAGCCCATAGTAGAACATGAGCCCTCTCACGAAGGGGTCCGTCGGGAAGCCTAAGCCCCAACGGAGGTGGGATACGAAGACAACAAACTCACCGGGCTCAGGGGCGGGCACGGCCTGCCCTTGGGCGGGCAACCTGTGTAAAACCTCGTAGGCCAGGTACTTGGCCTCACGTAACTTTAATATGTCCTCCTCCGTGACGGAGGAGGGCACCCACCGGCCCTGGAGGTCAGAGCCGGACATGACTGAGAATCCGAAGCGCTCGAATCTGAAGCTCTGGGTGTTGGAACTGGGAGCGAGGAGGAGATTCGATGCGAGATTGAAGAACAAGAACAAGCCTTGGTCCTCTTATAAAGGGGAAAAATACCAAGAGTCGTCTCCGTGACCGTTTGGGATTCACCTTCGATAGAGGAGGCGTGGCGACGGGAACGGTTCGGTTACCCACGCACGTATTGATGAGAATCCCGGAATAAGGGGAACACGATCTCTGCTTCGACAAGACGTGCCAAGGAAACCGTCTCGCTAAACGTGCTGAGGTGGTATAGTAAAAAACGATTCAAGTAAAAGCCTGGTAGCGGTGTGATGTCACCACGCACAATACGTCAGCAGATTGAACTAGTGTACATTTTATTCTCTCTACGGTGGAATGTGGAATTTATTTTGCAGAGCCGGACACTATCCTGGTGTTCATGATCTTCTCTGGATTATTCAAGGGAGGAACCCGCCTTGCAATGCCGAGCATTATGCGCGCCAGACTAATCGTCATTGAATCCTGGTTCAGGGGCTACTGAGGGAGTCCTGGACTAGGGGGTGTCCGGACAGCCGGACTATCATCATCCGCCGGACTCCAAGACTACGAAGATACAAGATTGAAGACCCCGTCCCGTGTCCGGATGGGACTTTCCTTGGCCTGGAAGGCAAGCTTGGCAATACGGATATGTAGATCTCCTACCATTGTAACCGACTCTGTGTAACCCTAGCCTCCTCCGGTGTCTATATAAACCGGAGGGCTTTAGTCCGTAGGACAACATACATTACAACAATCATACCATAGGCTAGCTTTAGGGTTTAGCCTCCTTGATCTCGTGGTAGATCCACTCTTATACTACCCATATCATCAATATTAATCAAGTAGGACGTAGGGTTTTACCTCCATCGAGAGGGCCCGAACCTGGGTAAAAACATCGTGTCCCTCGTCTCTTGTTACCATCCGCCTAGACGCACAGTTCGAGACCCCCTACCCGAGATCCGCCGGTTTTGACACCGACAGTTACGTCGATACAAGTTTTGGCACTGATCCAGATGACTCTAAGTCTTAATCTGGATACATATTGAAAGTGGGAGCAATTAGCTAGAGTATCTCCGTGCAGAGTATTGTAGACATAGAATATTTGCAAAATACATACGGCTCTGAATGTGACAGATCCGTTGACTAAACTTCTCTCACGAGCAAAACATGGTCATACCTTTTACTCTTTGGGTGTTAATCACATAGCAATGTGAACTAGATTATTGACTCTAGTAAACCCTTTGGGTGTTGGTCACATGACGATGTGAACTATGGGTGTTAATCATATACATATATGATTATTGGTGTTAAATCACATGGCGATGTGAACTAGATTATTGACTCTAGTGCAAGTGGGAGACTGAAGGAAATATGCCCTAGAGGCAATAATAAAGTTATTATTTATTTTCTTATTTCATGATAAATGTTTATTATTCATGCTAGAATTGTATTAACCGGAAACATAATACATGTGCGAATACATAGACAAACATAGTGTCACTAGTATGCCTCTACTTGACTAGCTCGTGAATCAAAGATGGTTAAGTTTCCTAGCCATAGACATGAGTAGTCATTTGATTAACGGGATCACATCATTAGGAGAATGATGTGATTGACTTGACCCATTCCGTTAGCTTAGCACTTGATCATTTAGTATGTTGCTATTGCTTTCTTCATGACTTATACAAAGTTCCTACAACTATGAGATTACGCAACTCCCGTTTACCGGAGGAACACTTTGTGTGCTACCAAACGTCACAACGTAACTGGGTGATTATAAAGGTGCTCTACAGGTGTCTCCGAAGGTACATGTTGGGTTGGCGTATTTCGAGATTAGGTTTTGTCACTCCGATTGTCAGAGAGGTATCTCTGGGCCCTCTCGGTAATACACATCACTTAAGCGTTGCAAGCATTGTAACTAATGAGTTAGTTACAGGATGAAGTATTACGGAACAAGTAAAGAGACTTGCCGGTAACGAGATTGAACTAGGTATTGGATACCGACGATCGAATCTCGGGCAAGTAACATACCAATGACAAAGGGAACAACGTATGTTGTTATGCGGTTTGACCGAGAAAGATCTTCGTAGAATATGTAGGAGCCAATATGAACATCCAGGTCCACTATTGGTTATTGACCGGAAACAGTTCTAGGTCATGTCTACATAGTTCTCAAACCCGTAGGGTCCGCACGCTTAACGTTACGATGACAGTTATATTATGAGTTTATGAGTTTTGATGTACCGAAGGAGTTCGGAGTCCCGGATGAGATCGGGGACATGACAAGGAGTCTCGAAATGGTCGAGACGTAAAGATCGATATATTGGACGACTATATTCGGAGTTCGGAAAGGTTCCGAGTGATTCGGGTATTTTTCGGAGTACCGGAGAGTTACAGGAATTCGCCGGGGAGTATATGGGCCTTATTGGGCTTTAGGGGAAAGAGAGAGGAGAGGTTGGGTGCCCCCAAGGCCTAGTCCGAATTGGACTAGGGGGAGGGGCTGCGCCCCCTCCTTCCTTCTCTTCTCTTCCCCCTTTCCTTGACTCCTACTCCTACTACTTGGAAGGGGGGGAATCCTACTCCCGGTGGGAGTAGGACTCCTCCTTGGTGCGCCCCCTCCTAGGCCGGCCACCCCCTCCCTTGCTCCTTTATATACGGGGGCAGGGGGGCACCCCATGAGACACAAGTTGATCTACGGATCGTTCCTTAGCCGTGTGCGGTGCCCCCCTCCACCATATTCCACCTCGATCATATCGTCGCGGAGTTTAGGCGAAGCCCTGCGCCGGTAGAGCATCATCATCGTCACCACGCCGTTGTGCTGACGGAACTCATCCCCGAAGCTTTGCTGGATCGGAGCCCGGGGATCGTCATCGAGCTGAACGTGTGCTGAACTCGGAGGTGCCGTACGTTCGGTGCTTGGATCGGTCAGATCGTGAAGACGTACGACTACATCAACCGCGTTGTCATAACGCTTCCGTTTATGGTTTACGAGGGTACATGGACATCACTCTCCCCTGTCGTTGCTATGCCATCACCATGATCTTGCGTGTGCGTAGGAATTTTTTTGAAATTACTACATTCCCCAACAATGCATTGGTCGGGGTGTTGTTTATTTTGACAAAGGATGTGGGGGTCATCTCATGTGCAACCAGGTCGACATGTCAAGCACCAAATAACAATGCAAAACAGCAGGGGGGACGCACCCCACTCGTACCGGCCTAGTGTTAGTAATGAGCAATGAGACGTCAAATCACAATTCCGCACCTTCCCAGACGGACGAAGCAACCATTATTTCACACTTCGGTTCGAAATCATCTCAAACCACGTAATAGTATTGCTTCTGCCTCAAGAGGGACACGCGCATCGCCTTGGTACATCATGACACGTGGGACCGCATGACAGGCCATGCTCCCCCGCCGATCGCTGGGTAAAATCACCTCATTTTTACTATACTTCCTCTGGATCAGTTTACTACATGGCATGCACATCGTTCTAGGTTGAGAATTTAACTGGCTGTATATATATGTGATGAACAGTACACTAGCCTTTTAAAAATGTATACTTTTGTACAATAGTACTCCACTATCGATGGATTGCGCCATGGAGCAAAAATTGAAATTTATAAAAAAGGTGGTACATATAGAGAGCACTCGTCGCCAAATTATGCATATAGTACTATTAAAAAAGCTAGTACGTGCTTAATTGGGGTGATAAATTCTATTAAAGAAATACTAGTACTAGTATGTACATACTGAAGAGTTAAAGTAACGAAAAGAAACATAACATAGTTCTGCTGGGGGCTCAGCACAACACACCCCTCAAATTAAACTAAGCACACCTGAAATTAAACTATGCAACTAATCCGGTAGACACTGCATTAGAAGTTTAGAACCGCCATGAGCAACGACACTGCCACCTTACTCGGAGTCCTCGTCCACGTCCTCGACTTCGTCCTTGTCCCTATTCCTCTTGGCCGATACTTCTTTGCTTGAACCGCCAACTTGGCTGTTGATCTTCATCCAACCCTTGTAGATATTGAAACAAAGGTAGCCATCCATTGCAGCATAGTGGATGTGGTCTATATCTAGTACATTCCGCTGCCATGCATGATGATGAAACGTGTAATGAGGTTTCTCCAGTTTGCGGTACGAAGGATGAACCATGGCTCCTGCCAGGGTCAGCATTGAGGGCTGACGAGAGGGCCCCAGCCAATTCTTCTGGAGGTCGAAGGGGTTGCCTACAACGAGGCCTATCCGACGCAGGACTTCGTTGTCGTTCTTAAAGTCTACAGTAACGAATTTGACTGTTTTGTCCTCGAGGAAGTTCTTAAAATCCTGGCACTCAACGTCGGCATGGCATATGTGGTAGACGAAGCAAACGTTATGTATGCAAACCTGGATGACGACAGGATTCTTCCTCTCTTCATCCTTTAGATCCTTCTCTTGTCCCACGACTGTGGTGTACTCAACATCTAGCCTAGCAACCCACTCATCATGTGAGTTTTCGAACATGCGTCTGAAGCAAGAAAGGCATCCTTTCACCGTCGCGGAAGTACGGGTGTAGATGACATCAAACTCATCGCCGGTGATGGTTCTAAACATGTACTCACCACTGATCCGGGAGATTTGGGACGCCATGGATTTGGGAGGAGGGTTAGGATTAGTGGAATTGCCATAATGTGAATGGACGGGACGATTGGAGCGAACCGCCGTAGTATTAAAGGACGTGCGGGAAAGAGTAGGAGCGAACTGCCAGCGTGCGAACGGCAGGGTAGTGGCTTTCCATTCTCCCACGATACGGGCTTCCGAGAGCCCTTGGATCTGAGGTCGAACGGTTGCATGGCGTGATTCTAGACCTATGGGTGAATATCCTATCCTGGAGGGTTATTCTTAAAATTTTCAGCAACTTAGCATGCGATCGTTTGATCTCAGATCCAAGGGCTGCCAGCAGCTCGTATCATGGTCGCGCCTACCAAGACTGTCGCGTCGCTCGCGTGGTCGCGCCCTTGGAGATTTAACACGGTGCGTTAGGCTATCTGATGTTGGCATGTCATACATAGTCATCACTTAGTCACTCATACTACAACAAGGTTGGCTATAAGGCTGGTGTCGGTGTCAAAACCGGCGGATCTCGGGTAGGGGGTCCCGAACTCTGCGTCTAGGCGGATGGTAACAGGAGACAAGGGACACGATGTTTGTACCCAGGTTCGGGCCCTCTCAATGGAGGTAAAACCCTACTCCTGCTTGATTAATATTGATGATATGGGTAGTACAAGAGTGGATCTACCACGAGATCAAGGAGGCTAAACCCTAGAAGCTAGCCTATGGTATGATTGTTGTAATTGTTGTTCGTCCTACGGACTAAAACCCTCCGGTTTATATAGACATCGGAGAGGGCTAGGGTTACACAGAGTCAGTTACAATGGTAGGAGATCTACATATCCGTATCGCCAAGCTTGCCTTCCACGCCAAGGAAAGTCCCATCCGGACACGGGACGAAGTCTTCAATCTTGTATCTTCATAGTCTTGGTGTCGGGCCGATGATGATAGTCCGGCTATCCGGACACCCCCTAGTCCAGGACTCCCTCAGTAGCCCCTGGACCAGGCTTCAATGACGATGAGTTCGGCGCGCATATTGTTCGGCATTGCAAGGCGGGTTCCTCCTCCGAATAATTCATAGAAGATTGTGAACACCAGGATAGTGTCCGGCTCTGCAAAATAAGTTCCACATTCCACCGTAGAGAGAATAATATGCACACAAGTTCAATCTGCTGACATATTTCGTGGCATGACATCACGCCACTACCAAGCCTTTACTTGAATTGTTTTTTCTATACCACCTTAGCGCGTTTAGCGAAGCGGTTTTCTTGGCACGTCTTGTCGAAGCAGAGATTGTGTTCCCCTTATTCCGGGATTCCCATCAATATGGTCGTGGGTAACCCAACTGCGCCATTGATTGTGGCGCTTGGGAGATAAGCGAGTTTTACCAGGCCGGTGGGGACGCATAGTCTTCGTCCGCCCATATATAAGGGGATAAGGATCCACCTTTTTTACCTACGCCTTCTTCCTCCTTTGCTTATCCATCTCCGTGCACTCGAGCTCCAGCGCCCAAGTCCGCACATCTCGTCTCAACCTTCTCCAGCCATGTCCGGAGCGGGAGGCAAGTGGATGGCCTCCTCCGTTACGGAGGGGCACATTGAGAAGCTGCGCGGCGCCGGATACCTATCCAGCGACATCGCGCACCGGCTGCCCGACGAGGGGCAGCTCATCCCCACCCCCAGGCCTCATGAGAGGGTCGTATTTCTTCCCCACTTCCTCCGCGGACTGGGCTTCCCACTTCATCCCTTCGTCCGGGGGCTCCGAGGTGGACTCCTCCCCCGAAGATGAGGAGGAGAAAGAGGACTCTCCCCCAGAGGGGGGAGACAGGAAGAGGAAGGCTTCCCCAATGGGGGAGGCCGAAGGGTCCAAGAAGGGAAGGACCCTTCCTCCGGACTGCTCCGCCAACGCCGACGATGGCGACGAGGGGTGGCCCTCAAGGGCCAAGCCCCCGGCAAGATCGTAAGTATCCGGATTCCTGAATAATTTATAATTTCTCTTTTGTGCCACATAGTGTCCTTCTAATGCCGCATACAACCTGTAGTCCGGCCGAGGATGATTTTCCCTCTTCTTCGAGCGGGTCCTTGGCTCCGTCGGATGTGGATTCCATTCTGACCGCCTCCACCCCTCGTGATGCTGAGGACGCCGAGGTGGGGTCCCAGGAGGGGACCCGCCAGGAGGGGGAGGCTCTGGAGGTGCCCCAGGGCAACCTCCCAGACTTCGCACCGGACTCCGCACCGGAACCCGCAAAGGTTCCGGAGTCCGGTAGGCGGCCCCTTCGTAAGAAGGGCAGGACCGTGACACCGGCATCCTCCGTCCAACCGGAGGCGCCGGACAACTTGTTGAAGGCGCTCAACGGCGCTTCCATCGAGGAAGAACACCGCACTATCATGAGTGCGGAGATTCAGAAGGTTCAGCTTGCCAAGAGCGGGCTGAGCGAAGCCTGCAGCAGCCTTCTAACAGGCTTTGAGGAAGAAGTTTTAAAATATATAATGTAATACCGCATAGATAGTAGCCCCTGATGCTCGGTTCGGTGTTCGGAAAGAAAAGCCGGACTGAGGATCTAAAAAGATATACGCAGGAGTTCTAAAAATTATGTCAATATGGGATTGCAGGCTGTGCTGCTGACCTCTGCTGCATTGACTGCGGAGGTCGGTGCTTTGAAGCAGGACCTCGAGCGGTCCGAGAACGAGCTCGGCCTTGCCAAGAAGCAGCTCGAGGACAAAGAAGGTGAGTAACACCGTATTAAATTTGTACCTTACAGAAAAGGATTTTGGTTGCAATAGAAATAACAAGGAAAACGTGGGCACTGCAGGGGCCACGAACGAGGTGGCGACCCTGAAGGAGGCCTTGTCCGCGGCCAAACGTGATTTGGCCGCGGAACGTACGGAGCGAGAGAAGCAGGAGGCGCGGGTGGCGGAGGTGCGGCAAGAGCTCCAGGCTCTCATGGAAAAGCATGAGAGTTTGGAGCGCGACTCGAAGACTCGAGAGTCCGAGCTTGCCTCGGCTCTTGAGAGTGCCAAAGCCGCTAAGGCTGAGGCCCATAAGGCCCTCCAGGAGATTGAGGCGGTGAAGAAAATAGCAGCGGGTAAGGCACTTTTCTTGCAAAGCAAGCATGTGAATGTGAATTACCTGTTACTTACCCAAATTCGGAGCTCTCCAGGAGCATTTGCAGATCTGCCTTGTAGCGTGTCCGATGCCGCCGCATTCTACCGGGCCGAGGAGGGGAGCTCAACGGAGAAGGTCTTCTGGTCTCAATATGCTGAGGCCGAACATCCGGTGCCCCTTAGCGACCAGCTGAAGCAGCTGGTCGAGCTCCACAAGGTAGCCGAGTAGGCCATGAAGGGCCTCATAGTCCAGCTGTGGCCTGAAGAGGCCATGCCTGGGAGCTACTTCGGCCTCGTGCGGTGGCTGGTGGATGCGTGCCCTTGGGTGGAAGTCACCAAGCGCTCCGCCTGCATTGAAGGTGCCCGTCGGGCCCTTACCCGCGCAAAGGTGCACTGGGGCAGGCTGGATGCTGAGAGGCTTCTGACAGACGCACCGCCGGCGGGCAAGGAGTATCGTACGCCCGAAATGTATTATAAGAGTGTCCTGAAGGGTGCCCGCAAGATTGCGGATGAGTGCCCCAAAGATGTAATATTTGAGCAGACTCGCAATGTGTTATCCTGTGCGCTGAAAACTTTGTTCATATGCGCTAAGCAACGCTTATTAATTTAAAATATTACCTTCTGTGCGGCCATTTATCAAATCTGAGAGATGGCAAGTCGTCGGCTTCAGCCCCCATGCCACGAGTGCTGGGGTGTTTGGGATAAACTTGAGCGCTCTTGTTCCCATTTTTGGGTCCATCTAGGGAGGCACTCAACACAACGAACAAGGCAACCGGACTTATAATGCTTGAACACTCTCACTTAGCCATAGAATTCTATAATTTTAAATTTTGGCGAAGCCCCTAGTGTTCGGAAGACCGAGTTCGGGGTGCTATCCACGCTTGGGCCGGACGAAGCCGGTTCCTCGCTCTAAGCGGCATAAGTCTTTAGGGACTCGAAAAGACCTCTGGAACAGCGACCAGCTCTCGCCTTATCATGACGGTCAGTTTTAGCTTTCTCCACTGAGGCGCCCGCCCAGCTCAACCGGGGCGCAATCGCAGTGGTTCTCCCAGTGCTACCTTAGCCGATAGAACGGAACATAAGGTACAAAACATGGGAGCCGGGAAAACCGAACTATTGACCGAAGACATGATTCGGAGCCGATGCATATAGTGCTATAAGTTCGGGGTGCCGCACTTGTGAAAGTGTTCGGACTTATCACACCATAATGCGGGGAAAATAAGCCCCTGGTGTATTCGGCCGTACTAAAGTGTACGGATGCAAAACGTCATAAATGAACATAGATGTAAAAAAGGAATGCAATTATAAGCGAAAAGTGATGCATTGTTTATTCAAGGAATTCTGCCATGAGTGCAGAATGATACAAATAGTGCGGTAAGCAAGGGTTTGGACTATTAGAAATGTCTCCCTCCAGGGGTAGGCTGCGGAATGGTGGATTAAACAGATTTAATGCTCATAATGGAGACCACCTGAGTATTCGTCGTAGCCTTCGTCCTTCCCTGGCTGTTGCATCATGAGTTCGGCCGATCCAGTGCCGGATAGGGCCTCTGTTGAACGGAGTCCTGCGGATAATAATAAAAAAAGAAAAGAAAAAGCGACACGCTTGGGAGCCCCTGGTGTGGTTGAGCCGCACTCTGGGCCGGTCGTGGTCATGCCCCTCCCCCTATGCCCATGGTATCTCCAGAGCCTAATGATGTACGCGAAGGGCTAGTCTTGTAATCATGCAAGGGCTGGGGTTGGGTCCGCATTGCTACGCGTGCTCGGAACGTGCCAGGTGGTCTTGATGTATGTTACTCCGGGCGCGTTTGGCCATGTCCGGTCGTTTAACGGCCGGACTCGAAAATTTCCCTAAGAGGCTACTCTGTACTTCTGCCGTGAGAGCCACTGTGTGTTCCTCTGTTCGGAGGGAGCGTTCAGTGTTTCCGTTGACCGTGATGACTCCACGAGGGCCTGGCATCTTGAGCTTGAGGTATGCGTAATGCGGCACCACGTTGAACTTTGCAAACGCGGTCCATCCGAGCAGAGCGTGATAGCCACTGCGGAACGGGACTATGTCGAAGATTAACTCCTCGCTTCGGAAGTTATCCGGGGATCCGAAGACCACTTCCAGTGTGACTGAGCCTGTACAATTGGCCTCTACACCTGGTATGACGCCTTTGAAGGCCGTCTTTGTAGGTTTAATCCTTGAGGGGTCTATGCCCATCTTGCGCACTATGTCCTGATAAAGCAGGTTCAGGCCGCTGCCGTCGTCCATCAGGACTCTCGTGAGGTGAAATCCATCGACGATTGGGTCTAAAACCAATGCGGCGAATCTGCCATGGTGGATACTGGTGGGGTGGTCCCTTCGATCAAAAGTGATCGGGCAAGAGGACCATGGATTGAACTTCGAGGCGACTGGCTCCATCGCATATACGTCCCTAAGTGCACGCTTCCGCTCCCTCTTGGGTATGTGGGTTGCGTATATCATGTTTACCGTCCGCACTTGTGGGGGGAAACCCTTCTGTTCTCTGTTGTTCGGTGGCCGGGTCTCTTCCTTGTCATCACTATGCAGCCCCTTGTCATTGTTTTCGGTGATTAACTTGCCTGCCTGCTTGAATACCCAACAATCCCTGTTGGTGTGATTGGCTGGCTTTTCGGGGGTGCCGTGTATCTGGCATGAGCGGTCGAGTATTCGGTCCAAATTGGACGGACCCGGAGTAGTTCTTTTGAATGGCTTTTTCCGCTGACCGGGTTTGGAGCCTCTGAATCCGGCATTGACTACAGTATCCTCAGTGTTATCGCCGTTAACGTGGCGTTTGTTTTTGTTGTGACGCGACCTGCCATTGCGGTCCTTCTTATCCGGACTGCCAGAATTTTTGCTGAGGTTGTTACTGCGGGCTAGCCAGCTGTCCTCTCCCGCGCAGAATCGGGTCATGAGTGATGTGAGGGCTGCCATGGATTTCGGCTTTTCCTGTCCTAGGTGCCGGGCCAGCCACTCGTCGCGGATGTTATGTTTGAAGGCTGCGAGGGCCTCTGCATCCGGACAGTCGACGATTTGATTTTTCTTTGTTAAGAACCGTGTCCAGAACTGTCTGGCTGATTCGTCTGGCTGCTGAATTATGTGGCTTAGGTCATCGGCGTCTGGTGGTCGCACGTATGTGCCCTGGAAGTTGTCAAGGAATGCGGCTTCTAGGTCCTCCCAACACCCAATTGACTCTGCTGGCAAGCTGTTAAGCCAATGCCGAGCTGGTCCTTTAAGCTTGAGTGGGAGATATTTGATGGCGTGAAGATCGTCACCGCGGGCCTTGTGGATATGAAGGAGATAGTCTTGGATCCAAACCGCGGGGTCTGTTGTGCCATCGTAGGATTCAATGTTCACGGGTTTAAACCCTTCAGGGATTTGATGATCCATTACTTCATCTGTGAAGCATAGTGGGTGTGCGGCGCCTCTATATTGGGCAATATCACGACGTAGCTCGAGAGAGCTTTGTCTGCTGTGTTCGGCCCGGCCGGAGTTGCTGTATCCGGCGCAACAGTAGTCGTTGTGGATCGTGGGGCACCCACGTGATCCGTAGATAGATCGTGATTGTTTTGCCTTGTCCTCCAGTACGTCTCGCAAGTCCGGCGCATTCCCCCGTGGCTTTGCGCTTTTCAAGCGGTGCCGGGGTACGGTTCTGGTGGAGGGCCTAGATGCCTCTCTGTCGCGGCCACGAGGTGGTCGGTCTGCCGTATTGTGCGCTGGTGATGAAGGTTTGTATGCTTCCTCCTCTAGTCGGGGGAGCAACTTGCGTTTTGGGTAGCTTTTGGAGGGGTGTTCGAGTTCATACTCTTCGGCCGCGAGGACCTCGGTCCATTTGTCCGCCAGCAGGTCTTGATCAGCTCGAAGTTGTTGCTGCTTTTTCTTTAGGCTGTTCGCCGTGGCCATTAGCCTACGTTTAAAACGCTCTTGTTCGACGGGATCCTCGGGCATGACGAATTCGTCATCGTTGAGGCTTGCCTCGTCTCTGGAGGGAGGCATGTAATTGTCATCCTCAATCTCCTCATCTGCCGCTCTCTCTTGAGGGCTGGCTTCTCCGTCCTCCTGTGCTGAATCTTGCTGGAGGGGGTTGTCTTCGGCACTCTCTGGGTGTTATTATCTCCGGTGCCGGAATCTCCATTCTTGCTGTGGCGGGATTTAGAGCGACGCCGCTGACATCGGCGCTTGGGCTGTTTCTTAGAGGAATCTGCCTCCGCTGCTTCTTCGCCGTCCCCATCCTTTGGGATGTCCACCATGTATATGTCGTATGACATGGTGGTCTTCTAGTGCCCCGTAGGCACTGGTTCTTGATCTTCTCCGGCATCGTCGTCCATATCGTCGATGTCTTCGGAGTCGTAGTCTAGCATGTCGGTTAGATCGTCGACAGTGGCTACAAAGTGGGTGGTGGGTGGGCTTTGAATTTCTTCGTCACCCGCATCCCAACCATCCTGACCGCAGTCCGGCCAGGGCTCTCCTGACAACGAGAGATACTTTAGCGAATTCAGGATGTCGCCAAAGGGTGAGTGCTGAAAGATGTCCGCAGCGGTGAACTCCATGATCGGCGCCCAATCGGATTCGATTGGCAGGGGCGCAGGAGGTTCGGAGTCCAGCAAGGAGTCCGGCACCTCGGAGTCACGAGCTTTGCAAGGGACAAGGTCAGTATTCGGCTCCATCGCCGTAGAGATTGCAGCTCCCGAGGCGGTGTCCAGCCACCTGTCCTCGATCTGCATGGTCGGCTCCGAACTAGGGGTCGGAGCGGACTCATGTGCGGCTTCCAGGGCACTGTCCGGCGGCAGAGCTAAATCATGCCCATCGTGACAGTGCGGCATGCTCGGCTGTGGCTCGAATCCATCGAAGATCAAGTCTCCGCGGATGTCGGCCGTGAAGTTTAAGCTTCCAAACCTGACCTGATGGCCAGGGGCGTAGCTTTCGATCTGCTCCAGATGGCCAAGCGAGTTGGCCCGCAGTGCGAAGCCGCCGAACACGAAGATCTATCCGGGGAGAAAAGTCTCACCCTGGACTGCGTTGTTGTTGATTGAAGAAGCCATCAAGCCTATCGGTGACGACACAGAGGAACTCTCAATGAAAGCACCAATGTCGGTGTCAAAACCGGCGGATCTCGGGTAGGGGGTCCCGAACTATGCGTCTAGGCGGATGGTAACAGGAGACAAGGGACACGAAGTTTTTACCCAGGTTCGGGCCCTCTCAATGGAGGTAAAACCCTACTCCTGCTTGATTAATATTGATGATATGGGTAGTACAAGAGTGGGTCTACCACGAGATCAAGGAGGCTAAACCCTAGAAGCTAGCCTATGGTATGATTGTTGTAATTGTTATTCATCCTACGGACTAAAACCCTCCGGTTTAGACACCGGAGAGGGCTAGGGTTACATAGAGTCGGTTACAATGGTAGGAGATCTACATATCCGTATCGCCAAGCTTGCCTTCAACACCAAGGAAAGTCCCATCCGGACACGGGACGAAGTCTTCAATCTTGTATCTTCATAGTCTTAGAGTCCGGCCGATGATGATAGTCCGGCTATCCGGACACCCCCTAGTCCAGGACTCCCTTAGCTGGCTATAAGTGTATTTTTTTACTCCTCTCTATCTCTTTCTTCGTACTCCCTCCGTCCCATAATATAAGAACGTTTTGACACTAGCTATTGTAGTGTCAAAAACGTTCTTATATAATGGGACACAGGGAGTACTGGTATTTATTGCATTTGCCAAGGAGTGACCTCTTCCAATGAAATGGTGTTGCTAGGTTTGCTTCATTTAATTAGCTATAGACTCAAAATTGTCTTTTCACCTAGGTAAACACGCTTAGCACCGTTTGTTCCTTGGGTCACCAAACTAGTCTCTCTCTTCTTGATTAACTTGCCACATCAGACATTATGCCTATGTGGCAAGCTTAAGCACCTGTAGGAGCAAGTAAGTACAATAGTGCGCTTTGCCGCTTTACATGGCATTTTTGCATATGTGGAGGAAAGAGAGGCAAGGAAAAAGTGGAGAAGTGGTCTCTCATGCAAGAGCCAGCCTCTACTACTACATGGTGGAGCATTGGGAGAGGCACCTATATGGAGGTGGTCAGGAATCAGGAGACTCACGCCGGTCGTAGCGCCGCAGTTAAAATGATAATGGCAAGTCAAATCATGGGGCCCCACCTATCCAGCAGTAACTCGCTGCCAAATCACACAGCCCTACATTTGCAGCAGCCTACTTCCTCGTCTTCTCACGTCTCTGTCGAACCGACAAGGCAGAACTGTCCCGCCGCCTACCGGGCAGGAAAAGCCCCGCCCCCGACTTTTAAATAGTATACAGTATACTAATTTTGTATCCATGGATTGCGCCCATGCCATGGAGCAAAGCGTCTAGAAAACGGCGGTACACATGTACGGAGTATACAGCATGCACGTCGCGTTCGCGTCGCACCCCAGACGGTCGGTCGGTCTGGCACGCTGCTCTCCGAATGGAACGCGCGTCATATTGCGTTCGCACACACATGTGGGACGGCAATTGAGAACCGACCATAGGCACACTCCCCGGCCCCACATGTCGGGTGACTTAATAGAAGAGGGAGACGAGCGATAGTACTAGAGAAGTGTTGTACTATGTTGGTGCCTGGACGATCCCTGCAAGACACGGAAGATCAGTTCATCCATGCATGTGGCCAGACTCCAGCAGACACGCCTCGATTGGCTATCGTCTACATATCGTGCAGGTTGTGTTGTACATGGCTGTAGTTGTGGTGAGAAATCTAAAAAAAGGTTTCTTGTCATCTCGCAAAATTATGTGTCATGTGCTTCGGATCACTGCGAGGGTTAAACAGCGACAACTGAGTTGGGCAAGTCATTGGAGGCACATGCACGAGCAGTGACTACTCGCTGCCATCTAGGTCAAGCCGGCTATGTTAATTAGGACATCTATCGACGGACCCCTTATCTACGAGTTTATCTTTAATTTGAGATTTGTTCCTCATCTAGTTTGTCCGTCGGGATTCATGTTGTCTCCTTTGGGCAGTGAGGTTATGATTTCTTGTCATGTGGCATTTTTCATGTTATATGTTATAATCTAGCACTTCAGATCAAAATGACGACAACTGCGCCTCTGGGCCACGTGCATGAAGACTTCTCGACAGTCATTGACGAGGTCAAGCCGGCTCTGGTAGACAAAAGAAAACTAAGTACTACTCCACTATATAGGCAGGAGCCTCCGCGCTTGCTTGCTAGTGTTGCTCTCTTCACACCGTCTCGGCCTCTCCAGATCTAAACACGACAGTGGTGGCCACTCTCTCTCTCTCTCTCTACTCACCGCTGGTCACATATCCAGCCGGATCCTCTCCGCCGGGGAAGGTGAGAAGGTGAAACATTCACGCGGTCGTCCTCGGCGACGGCTCTTACCCACTGCTGGGCGCATCCCGATCAGCCTGCCTTGTCGTTCTCTTCCAAGCACCGCTGGCGAGGGAGGGCCTCCGACCTCTTCTTCCTCGCTGCCGTAGTGTGGGCAGATCCGGCCTCCCGCCGCCCGCCTAGCAACATCCCGGCGACCATCAGGTATAACTTTTTTTCGAAACCGGCCTTGCTCTACTTCCCGAGCTCCTGACGTCGCTGCATTTGTAACTTTTACTATTTCTCAGGCCCCCTCGTAGATAGGATCGATCGGCTGTTCGAAAACCACCTAATTTTTTTACGTTTAAGAGGTAAAACTAGTTCATGCACTCGAATCTAGTACTACTTGGTTCAAACAAGGAAGAAAGGGGGTGGGGGTGGGGGAGGATTTGTTACCTGAATCTAGGACTTGGTCGAAAGAGGAAATAATGGGGGCGAAAAGTAGCAGAGACTGGCTATCCAACTGGTCTCTAGGTCTAATAGGGAAATAAAGGGAAACGCAGTACAAACTCAATATAAACCCGATCTATTGGTTGAAAAAGGAAAGAAAGTGGGGACTGGGGGACAAGTCAACAGAGTAAGTCCAGTACTAGATTTGCTAGCCTCACACAGTATAAGGTGGCTATACTGAACAAAAATGGGACCAACCCAGATATCCTGTTCTGATGTTTGTTGCCCCGAGCCACTCTTATGTAATGCCACTGGTAAAATGTAGCAGTCGCACTGTTAAAAGTAAGGACACGTTAAACCAATGTTGTTTTCAATGTAATGCCTCCAGTAATATGAATCAATGGAACTTCTTACATGTCCTGCTAAAATTTCCCATTAAGATAAGTTGGTTCTTTTCGTTAGAAATGCAACTGTCCTAGTCCGCCTACTCTCCCGTGCCCAAAGTAATGTCATATTTAACGGTTGTCATAGTTAATCCTGATGCCCACACTAATATCTAGCAATGCCACCGCTTTAGAAATTGCTACTGTCCTTGTAGGATTGCCATTCAGATAAGGAACATGCTTCTTTTCATTTGATGCATGTTTCATCACTTGTTGCTTGTTAGTCACCCTCCTTTCCACCTTTTTTGTGCAAACAGAGATATACATTTCATGCTCGATCTTAGTTGAACTACACAAATGATATCCAAATTATAGTTGAGCATTCCAGGAGCTTCACAACCAACCTTGATGTTGCTCAATTTTATTGCAACTAATGAAGAAGAAGCTCTGTGGGTTTCAATTTCTGATGGAAATGGAACCGGGGCTGGAGCCCTTTTCTTAATTTTTTTTGAAGAAGCTGCTAGCTCATGGGACATTGCTTCATTTTTGGTGAACTGCACCAAAAGGTCCCATGAATTGAATCATCCATGTTGGTGACTGAAAGAGCCAGCTTCAGCATCCCAGTCTAAGCACCCCCGGCCTCCATCCTTGCGACGCACGGTACACCTCGTTTGCCACCTGCTCGACCCTAGTGTCACTGATAAAATGAAGTAATAATACAGTTAAAATAGAGCGAGTGTCATCTCTATCATTTCATTTCCAATGTAGACAAAGAAAGTGCTTCTCTTTGTTAAAGTATGTTTCATCAACTAGTCCCATTGTTAATGTTTAAGCGTTTCTGCAAACCGGGGTGCTTAATTTTAGTTGATATGTACAAAAATAGAGATTTGAATGTCTCAAGGCACCTCCTTGTACTACTGCTGTACACTAATGTTCATCACTGCCAGAAGGTGTATCTGGGAGACTTGGGACGATGTCCAGTATGAGGCGTACTGTATGAGGCATCGCAGGGACCATCTCGCCCTTGCAGCATGGCATACTATGATACTATCGCAATATTTTCTTCTATTTATTTTGTGTCTTTCATCAACTAGTGCCACTATAATGTAATCACGCTTTTTCATTATCTGTGCAAACAGGGTTATTCAGCTGCATTTTGGTGGAACTGCACAAATGTACGTTTGGAACCGGCATATATGCAGAGTGCGAGGTGTGACAAGTAAAAATTACCGACACCAACCATGCTGCATGAACGCATTGGCATCCACCACAACGAGTGGGATGTGTGGCGCTCTCTGTGGATGGATCTTTCTTGGCAGCAAATCCTCTAACCAAATACTAGTAGCTTATATTGGCAATTTTCTAGGGAGTACTCTTTCTAAGAAGCACCAATCTATTTTTCTTTATTTGTACACTGTGTCACAACTTTGACCCAAAGGTCCAGAGCTATTTTAGGGTGATTGGCGTAGTACTCGGAGACTGATTGTAAGCATGATTTTCATTAGCTGTCACACTGATTGTAAGCATGAGCAGGTGGAAGATTAGGTTAGTGCGAAGCTTACCTTGAACCCTACCGCCGCTGTTGAAATGAGGCGAGCGTCGAGGAAACCGTGGAGAATGTTGGGGAAGCGACGTTGCGCCATCCGGCCTCCTCTTGCGGTGGGAGAACGAATACTCCTGTGGCTCCGGCTGGCTCTGCACCCTCACGAACGGCACACTATACTCGATCGATTCGTTATCCTCTGGGTGCTCGACCTTCGACCTGTACGCCAACCACCTCCACCTGACTATCGCCTCAGGCGAATCTGTCTGCTCCATCGACCATAGGAGATACTCGATGAACTTGGAGGACTACAGCGTGACTGCCGCCAAGGAGTACATGTACATCGTCGCCCTCATCGCCGCCTTCTCGCTCTTTCGCATACATTGCCACATGGCCCGCACTGTCCTCGAAATCTCCCACTCATTGTCAAACTAACTAAGGATCTCCTTCAACCTGGCTAACTTTGCCTAGTCGCCGCCGGCGATCTGCCTGATTCGCTGCTGCATCCTGTCCATAGATGTCATTCTGAGTGGTCCGGTGCTAGCTTTGGAAGATGGGAGGAGAGACAGTGGTCTTGCAATAGTGAAGAGGGAGAGGATAGGAGGTGGTTTTGGAATGGAGATGATGGAGAGGAGAGGAGGTGGTTTTGCAATGGAGAGAAGATCAGAAGAGGGAGAGGCGAGACGGTGGTTTTGGAATGGAGATGATGGAGAGGAGAGGAGGTGGTTTTGGAATGGAGATGATGGAGAGGAGAGGAGGTGGTTTTGCAATGGAGAAGATCAGAAGAGGGAGATGCGAGACAGTGGTTTTGGAATGGAGATGATGGAGAGGAGAGCAGGTGGTTTTGTAATGGAGAAGATGAGAAGAGGGAAAGGCGAGACAGTGGTTTTGGAATGGAGATGATGGAGAGGAGAGGAGGTGGTTTTGCAATGGAGAAGAGGGAGAGGAGCGTGCGGCAGCAATTTAGGATTGGGCGAGAGGGCCGGCACGCTGTGACTGGATCAAAATCAAAATCAATTTACCCTTCAATTAAGAAAGCGACCCCACATTAACTAGTCTCCCTTTTATTCTGGGTCATAATTGACCATGATTTTCGCACATAAAATATATGTTATACGTTGCAAAAATAATATAATTTGAAAGTACATTCAGATACGAACCAAATGATACAATTTTTGGTGACATGCATTCACATTTTTCTTGTCACATACAGTATGTGGTCAAACTTTGACCCAAAATATGCAAAACAACAAAAAAATACTTCCAAGACCAGCGCCGCTCTTCTGCTCTTCTCCTGTTCCAATCTAAATTCACCGCTGCTCCTCTCCCGTTCCAATCAAAATCCAGCACCGCTCCTCTCCTCTTCCATTTCAAAACCACCGCCCCTCCTCTCCTGTTCCAGTCCAAAACCAGCGTCGCTCCTCTCCCGTTCTAATCCAAAACCAATGCCGCTCCTCTCCTCTTCCATTCAAAAACCACCGCCGGCGAGTGAAGGTGTTGTGGAGAAGTAGATCGATGGAGGAGTACAACCGATATGTGAGGATCACAAACGGCGACCCTGTGATGCTATCTAGGATGTTGGAGATACAGTCTTGGTTTGACAACAAGGACCAACTAGCAGCGACGGCGACATCCATGGCCAAATATCTGCAACGGAGCGAAAAGGCGGCGATACTCCCGGAGGGAGTTGCGCCGGAGTACATAGAGCTGCTCCTCTAGGCCATGGAGAAAACAGATTCACCGAATCCGATCGTGGGGGAGCGATGGTGGGAGTATCGATCCCAGATGGAGCATCCACTAGAGATTGAAGGATCGAGCATCTACAGGGTGCCGTTTGTGAGGGTGTCCTGCCAGAGCGAGCCGGTGGAGTCTTCGTCAACTGTACCCAACTGCAAGAGGAGAAAAGCAGTTGGCCCAACGATGCTTCCCCGCCATCGTCTCCCTCGCCGTTCACATCGTCTCACGGGGCGGTTGTCTGCCGTCAAGGAATAGGAGGGGACTGCCCCCCAGCCCAATAGTCGGGCAGGTTGTGAATTGTCAGGAGGAGTTTAGGGTTGTCAGTATTTGCAGGTTGTGAATTGTGTTTTATGTTGTGTATTTTGAGAGTACTTTCAGATATGAATGTCTTTTGAATTTCAGATTTGCGGTATTGAGCATATGAAGAATTTTATGAATTCTAGAGATCTATTTTTAGCACATAAAAAATGTAGTTTCATAGGAGTATAAAAGTGCAGATGAGAAGAAACTGCAAGTTTCAGTTTCAGATAAGAAACTGCAAGTTCAGTTTCAGATATGAAACTGCAACTTTCAGAGGCAGAGCATTTATATTAACACGGCCTTTTCAAACAGGGTTAACATCATGTTGGAAGTTTTATTCGTGGTCGAAAATGGAACTACCAGCCAGTTAACATCATGCTGATCAACATTCATGGATAGCACATCTTCATATGATGCACAGTCAAAATGCCCACACAATGTTGAGTGTGCGAAACACAGAGAAAACAAGGGACGGAGTTTTGGCAAGTGTTGGACGTGGTTTTGGGCTGCCCCGTCTAGGCTTTCATTTTTAACATGCGTAGCCCACGACCTCGGATGGGAGGGCCTGTTTGTATTTTCTTAGGGCCGTCATGTATCGACCGGCCTATGGACCTCCCATCCGAGGTTTTATTTTTGGCAGCCCAATTTAATTTTTTTTTTTGAAGAAAACGCAGCGGTCTGTTCTATTTTTCTATATAAGAATAGGAACGCCAGGTACAACTTATGTTTCCCTTTTAACTATATTATATATATTTAAATTATTTTATATGTTATTATATATTATTTTTATTGTCATCATATATTTAACAGATACTTACATATGTAAGAAAACAATATCCCACATCTTATTAACTTATAAAAATAATTTCTTAACAAATAAAATCCTGGATTGTTTTGGCACGAAAATCCTAGTGATTGTGTACAAAAGCTTGGTAAGATTTAAGGACGAATGTAATAATATCCCTTATTATTTAAATATATTTATAACAAAATGCTCAACCCTTTTTTATTTTTTGATAACATTGCTGGCCAACCCAACATTATAATTAGAATCAGCCCAGCAAAATCGTGTATCTAGATAAAGTGCAAATGGCCTGTAATTTTTTAGGAAATAAAATAAATGGGCCGCATGAAAGCTACATTAATTGTTCACCCAGCCCAGCTAATGGCTGTAATTCAAAAATATATATCAAATTGACTGTAAATTCTACCGCGCAAAAAAGACTGTAAATTCTGAAAAAATGGGTTGAATACGTGCCACATTTTTGGAGGCGGAAATGTGGGCCAATAGGTCGAAGCCAACGCAAGTCATTGTAAATTTAGTCAACAAATGATTCTGACATGTTAGCTGTTGGATTTACATCCAACGGCCGGCATCCATCTTCAATCTCTCGTCTTCTTCCTCCAGCGCCACTGGGACCACCTCCCACCTCCTGCTGCTAGCAGCTCTACTTAGCACGCTTCGCTATGAAGCGCTACTCCACCGTTGGCCAGGCCATCCCTCCAACCCTCCACACCTCCTGTTCTTCTCCACCGACTGCTGAACCATACCGCACTAGGACCAGTTAACCCTCATACACCTCTCCGTCTGGGACTCTACTCCCGCGTCTTCCCATCTCCGGCTCGTTGCTGTCCGGGGCCTCGCCGTTGTCCACCACCTTGGATGCGCTCGACGCGGCATGGTCAACGTGGTCAACGAACGACACCATCGGAAGTAGGTTGTGCCTGGAGGGGCTGACAGCTGGGTCCATGGCTGCACACAAGGAAATGCCTCCTTATTACGCGCAAAATAATGATTCCTCCACCTGACATCTAGGACCCACCGGAAGGGCCTCTGTATTTCACGAAAAAAACGTGCCCCCCACGAAGTTGTCGGACCCACCAGCTATCTTCGTACGCAAGGAAGTGCCTCCTTATTACGCACAAAAAAATGAATACTCCCCCTGCCAGCTGGAACCCAGCATACTGGGAGTCTGACTTGTGGGCCTACCAAGTTGACAGGGACGGAGGGCTTTGTCAACTTAGTCAATATGAACGATTCTAGCTCATGTTACCGTACGATGTTCATCCAACGGTTGTAGTGCTTCTTCAACCTCTGGTCTTCTTGCTCCAACCGCCCAAACCAGCGCCGGTCGTGCCGCGTGCTCCTGCCTCCCGTGGCCGGCTGTGATGCCGCGGAGGCCTCACTGCCCCCTACTAGTCCCACCGCTGGCCAGGCCATCCCTCTACTCACCCACACCCCCTGTTAATCCACGGCAACAGCAACCTCACACCGCAACCGAACCAGTGAACCCTCGTACTCCTCTTCGCGTGGGTATCCACTGCCGCGTCTTCCCCGGCTCCGAGTCGTCCCCTTCCTAGGCCTCGCCGTCGTCCACCGCCGTGGTGCTCTCGGCGCGGCGTGGTCAACGTGGTCAAGGAACGACTTCCATCGGACATGGACTGTACGTGGAGAGGCTGACAGCTGGGTCCACGGCCGCAGCAAGGAAGTGCCTCCTTATTACGCGGAAAATAATGATTCCTCCACCTGACAGCAAGGACCCACCGGACGGGCCACCGTATTTCATGAAAAAAAAGTTTCCCCCTGACTGCTGGGACCCACCAGCTACATCTTCGCATGCAAGGAAGTGCATCCGGGCAAAAAAAAAAACGATTCGCCCCCCTGACTGCTG
>NC_041389.1:63363872-63364583 GCF_002162155.2 Triticum dicoccoides | reverse complement strand
CTGACTGCTGGGACCCACCAGCTACATCTTCGCACGCAAGGAAGTGCGTCCGGGCAAAAAAAACGATTCGCCCCCCTGACTATTGGGACCCACCAGCTACATCTTCGCACGCAAAGGAAGTGCGTTCAGGCAAAAAAAAAACAATTCTCCCCTCTGACTGCTGGGACCCACCAGCTACATTTTCACACGCAAGGAACTGCCTGACAGTCGGGACCCACCTGGTCGAAGCGTACGTAGCATTGTCATTCTGGTCGCGAACTTGTACGTACATATATACTGGTCGATGTAGAGGCGCGCACGTGTCATAGTAGAGGCGCCCTACGTGTAGTAGTAGAGGCGCACACGTAGCATGTACACGTACATACAACGGCCAGGGTGCAAGAAAGAAAATACGGCCACGTATGTGTACATACGGGCGGGGTCTCGAACGCCTAGTCGCGCATACGTATGGCGAGGGCTCGTGTTCATGGGGAGGCAACGGAATGCGTCGTGTTCATGGGGAGGCAACAGAATGCGTCGTGTTCATGGGGAGGCAACGGAATGCGTTCTGTTCATGGGGAGGCAACAGAATGCGTTGTGTTCTTGGGGAGGCAACAGAATGCGTCGTGTTCATCGGAAGGCAACGGAACGTGTGGGAGCCAACAAGCTTGGACGGAACAGGTGATGGAAACGAGGCCTGGCATACCGCAGAACAGAGGAAACGGACCTCCT
>NC_041389.1:63322573-63363450 GCF_002162155.2 Triticum dicoccoides | reverse complement strand
AGGGGTGTGGTGTTCCGCAAAACGGGACTTCACGGGATACTGTTCATCTCCACCGTCGACCTCCTCCAGACGCCACGGGCTACCGTCGACCTCCTCCAGCCTCCACGGGCTCCTATTCATCCAGCCTCCACCGTGCGCTACTCCACCGGCTACTGTTCAACCACCCCTACACGGGCACCCCTCCACCGTCTACTGTTTATCCAGCCCTCGACACCACGGGGTCCTGTTCAACCACCCCTCCACGGCCACCCCTCCACCGTTTACTGTGTTGGAAATATGCCCTAGAGGCAATAATAAAATGGTTATTATTATATTTCCTTGTTCATGATATTGTCTATTGTTCATGCTATAATTGTATTAACTGGAAACCGTAATACACGTGTGAATACAAAGACCACAACATGTCCCTAGTGAGCCTCTAGTTGACTAGCTTGTTGATCAATAGATGGTTATGGTTTCCTAACCATGGACATTGGATGTCATTGATAACGGGATCACATCATTAGGAGAATGATGTGATGGACAAGACCCAATCCTAAGCATAGCACAAGATCGTGTAGTTCGTTTGCTAAAAGCTTTTCTAATGTCAAGTATCATTTCCTTAGACCATGAGATTGTGCAACTCCCGGATACCGTAGGAATGCTTTGGGTGTGCCAAACGTCACAACGTAACTGGGTGGCTATAAAGGTGCACTATGGGTATCTCCGAATGTGTCTGTTGGGTTGGCATGGATCGAGACTGGGATTTGTCACTCCGTGTGACGGAGAGGTATCTCTGGGCCCATTCGGTAATGCATCATCATAATGAGCTCAATGTGACTAAGTAGCTTTTCATGGGATCATGCATTACTGAACGAGTAAAGTGACTTGTCGGTAACGAGATTGAACGAGGTATTGGGATACCGATGATCGAATCTCGGGCAAGTAACATACCGATTGACAAAGGGAATTGTATACGGGATTTCTTGAATCCTTGACATCGTGGTTCATCCGATGAGATCATCATGGAACATGTGGGAGCCAACATGGGTATCCAGATCCCGCTGTTGGTTATTGGCCAGAGAGCTGTCTCGGTCATGTCTGCATGATTCCGAACCCGTAGAGTCTACACACTTAAGGTTCGGTGACGCTAGAGTTGTTATGGGAATTAGTGTGCAGTTATCGAATGTTGTTCGGAGTCCCGGATGAGATCCTGGACGTCACGAGGAGTTTCGGAATGGTTCAAAGGTAAAGATTTATATACGGGAAGTCCTATTTTGGCCACCGGAAAATGTTCGGGATTTTTCGGTATTGTACCGGGAAGGTTCTAGAAGGTTCCGGAGTGGGACCCACCTGCATGGGGGGACCCACATGAACGTGGGTAGTGGGGGCAAGGCCCCACACCCCTGGTCAAGGCGCACCAAGATCCGCCCTTAGAAGGAATAAGATCATATCCCGAAGGGATAAGATCAAGATCCCTAAAAAAGGGGGATAACAATCGGTGGGGAAGGAAATGATGGGATTTCTTTCCTCCCACCTTTGCCAACGCCCCAATGGACTTGGAGGGCAAGAAACCAGCCCTCTCCACCCCTATATATAGTGGGGAGGCGCATGGGAGCTTCACCGTTCCCCTGGCGCAGCCCTCTCCCTCCCCAACACCTCCCCCTCCTCTGTAGTGCTTGGCGAAGCTCTGCCGGAGAACTGCAAGCTCCACCACCACACCGTCGTGCTGCCGGAGCTCTCCCTCAACTTCTCCTCTCCCCTTGCTGGATCAAGAAGGAGGAGACGTCCCTGGGCTGTACGTGTGTTGAACGCGGATGCACCGTTGTTCGGTGCTTAGATCGGATTCGGCCGCGATCTGAATCGCTTAGTGAACGACTCCACCGACCGCGTTCTTGCAACGCTTCCGCATCGCGATCTTCAAGGGTATCTCCCCTCTCTCTCGTTGCTAGTTACTCCATAGATTGATCTTGGTGATGCGTAGAAAATTTTGAATTTCTGCTACGTTCCCCAACAATGGCATCATGAGCTAGGTCTATGCGTAGTTTCTATGCACGAGTAGAACACAAGTTGTTGTGGGTGTCGGTTTTGTCAATTTACTTGCCACTACTAGTCTTATATTGATTCGGCGGCATCGTGGGATGAAGCGGCCCGGATCGACCTTACACGTACGCTTACGTGAGACAGGTTCCACCGAATAACATGCACTTGTTGCATAAGGTGGCTAGCGGGTGCCAGTCTCTCCCACTTTAGTCGGATCGGATTCGGTGAAAAGGGTCTTTATGAAGGGTAAATAGCAATTGGCATATCACCGTTGTGGCTTTTGCGTAGGTAAGAAATGTTCTTGCTAGAAACCCATAGCAGCCACGTAAACATGCAAAAACAATTAGAGGAAGTCTAACTTTTTTTGCAGGGTATGCTATGTGATGTGATATGGCCAAAAAGAATGTGATGAATGATATGTGATGTATGAGATTGATCATGTTCTTGTAATAGCAATCACGACTTGCATGTCGATGAGTATGACAACCGGCAAGAGCCATAGGAGTTTACTTAATTTATTGTATGACCTGCGTGTCATTGAATAATGCCATGTAATTACTTTACTTTATTGCTAAACCGTTAGCCATAGTAGTAGAAGTAATAGTTGGCGAGACAACTTCATGAAGACACGATGATGGAGATCATGGTGTCATGCCGGTGACGAAGGTGATCATGCCGTGCCTCAAGATGGAGATCAAAGGCGCAAGATGATATTGGCCATATCATGTCACTCTATGATTTGCATGTGATGTTTGACATGTCTACAGCTTATTTGCTTAGAATGACGGTAGCATAAATAAGATGATCCCTCATTAAAATTTCAAGAAAGTCTTCCCCCTAACTGTGCACCATTGCGAAAGTCCGTTGTTTCGAAGCACCACGTGATGATCGGGTGTGATAGATTCTAACGTTCACATACAACGGGTGTAAGCCAGATTTACACACGCAAAACACTTAGGTTGACTTGACAAGCCTAGCATGTACAGACATGGCCTCGGAACACAAGAGACCGAAAGGTCGAACATGAGTCGGATAGTAGATACGATCAACATGGAGATGTTCACCGATGATGACTAGTCCGTCTCATGTGATGATCGGACACGGCCTAGTTGACTCGGATCATGTATCACTTAGATGACTAGAGGGATGTCTATCTAAGTGGGAGTTCATTAGATGAACTTAATTATCATGAACATAGTCAAAAGGACTTTGCAAATTATGTCGTAGCTTGCGCTTTAGTTCTACTGTTTAAGATATGTTCCTAGAGAAAATTTTAGTTGAAAGTTGATAGTAGCAATTATGCGGACTGGCTCCGTATACTGAGGATTGTCCTCATTGCTGCACAGAAGGCTTATGTCCTTAATGCACCACTCGGTGTGCTGAACCTCGAGCGTCGTTTGTGGATGTTGCGAACATCTGACATACACATTTTGATGATTACATGATAGTTCAGTGCGTAATGTTAAACAGTTTAGAATTGAGGCAGCAAAGACATTTTTTGAAACGTCGCAGAACATATGATATGTTCCAAGAGCTGAAATTAGGATTTCAGGCTCGTGCCCATGTCAAGAGGTATGAGACCTCCGGCAAGTTTCTTAACCTGCAATCTAAGGGAGAAAAGCTCAATCATTGAGCATGTGCTCAGATTGTCTGAGTACTACAATCACTTGAATCGAGTGGGAGTTAATCTTCCAGATGAGATAGTGATGGTTCTCCATAGTCACTGCCACCAAGCTATTAGAGCTTCATGATGAACTATAACATATCAGGGATAGACATGATGATCCTTGAGCAATTTGCGATGTTTGACACCGCGAAAGTAGAAATCGAGTAGGAGCATCAATTGTTGATGGTTAGTAAAACCACTAGTTTCAAGAAGGGCAAGGGGAAGAAGGGATACTTGAGACGACAAATCAGTTGCTGCTCTAGTGAAGAAACCCAGGGTTGAACCCAAACCCGAGACTAAGTGCTTCTGTAATGAGGGAACGGTCACTGAAGCAGAACTACCCTAGATACTTGGTAAATGAGAAGGCTGGCAAGGTTGACAGAAGTATATTGGATATACATTGTATTAAATGTGTACTTTACTAGTACTCCTAGTAGCACCAGGGTATTAAGATACCGGTTCGGTTGCTAAGTGTTAGTAACTCGAAATAAAAGAGCTACGGAATAAATGGAGACTAGCTAAAGGTGAGATGACGATGTGTGTTGGAAGTGTTTCCAAGGTTGATGTGATCAAGCGTCGCCTGCTCCCTCTACCATCAAGATTGGTGTTAAACCTAAATAATTGTTATTTGGTGTTTGCGTTGAGCATAGACATGATTGGATTATGTTTATCGCAATACGGTTATTCATTTAAGGAGAATAATGGTTACTCAGTTTATTTGAATAATACCTTCAATGGTCTTGCACCAAAAATGAATGGTTTATTGAATCTCGTTCGTAGTGATACACATGTTCATACCAAAAGATATAAGATAGTAATGATAGTACCACATACTTGTGGCACTGCCATTTGATTCATACTGGTATAAAACACATGAAGAAGCTCCATGTTGATGGATCTTTGGACTCACTCATTTTGAAAAGATTGAGACATGCGAACCATGTCTATTGGTATATATGCATGAAGAAACTCCATACAGATGGATCGTTTGGACTCGCTTGATTTTGAATCACTTGAGACATGCAAATCATACCACATGGGCAAGATGACTGAAAGGCCTCGTTTTTCAGTGAGATGAAACAAGAGAGCAACTTGTTGGAAGTAATACATTTGATGTGTGCAATCCAATGAGTGTTGAGGCACAGAGTGAATATCGTTATGCTCTTACTTCACAGATGATTTGAGTAGATTCTGAGTATATTTACTTGATGAAACATGAGTCTGAATTATTGAAAGGTTCAAGTAGTTTCAGAGTGAAGTTGAAGATCGCCGTGACAAGAGGATAAAATTTCTATGATATGATCATAGAGATGAGTATCTGTGTTTGGTATACAATGAAGACATTGTGGAAATTGTTTCACAACTAGTACCGCCTAGAACACCATAGTGTGATGGTGTGTCCGAACATCATAGCTGCACCCTATTGGATATGGTGCATACCATGATGTTTCTTATTGAATTACCACTATCGTTTATGGGTTAGGCATTAGAGACAACCGCATTCACTTCAAATAGGGCAACACGTAATTCCATTGAGATGACAGCGTATGAACTATGGTTTAGAGAAACCTAAGCTGTCATTTCTTAAAAGTTTGGGGCTGCGAAGCTTATGTGGAAAAGCTTTAGCCTGATAAGCTCAAACCCAAAGCGGATAAATGCATCTTCATAGGACACCCAAAACAGTTGGGTATACCTCCTATTTCAGATCCGGAAGCAAAAGTTATTGTTTCTAGAAACGGGTCCTTTCTCGAGGATGGTGGAGACTTGATGAGGTTATTGAACCGTCACTTCAACTGGTGTGTAGCAGGGCACAGGAAGTTGTTCCTATGGAGCCTACACTAATTGAAGTGGAAGCTGATGATAGTGATCATGAAACTTCAGATCAAGTCACTACCAAACCTCGTAGGTCGACAAGGACGCGTACTGCTTCAGAGTGGTACGGTAATCCTGTCTTGGAGGTCATGTTGCTAGACAACAATGAACCTACGAGCTGTGGAGAAGCGATGGTGGGCCCGGATTCCGACGAATGGCTCGAGGCCATAAAATCCGAGAGGATCCATGTATGAAAACAAAGTATAGACTTTGGAAGAACTACTCGATGGTCGTAAGGCTGTTGAGTACAGATGGATTTTAAAAGGAAGATGGACAATGATGGTAAGTATCACCATTAAGAAAGCTCGACTTGTCACTAAGATGTTTTCCGACAAGTTCAAGGAGTTGACTACGATGAGACTTTCTCACTCGTAGCGATGCTAAGAGTCTATTGGAATTATATTAGCAGTTACTGCATTATTTATGAAATCTTGCAGATAGGATGTCAAAACATTGTTTCCTCGACGGTTTTCTTGAGGAAAGGTTGTATGTGATACAACCAGAAGGTTTTGTCAATCCTAAAAGATGCTAACAAGTATGCAAAGCTCCAGCAATCCTTCTAAGGACTAGAGTAAGCATCTCGGAGTTGGAATATATGCTTTGATGAGATGATCAAAGATTTTGGGTTTATACGAAGTTTATTGGAAACTTGTATTTCCAAAGAAGTGAGTGGAAGCAGTATAGCATTTCTGATGAGTATATGTTGTTGACATATTGTTGAGCGGAAATGACGTAGAATTTCTGGAAAGCATATAGGGTTATTTGAAAAGTTTTTTTCAATGGAAAACCTGGATTAAGATACTTGAACATTGAGCATCAAGATCTATAAGGATAGATCAAGAATCGCTTGATAGTACTTTCAAATGAATACGCACCATGACAAGATTTTGAAGGAGTTCAAAATAGATCGGCAAAGAAGGACTTCTTGGCTGTGCTATAAGGTGTGAGTATTGAGTAAGACTCAAGACCTGACCATGGCTGAAGAGAGAGAAAGGACGAAGGTCGTCCCCTATGCTTTAGACGTAGGCTCTACAGTATGCTATGTTGTGTACTGTACCTGTCGGTGTACTAAAGTAGGGGTACCTTAGTACCCCGAACTTGTGCACTGGCAGTCGCAGCGTCCCGCGGCAAGGCTTGCCGGGCGTCCGCCAAGACCCTTCACTATTCAAATTACTGCCATTCAAGAACAAAGTGTTAACCGAGAAGGCAAGGCCCCGGGAAGAGAAGCTTGCCGGGAAGGACAAGACCCCGGCAAGAGGAGCTTGCCGGGAAGGCCAACCAAGGCACTCCAGAAAACTTGCCGCGACACACCGCGCGTCCCGGCAAGACCCGACGAGCGGCAAGCTTGCGGGTGCAACAAGACAGAGACCGCGGCAAGGCACTTGCCGCGGCGAAGCCACCACGCTGCACCCACGCTCCAGCGCATCCGACGACGTGTCGCCGCAGGATCGCTCCTGGTGCACGTGGCGGGTAGCTGTGCAGCCGGGCGGTGCGAGGTGGCGATGGAGATGACAAGAAGGCCATCGTGGCGATCGGTGGCGCCCCTAACGGTCGCTTCCTGCACTGTTTGGACGACCGGACGGGCATTAAATTCCCTTGTCCCCTGCCGTCAGAGTTAGGTAGGGGCACTGTTGACAGCGGTTGTACCAACCCGCATTTTTACGTTTCTACCCCTCTTTCTGTGTTGCCACCTGTCGGTGACCCCTTTAGACTACAAAAAGGAGGCCCATGCGCACGTAGAAGGGGTTGGGTTCGACGCATTCGAAACCACAACACACCCACGCTCTCAAGCAAGAACAGAATAGAAACACAAAGCAGCAGTAGGAGTTTTATCCCTCCGGGGAGCTCCGAAGCTGGGTAAAATCCCTCGCGTGCTCGACCTCGATCTGCTCTTCGTGCGCCCTCCGCTCCCTGCCGGACCGAAAAGGGGCCCTGCCCCATAGGTGCTCGTTTCCCACCACGACATCTCTGGCGCGCCAGGTAGGGGGCATCGAGGTTGTGCGAACCTGATCCGGTCTCCGCGCGCGCTACACCAACATCTTCATCGACATGCCACCGAAGAAGAAAACTTCGGAGGTGGCCGCTCCGTCTACGTCGATTCCACCGCCACTGGAGCAAACAGGCGGTGGGGTAGACGCCGACGGAGGAGCGGGCGCCGACGGTGGGACTCACGTCGTCACCAGGTCCAAGGACAAGGCCCCGCAAGCTTCTGCGTCTGTACATACGCCGCACCCTTCTCAGGGAGTGCAAGATCGACAACGCCATGGTGCTCCTAGCACCGTACTCGCGTTGGAGCAAGGCCAAGCTAGTGGATCTCGGGGCGTTCAAGACCACCGTGCGCGCCAGCATGCTGGCACGAGTGAGGTGCGGTCGCCTGGACGGGGTACTGCTCCTTCCAACCCAGTTGGGAGTCCGAGCATATCCCGCTCCTCGTGCCGCTCGCCGCCGCCGCCGAAGACCCCAGAGGAAGCGTTGGCCCGAGCCCAACTACTTCTCGACTATCCTCCAGCGCCGCACAAGATCGATGACTGGAGGATCACCATCCAGAGCCTTATCAGCTTCGCCAACGGCGACAAGCCCCGACAACCAACCATGTCGAAGCCGCGGCAAGACGCCCAAGCGCAAGCCGATGGCGATAGGACTGGTGGGGGTGCCACCACTATGCACTCCCCGCCAAGAAGGCCGAGATCGCCGACTCGCCGGGCCAACCTCGACACCGACTCCACTGCATCGTTGGACCCGCGAGCTCGCCGCGATCAACGCCAAGTTCTTCAAGAACAACGACATGAAGACGCTCGTACTCGCATCGAGCGTCGGAGAGATGCACGACGTCAGTCTGACCAGCGCGCTGGGCCCACTGTCGATATGCATGCGCCAGGGGAACCAGGCGATTTACCGTACGCGGTAGGTTGCCCTGCGTTCACTCGTGAGCTGCGGCAAGTCCAGTGGCCCAGCACCAAGAACTTCAAGCCAAACGTACCCGAGAAGTACGATGGCAGGATACATCCGTCAGAGTTTCTCAGCGTCTACACCATCGCAGTGCAGGCTGCCGGGGGGCGCGACGAGAAGATCCTCGCCAACTACTTCCCGCTGGTGCTCAAGCCCAACGTCAGATCTTGGCTCATGCACTTGCTGGACAACTCCATCTCTTCGTGGGCGGACCTGTGCCATCAGTTCGTCGGCGCCTTCACAGGCGGCCACAAGCCCCATGGCCAGGAAAGCGATCTTCATTTGCTTTCCCAGAAGGAAGGAGAACCCCTGTGCAAGTACATATAGAGATTCAGCCAGGTGCAGCGCAACATCCCAGACGTCCACCCTGCCGCGGTTATCAGCGCGTTCCATCAGAACGTGCGAAACCGCAGGATGAGGGAGGAGATGGCAATGTGCAAAATCAGAGATGTCAGCGAGCTATATGCTCTGGCCGACAAGTGTGCACGGGCTGAAGAAGGGAGGAAACTCCCCGGAGAGAATGCAGGAGCAGAAGGATCTGACAGTGAGGACGCCCCTCCGGCAAAGAGGAACCGGAGGCAGAATAACAGAAAAAGAAAGGCTAAGGATGTGCTAGTTGTTGAGCAGTCCGGCAACGGAGGCGGCGCCGATAAGGCCAAGGCTGCCGACTCCGGCGAGGCTATGGTGGCCGCCGACAAGCAGGACAGCTCCGGCAAGCAATACTGCAAGATCCATCGCACCAAGGGCCATGACCTCCAAGCTTGCAAGAAGGTTGAGCAGATGGCAGAGCTATAGAAAGCTGAATATGAGCGTCTCGACAAGGAGAATGCCCAGGAAGGTGGCGGAGGATCCGGCAAGAAGCGTCCCGCCCGGGGAGAGCGCCGCGGCAAGGTCAAGCAGCGGCAAGGAGACAGACCTCCCCGTGGCCGCGACAAAGACGAAGACGAAGATGAAGATGATGAGATGGATGAGGATGAGACCGACGAGCAAGAGTTTCAGAAGGCGACGGAGGTTTTGTGCGTTGATGGCGGTGCTTCTCTGCACACCTCGCACCGTCAACTCAAACACTGGGTGCGGGAAGTAAATGCAGCAGAACAGTCTGTCGAGTCGCGCAAACCCCTGAAGTGGTCCAGCACGCCATCGTCTTTGATGTTGAGGATCACCCTGATCGCATCACTGCGGTCGGGTGCTTGCCGATGTTGGTTTCGCCAACCATCCTCAACCTCAAGGTCACAAAGATGTTGGTTGACGGCGGGGCTGGCCTAAATCTGATCTCTTCCGCGGTGCTCAACAAACTCTAGATCCCCGACAGCGAGCTCGAAGAGACTGGTACCTTTCAAGGAATTAATCCGGGAAGGAGCAAGCCGAAGGGGAAGATTACACTGCCAATGACATTTGGCAGTGAGCTGAATTTCAGGACAGAGAGAGTCACATTTGACGTTGCTGATTTCCCATTGCCCTACAATGGGATACTCGGCCGTCCGGCGCTTGCCAAGTTCATGGCAGCCTCTCACTATGCCTACAATGTGCTCAAGATGCTCGGTCCAATAAGTGTCATTTTTGTCCACGGCGACAAGAAGGATGCACTTATCTGTACCGACAAGATCTACCGGGAAGCAGCAGCCGCAGCAGAACGCAAACCACTTGCCACTGAAGCTCCCGGGGGGAAGAAGAAGACCAAGTCCGGCAAGAGTAGCTCTGATGCTCACTCCGGCAAGCGCACCTCTTCGGAGTGCTGCGCTACCGTCGAGGACGCACCATCGAGCTCCACCGGCAAGTGCAAGAAAGCGAAGACAGCATCACCAGAGACCAAGAAAGTGGCCGCCAAAGAGGACGGCACTGGTGGTACCGTCACCATCAGTGCCACGCTTGATCCTAAATAGGAAAGCGCGCTCGTTGCTTTCCTGCGGGAGAATGTCGACGTGTTTGCATGGTAACCATCTGACATCCCCGGTGTTCCCAGGAAAGTAATTGAGCACCACCTTGCCGTCTGTCCTCACGTGCGGCCCGTCAAGCAGAGAGTTAGGAAGCAGGCAGTGGAACGCCAAGAGTTCATTACAGAAGAGATCAAGAAGTTGGAAGCAGCAGGCCTCGTCCGAGGAGTACTCCATCCGATGTGGTTAGCCAATCCAGTAGTCGTGCGCAAGCCGAACGGGAAGTGGAGGCTTTGCATTGACTTCACTTATGTTAATAAAGCTTGTCCCAAAGATCCATTTCCCTTGCCGCGCATTGACCAGATTGTCGACTCCACGGCAGGATGTGATCTGCTTTCATTTCTTGATGCATACTCAGGATATCATCAGATCTTCATGGCAGAAGAGGATGAAGAGAAAACCGCATTCATTACTCCATGTGGCACGTACTGCTTTGTACGAATGCCTTTCGGACTAAAGAATGCTGGTTCGACATTTGCAAGGGTAGTCAGTCATGCTTTTGAGCCACAGCTGCACAGGAATGTAGAAGCATACATGGATGACATAGTGGTCAAGAGCAAGGATAGAGCAACTTTGATCCAAGATTTGGATGAGACTTTTGCAAATCTGCGCAAGGTCAATCTCAAGTTGAACCCCGAGAAGTGCGTGTTTGGAGTTCCTTCCGGCAAGCTTCTCGGGTTCTTTGTGTCCCAAAGGGGGATTGAGGCCAATCCCGACAAGATCAAGGCCATCGAGCAGATCGAAGCACCAAAGCGCGTCAAGGATGTGCGGAGGCTTGCCGGCTGTGTAGCTGCTCTCAGTAGGTTCATCTCTAAATCCACGGAGCACGCCCTACCGTTTTTCAAAATCTTGAAAAAGGCGGGTCCAATTAAATGGACCCCGGAGGCGGAGGCCGCGCTCCAGGATTTGAAGAGGTACCTATCCACCACTCCTACACTTGTCGCACGTAAGCCACAAGAAAGGTTGTTGCTGTATCTAGCGGCAACCAATCAAGTGGTTAGTGCTGCGTTAGTGGCGGAGAGGAAGGCAGATGATGAGCCAGAGGCCGCGGCAAGCACGCCCAGCGACAAGCAGGGGGCTTCTCCGTCAAGCTCTGGTCCCGGCAAGGATGGATCTGTACAGTTGCCAAAAGAGAAACATAAGAAGATGGTGCAGCGCCCAGTTTACTTTGTCAGTTCCCTTCTGCAGGGGGCTAGATCAAGGTACTCTGGTGTGCAAAAGTTGCTTTTCGGCCTTCTCATGGCCTCGAGGAAGCTGCGCCATTATTTTCAAGCACATGAGATCACAGTCGTCACTCGCTTTCCGTTGAAGAGGATATTGCAGAATCCAGAAGCAACAGGCAGGATTGTCGAGTGGGCGCTGGAATTGTCAAGCTTTGGCCTCAAGTTTGAGAGTACCTCAACTATCTAGAGCCGAGCCTTGGCAGAATTTATAGCAGAATGGATGCCAACACCTGATGAAGAAACTCCGGAGACGAGCATCCCCGTCAAGGAGGCAAGCAAAGAATGGATCATGTACTTTGACGGTGCCTTCTCGCTGCAAGGCGCTGGTGCGGGTGTGTTGCTTGTCGCACCCACGGAGAGCACCTCAAGTACGTGGTCCAGACGCACTTTCCCAAGGAGCAAGCAACAAACAATACTGCAGAGTATGAAGGCTTGCTTGCCGGACTCAGAGTCGCAGCAGAGCTTGGGATCAAGAAGCTCATTGTCAGGGGAGACTCGCAGCTTGTCGTCCGTCAAGTAAATAAGGATTATCAGAGCCCGTTGATGGAAGCCTACATTGATGAAGTGAGAAAGCTAGAAGAGCAATTTGACGGCCTGCAAATGGAACATGTTCCGAGAGCTCAGAACGACATTGCAGATGGCCTGTCAAAATGCGCCGCGCTCAAGTTGCCTGTGGAACCAGGGATTTTTGTGCTCAAGCTGACTCAACCATCCGTGACACCATCAACTAGACAGAGCAAAAAGAGAAAGTTGGTTACTGGCGAGTACTTTCCAGCAGAGCTCCCCGAAGCCGCCGCCAAGAAAGTTCCCAGAGTCAACACAAAGAGTGCTGAGGGGCAGTCTGCTCTGACAAGCCCCAGGGTTTGTTTCGTTGAAGCAGACGCTCCCGACAAGTTGTGTCCCGACACGCTTGCCGGGGAGCATCATGCTCCGGCAGAATCACAGATTCTTGCCGTGGAAGTAGATGTTCCCGCAGCAGCATTTGCGCCTTTAGTCCTTGTCGTCGAGCCGCAAGCTCCGGCATGGGCACAGCAGATTGTCCGTTTCCTTCAAACAGGAGAACTTCCCGAAGAGCAAGAAGAAGCAGAGAGAGTAGCCCGGCAATCAAGTATGTACCAGTTTGTCGATGACATACTGTACAGAAGAAGATTCAACGGAGTGAAATTGAAGTGCATTGCCTGGGAAGAAGGACAGGAGCTGTTGGCGGAGATACATGGAGGCATATGTGGTCACCACATTGGCGCAAGAGCACTTGCCGGCAAAGCCTTCCGGCAAGGCTTCTTTTGGCCGGCAGCCCTCCAGGATGCAACTGCACAAGTAACCAAGTGTGAAGCGTGCCAGTTCCACTCCAAACAGATTCATCAACCAGCTCAAGCTCTCCAAACAATCCCTTTATCCTGGCCATTTTCGGTCTGGGGGCTCGACATCCTCGGCTCCTTTCCCCGAGCTATCGGGGGCTTTGAGTACTTGTACGTGGCGATCGACAAGTTCACAAAGTGGCCGGAGGTGGAGGCAGTGAGGAAGGTGACAGCACAGTCAGCAGTCAAGTTCTTCAGGTCAATTGTTTGCCGTTTCGGAGTCCCTAACAGGATCATCACCGACAATGGCACACAATTCACGAGCCGCACCTTCATGCAGTACGTCCAAGATCTTGGCACCAAGATCTGCTTCGCCTCTATTGCTCACTCGAGAAGCAACGGTCAGGCGGAGAGGGCAAACGCTGAAGTGCTGCGCGGGCTCAAGACCAGAACTTTCGACAGGCTGCACAAGTGCGGAAGAAATTGGATCGAGGAGTTGCCGGTGGTTCTTTGGTCGACCAGGATGACGCCAAATCGAGCCACCGGCCAGACACCTTTTGCTCTCGTCTACGGAGCAGAAGCAGTTGTCCCCACGGAACTCATATACGGATCGCCTCGAGTGCTCGCTTATGATGAGCTTGAGCAAGTGCAGCTGCGGCAAGATGACGCGCTGCTCCTCGAGGAGGATCGTCTTCAGGCTGCGGTACGAGCTGCTCGCTACCAGCAAGCTTTGCGCCGCTACCATAGCCGCAAAGTTAATGCCAGAAGCTTCGAGGAAGGCGACCTTGTTCTTCGGCGCGTTCAATCCGCCAAGAATTCCAACAAGTTGACGCCGAAGTGGGAAGGCCCTTATCGGGTGAAACGAGTCACTAGGCCCGGCGCTGTCCGCCTTGAGACCGAAGATGGCTTTCCGGTGAGCAACTCCTGGAACATAGAGCATCTTCGCAAGTTTTATCCATAAGGCGCGGTTGCCGGAACCCTGATCCGGCAACCACCCTTTGTACAAGCCTTGCCGCTGTTGCATGTAACCCTTTGTACAGAGCCGGGCGCAGACCCCGTGCATAAATAAAGATCATATGCTATGCAAAAGTTGTCAAATTTCATGCTGATTTCTTTTTCGCATGTATAAACTGACATCTTGTGCAGAACTAACCCCCGGTAAGCACTAACGAGCCCTAAGGCTCCATATATTTATTTTCTCTTCTTTCTTTTTCTCAAAAAGAAGATCCCTCCGCCCACAAGTTCACCGGGGGGGGGGAGGAGAGGATAAAAGTGTGGGCCAGGCGTCGTTCAAAGAAATATAGCCTTGCCGGGACGTAGAAGACAGAAAAAGCTAAGTTGCCAAAGTTTGAGCACCATCAGTTCTAAATTTTTTTAAGTTATCCTCCTTGAACGACCGTGCCTTGTATGGAAAACCTGTGCGCGGAGGAATCGACTCGTGGCTAAGTTGCGCCGTTAATTTGTTTCGAGTCCGCTCAACAATGAAAGTGTGCTGCAACTAGCCCCGACAAGGTTTCTTGCCGGAAGCAACACCATCGGCAGGCTGCTGATGTTCCGCACTCAGCGCTCGCGGCAAGTGTGTTTGCACCGGCAAGTTCCCTAAAAGCGTAGGGTAAAAATATACAAGGATTGGAATCAAGTAAAGGAGATAACATAGCAAGCATTGCCCAGAATAAAGTTATATTACAATAAATAACTTGCCGCGCGCTAATGAGTTGTTCCTGTGACATATCTAGCAGCGGCAAGAAAAAGGAGGAAAGGGGCGGCCTAATCCACACGATCGCCGTCAACCCTCTTGACTTCATTGACCTTGTCCACGATGGGTGCGACGATGGCTTTGAGCTCTTCAAGATCAGCACCCGCCGGCAGCTTCTTGAGGACGCGGGTGAGGTCGAGGCCCGGGTTGCGGAAGAGTATCTTCACCAACACCTTCTCCAAGACCTTGGCGCAGATTGCGCGCGACTCGTCGGCTAGCTTCTTAGGGATCCTTTCCCGGAGCTGCTGGAGAGCCGTCGCCACACCCTTGAAGAACAATGTGAGCTTGGCGCTGGGCTGAAGGTTCTCGTCGGTGGAGTACCCAAAGCCCGCCAAGTCCAGCTGCTCCAGCTCCTCGTGGATCGTTGCAGCGATGTTGACGAGGCCCTCCGTCCAGAGCTCCACCGTAGCCCTGAAGGTGTTTTGAGTCTCAGCGGCCCTCGTCAGCAGCTCCTCGTTGCCCTTGATCTCCTTCTTCAGTTCATCCTCTCGCCTTTTGGTGGCGTCCAGCGTCTCCGTCAAGGTGGCCAGCTTCAGCTCCAGATCAGCACTCAAGTCCTGGGCGGCGTTCAGCTCCCTAGTCCTGTTGGCGAGTTGGACTTGCAGATCGCCATGAGCAAGGGCATCCTTCTCGCGTTCGCGCTGGAGTGCGGCAAGCTCTTCATCTTTCCCTTTCATGTCCGCCTCCAGCTGCGTCACCTTCACTTCTAGTTCCTTCTTGGCGGCTTCGGCAGCTGCGGCGGTGTCCTTCGCCTCCTTGAGTGCCCCACCAAGTGATTGCTCCCGTGCGTCGAGCTCCTCCTCGTGGCTGTCCAAATTCACCTTCTTCTGCGTCAGTTCACCTTCCCGCCTAGACAGCTCCTCGGCGGCGAGCCTTTGCTGCTCTTCGGCCTCAGCCTTTTCCAGGATGAACGCCTTCTTTGCCTCGTCAAGTTGTGCCCTCTCCTCCGCAATGGATCAGAGGGCCTCCTGGTTGCGGCCCTTGAGCTCATCTGCATACTTCTCTATGTCAACTCCTACCCGCGCGACAAGCGCTTCCCGGGACTCGAGCTTCGCTTGCCGCGCGCGGTAGAGTGACACTAGCTTCCGGAGCAACTGCTCCTCCTCCTACTCACCGCTGCTGCTGCTTGGCGCGTCGACCACTGCTAGCCCAGCAGAGGCGAGTACTTCCTCATCAAACTCCTCCCCTTCAACCGGCGCCCTGGAGCTCAGCGCCCAGGGAAGCTTGATGTATACGCCCTTGCCGGCCTTCAAGTATGCGCCTGGCTGGGGCTCCTCGGAGCCCGGCGCTGCATCAGCGGCGGAGGGGTCGGCGGTCGGTGCAGCGCCTTGCGCTCCTGCGCCCTCCGGGTCGTTAGTGCGATCACCGGACCCCTCGCCAGTTCCTGCACCAGTAGCCTTGGCGGCTTCTTCGTCGGCGGGTTCATCAGCGCCGGCCTCTTCCTCGTCAGCGGTGGCGTCTTCAGTATCGCCGCGTGCGCCTTCCTCGCCGGTGGCCTCGGTCTCCATCGGGTCTGTCTGAGGGGGATCTGAGGACAGGGAGAGGAAGGAGAAGTCAAGCAAATACCCAAAAAAAGAAGAAAGAAAATCAGAAGGAGAACCCAAGGGAAAATTTCTGAAAAGGAGGGTTACCTGTGCTGGGCTCCATGACCATGGGCTCCACCACTGGGGGCTCACTGGATCCGCCCCTTGCCGAGGACCCCTCCCTTGTCGGAGAGTGTTCCCTTGTCGGGGAATCGCCCCTTGGCGGCGTAGTCGAAGCAGACAGCACCTCCGGGGCGATTTCTGCTTGGCCTTGATGGGCCTGTTCTGCTCCTACACAGATAAATCAACGATCAAGACATCAGTGAAAGGAAAAGCACCCATGCGCGCCCCACAACAGGAAGTGCACCAAATAACTTACGCTGGGGGCTGCGCTAGGGGCTGCTGCGAGGAGAAGGAATCGGGTCCGTCAAGGTGGTCTCGGACGTATCTTCTGCGACCACGGCAGGATCGTCCTCGACATTAACCACGGGAACCTTGGCCCTCTTCACTACTCTCTCAGCCAGAGTCCTGAAATGAAACAAGGATTCAGAGAGAAGCAAATCAGATGCAAGACAAGAAACAACAGAGATCGAAAAAAACACAAGTACAACAAGAAGAAAGCCGTACTCCTCCTCCTCTTCTTCCTCCTCGTCGGAGCTCAGCGCAGAGAGGTCGAAGTCTGGTACCCTTTCTGCGCGGTGGGGCGGATGAGTAGGCTCCCTTGGACGTTTGCCGGAGGCTGCGGCAGGATCAGGCGTGGCAGCCCGGGAAGACCCCGCCTCCGTTGCCGGCACAGCCTGGGACCCTCCCGCGGCAACGTTACTTGCCGTGGTGGAGCGTGTCCCACGGCGCCGCGGCTGCTGGCCTGCCTGCCCCCTGCCGAATCTCCAACTCGACGGAGGCGCCTTCGTGGTTGAAATTGGGGCTGCGCTGGGGGCTCCGCCTGCGGCAAGCTGCTCGAAGACGGCTGGCCGCTCGCGCCCTCGGCGGGCTCGCTCACTTCGGCCTCGGGCTCCCCCTCGCCAACAACCTCTCCGGCAAGGTCCTCCCGGTCGGCAAGGCTTGCCGCCTCGGCCGCCTCTGCCTCCGCCAACGTGAAGCCAAATTCGCCCGCGGCGGCGGCTGCCGCCGCCTCTTCGGCCCTGGTGGCGATGTACCGCATCTTGTTCTCGGTGGTGTCGCGGGTGAGGAGCTTCTTCTCGTCGGCGTTGACCGCTACCTCCGTCAAGCCATCGAAGAATTGCTGCACGACGTTGTCTGCGGGCTCCATCCAAGTTGGGATTATCCCGTGCGAATCGCACTCTGGCATCATTGCGCAGATGCGATCGCGCTGGGAGTTGTTGCACAATGGGATGACGCCCTGCGGCAGCCTGAACCACTCTGGATGGTTGGCGTCATGCTTGAACAGCTCCTTCAGCATCCCGTCAAGCTCCAGAACTGTGAAGTTGAAATTGAGGCCTGGGCGCAGCCTCATGATATCCGCCGGGCCGCCAAATTGCCAGGCGGGCCTCCCCCTCCTCTGCAGAGGGGCGATGCGACGGCGAAGGAAATCCGCGCCAACTGCCCCTGCTGTGAGCCCGGCAAGCCTGAGCCGGAGGATTCGGGTGGTGGCAATCTTCAGCTTGGCATCGTCCGGCGACAGAGCGCTCCAGTCGCCGCCGCGAACTACCCGGGTCTGGCGCAGGTTGGTGAATGGCTGCGGATTGGCATCACAGATCCAGCACCACTCCGCCCTCCACTTGTCCCACTTGCTGCGGAGCTCGCCCGCCAGATACACCTCCTTCATGCCGATTCGTGAGGTCCAGGCGATTCCGCCAGCCAATGGCTCTCCTTTCTCGGCTCGGGGGGTGAAATAGTGGCGAAAAAGAGCGACGCTTGGGTGGATGCCAACGAAGTTCTCGCAGAGGTGTGCGAAAACCGCCATTGTCAGAACGGCATTGGGGGTGAAATCAAGAAGATGAAACCCGTAGGTATTCATGATGTCGCAGAAGAAGTCAGAAAAAGGTGGGCAGAGCCCGCAATAGAAGAACACCGGAAAGAAATAGTACCCTTTTGGGCACCGGTTCGATTTGGAAGCCTCGGCGGAGAGCACCGGCGTGCGCGGATGCGCCCGCGTCTCCGTCGACCAGAAGAGGTAGAACTCCTCCCGCAGCGCCTTCCGGGTGAGCTCGGGGGGGAAAAGCACATGCTCCTTGCGCAGCGCCTTGAGCCGCAACGCCTCAGCCGACTTCGTGGTCTTGCCGGTCTTCGGAGACATGGCGGAGGCGGCGGGGGAACGCGGAAGCGACGGCGGCGACGGGCGGCGGAGCGCTGCTCTCTTTCGGCTTGGGAAGCGGAGGGGGGCGGCGGAGCTTTCGGAGGAAGGAACTGCAAGTGGCGAAGGTGGGGGAACGGCTCTGTTTCCTCTGCTTATAAACAGGGGAGGTGAACGTTATGCATTTCCTGGATTAAAGAATTGCCCACGACCTCTCCCACGACGCCGCAATTGACGCGTGCTGTTTTGGGAGAGCGCAGTGGATAAGGGGTGGATTTGGTTTGGACCTAGGCCACGCGTGCCCGTGCCCTGTTTTGGGCCTGGCCCAACAGCGCTCGGCACCGTGTATGGCCCAGGACCGGGGGCTCCTGTCGGTGTACTAAAGTAGGGGTACCTTAGTACCCCAAACTTGTGCACGGGCAGTCGCAGCGTCCCGTGGCAAGGCTTGCCGGGTGTCCGCCAAGACCCTTCACTATTCAAATTACTGCCATTCAAGAACAAAGTGTTAACCGAGAAGGCAAGGCCCCGGCAAGGGAAGCTTGCCGGGAAGGACAAGACCCTGACAAGAGGAGCTTGCCGGGAAGGCCAACCAAGGCACTCCAGAAAACTTGCCGCGACGCACCGCGCGTCCCGGCAAGACCCGACGAGCGGCAAGCTTGCGGGTGCGACAACATAGAGACCGCGGCAAGGCACTTGCCGCGGCGAAGCCACCACGCTGCGCCCACGCTCCAGCGCATCCGACGACGTGTCGCCGCAGGATCGCTCCTGGTGCACGTGGCGGGTAGCTGTGCAGCCGGGCGGTGCGAGGTGGCGATGGAGATGACAAGAAGGCCATCGTGGCGATCGATGGCGCCCCTAACGGTCGCTTCTTGCACTGTTTGGACGACCGGACGGGCATTAAATGCCCTTGTCCCCTGCTGTCAGAGTTAGGTAGGGGCACTGTTGACAGCGGTTGTACCAACCCGCGTTTTTACGTTTCTACCCCTCTTTCTACGTTGCCACCTGTCGGTGACCCCTTTAGACTATAAAAAGGAGGCCCATGCGCACGTAGAAGGGGTTGGGTTCGACGCATTTGAAACCACAACACACCCACGCTCTCAAGCAAGAACATAATAGAAACACAAAGCAGCAGTAGGAGTTTTATCCCTCTGGGGAGCTCCGAAGCTGGGTAAAATCCCTCGCGTGCTCGACCTCGATCTGCTCTTCGTGCGCCCTCCGCTCCCTGCCGGACCGAAAAGGGGCCCTGCCCCATAGGTGCTCGTTTCCCACCACGACAGTACCTGAAGTGTGCCTTACCATGAGTCAGTCAAGGGGTACAAGAGTGATCCAGAAATGGATCACAGGACAGCGGTCAAAGTTATCCTTAGTTACTGGTGGACTAAGGAATTTTTCTCGATTATGGAGGTGGTAAAATAGTTCGTCGTAAAGGGTTACGTCGATGCAAACTTTGACACTAATCTGGATGACTCTGAATAGTAAACCGGATTCATATAGTAGAACAGTTATTTGGAATAGTTCCAAATAGTGTGTGGTAGCTGCATCTACAAGATGACGTAGAGATTTGTAAATCACACATGGACCTGAAAGGTTCAGACCCATTGACAAATAACCTCTCTCACAAGCAAGATATGATCAAACCCCATGGGTGTTGGATTCATTACGATCGCCTAGTGATGTGAACTAGATTATTGACTCTAGTGCAAGTGGTTGACTGTTGGAAATATGCCCTAGAGCCAATAATAAAATGGTTATTATTATATTTCCTTGTTCATGATAATTGTCTATTGTTCGTGCTATAATTGTATTAACTGGAAACCGTAATACGTGTGTGAATACATAGACCACAACATGTCCCTAGTGAGCCTCTAGTTGACTAGCTCATTGATCAATAGATGGTTATGGTTTCCTGACCATGGACATTGGATGTCATTGATAACGGGATCACATCATTAGGAGAATGATGTGATGGACAAGACCCAATCCTTAGACCATGAGATTGTGCAACTCCCGGATACCGTAGGAATGCTTTGGGTGTGCCAAACGTCATAACGTAACTGGGTGTCTATAAAGGTGCACTATGGGTATCTCCAAAAGTGCCTGTTGGGTTGGCATGAATCGAGACTGGGATTTGTCACTCCGTGTGACGGAGAGGTATCTCTGGGCCCATTCGGTAATGCATCATCATAATGAGCTCAATGTGACTAAGTATCTTGTCATGGGATCATGCATTACGGAACAAGTAAAGTTACTTGCCGGTAACGAGATTGAACGAGGTATTGGGATACTGACGATCGAATCTCGGGCAGGTAACGTACCGATTGACAAAGGGAATTGTATACGGGATTGCTTGAATCCTTGACATCGTGGTTCATCTGATGAGATCATCGTGGAACATGTGGGAGCCAACATGGGTATCCAGATCCTGCTGTTGGTTATTGGCCAGAGAGCTGTCTCGGTCATGTCTGCATGATTCCCGAACCCGCAGGGTCTACACACTTAAGGTTCGGTGACGCTAGAGTTGTTATGGGAATTAGTGTGCAGTTACCGAATGTTGTTCGGAGTTCCGGATGAGATCCTGGACGTCACGAGGAGTTCCGGAATGGTCCAGAGGTAAAGATTTATATATGGGAAGTCCTATTTTGGCCACCAGAAAATGTTCGGGATTTTTCGATATTGTACTGGGAAGGTTCTAGAAGGTTCCGGAGTGGGGCCCACCTGCATGGGGGGACCCACATGAACGTGGGTAGTGGGGGAAAGGCCCCACACCCCTGGTCAAGGCGCACCAAGATCTCCCCTTAGAAGGAATAAGATCATATCCCGAAGGGATAAGATCAAGATCCCTAAAAAAGTGGGATAACAATCGGTGGGGAAGGAAATGATGGGATTTCTTTCCTCCCACCTTTGCCAACGCCCCAATGCACTTGGAGGGCAAGAAACCAGCCCCATCCACCCCTATATATAGTGGGGAGGCGCATGGGAGCTTCACCGTTCCCCTGGCGCAGCCCTCTCCCTCCCCAACACCTCCTCCTCCTCCGTAGTGCTTGGCGAAGCTCTGCCGGAGAACTGCAAGCTCCACCACCACGCCGTCGTGCTGCCGGAGCTCTCCCTCAACTTCTCCTCTCCCCTTGCTAGATCAAGAAGGAGGATATGTCCCCGGGCTGTACATGTGTTGAACGCGGAGGCACCGTTGTTCAGTGCTTTGATCGGATTCGGCCGCGATCTGAATCGCTTAGTGAACGACTCCACCGACCGTGTTCTTGCAACGATTCCGCATAGCGATCTTCAAGGGTATGAAGATGCACTCCCCTCTCTCGCATTTCTAGTTACTCCATAGATTGATCTTGGTGATGCGTAGAAATTTTTTAATTTCTGCTACGTTTCCCAACATACTATTCATCCCGCCCTCCACACCACGGGTTCCTGTTCATCCAGAGGCAACGCCACCGCTCACTGTTCATCCAAACCCCCCCGCAACGCTCACTAAACATCCTAGAGGAAGCATCGATCGGCTTCAGTTAGCAGCAGTAGCGAAGGAATCGCTCCATCGGGTTCAGTTAACAGCCATCGATCAATCGCTCGGGTTCAGTAACGCGTAGCCTGCAGTGCAATCGCTCGGGTTTAGTTAGAGCCCAACGCCTCGCTCGGCTTCAGTTAGAGCCAGCGCCTCGCACACACGCACGTACCGGTACGAGAGAAATGCGCATCGCTCCCCCACTATAACCGGCAACTCCCCGAAATTTTCCTCCCCCTCGCTTCTACCACGGTTTGTTCCGTCATGGACGGCCCAAAGAATGTCATGCAGCTGCGTCTCCGGCCCGCCCAGGACGAAAAGCCCATTTTCTGTCATGATTTTTTGTCATAGAAGTAGGAGCCCAATACATCTATGATGATACCGGCTTTTCTCACAATTTTCGTCATAGAAGTGTCATATGTATGATAGAAAAAAATTTCGTTCGGCCCAAAATGTCACGGATGTGTCTTTTTTTGTAGTGATACTTCATAAATTATAGATACGTTGGAGACGTATCAGCATCCCCAAGCTTAATTCCTGCTCGTCCTCGAGTAGGTAAATGATAAAAGAAATAATTTATGAAGTGTGAATGCTAGCAGGTGCATAAGTTTTGATCAATGATAATTTCAATCACCTTTTCTAGCATCATTATATGTCATAACAGTAGTTCAACTCATAAAACTTTTCATGATCAAGTAACAAGTTATTCACATGTTAAAGTATAGACCATAAACTTTCTTGAAAGCTAACAAACCGTGATATTAGTCATCAAACAATTACAATTCATCTTATTTTCTGGAAGAGTCTATGTCAGAGCTTTAATTTAACAAGCTACACATACTCAATTATCATTTAGTTTTAACAATTCTAACACTCACGCGATATTTATGGGTTCAAAGTTTTAATCAGACACAGAGAAAGATAGGGGCTTTTAGATTCGCCTCCCAACCTTTTACCTCAAGGGTAATGTCAACAATAATAGTTCATGATGCCTTACATCCAATTGGATATATATATCAGAATCTTTCCAACACGAGGTGCTTGCCAAAGGATAAAATGAAAAAGGGAAAGGTAAAGATCACCATGACTCTTGCATAAAAGTAAAAGATAGGCCCTTCGCAGAGGGAAGCAGGGATTTGCAGAGGTGCTAGAGCTCGATTTTGAAATAGACATGAAAATAATTTTGAGAGGTATGCTTTCATTATCAACATAACGACCAGGAGCTCCCAATATCTTCCATACTACATACATTATAGGAGGTTCCCAAACAGAAAGGTAAAGATTTTTACTCCCCCTCCACCAGCAATCACCAATCCATGGCTTGCCCGAAACAACGGGTGCCTCCAACTAATATCAAACCTAGGGTAGTTTTGTTTGCAATTATTTGGATTTGATTAAGATCTTTTGATCATGGGACTGGGCATCCCGGTTACCGGCCATTTTCTCGTGAATGATGAGCGGAGTCCACTCATCGTGAGAATAACCCACCTAGCATGGAAGATACGCTAATCCGTAGTCGCTACATGAGCGATTCGGGCATACAAAACATATTATTATTTGAAGGTTTAGAGTTTGGCACATGCAAATTACTTGGAACGGCAGGTAAATACCGCATATAGGTAGATATGGTGGACACTCATGGAAGAAACTTGGTTCAAGGAGTTTGGATGCACAAGTACTATCTCTACTTAGTGCAAGGAATTTGGCTAGCATGAGGGGGAAAGGCAAGCTCAACGTGTTAGGCGATCCATGACAATATACTTTATTTCGGATATATGAAAACATAACCCATTACGTTGTCTTCCTTGTCCAACATCAACCTTTCATCACGTCATATTTTAATGAGTGCTCACAATTACAAAAGATGTCCATGATAGTATTATATATGAAATCTCTCTTCCTTCAATATTCTTTCATGAATTGTTCAAGTGACCAATACAAAGCTTGCTAACCTTCAATAAATTTACCACTTCTACTTCTTATATGTGAAGGAATTACTCCCCATGGGATAAGCATATGTGAGGGAGTCCTGGACTAGGGGGTGTCCGGACAGCCGGACTATCATCGTCCGCCGGACTCCAAGACTACGAAGATACAAGATTGAAGACTCCGTCCCGTGTCCGGATGGGACTTTCCTTGGCATGGAAGGCAAGCTTGGCGATACGGATATGTAGATCTCCTACCATTGTAACCGACTCTGTGTAACCCTAGCCTTCTCCGGTGTCTATATAAACCGGAGGGCTTTAGTCCGTAGGACACAACATACATTACAACAATCATACCATAGGCTAGCTTTAGGGTTTAGCCTCCTTGATCTCGTGGTAGATCCACTCTTGTACTACCCATATCATCAATATTAATCAAGAAGGACGTAGGGTTTTACCTCCATCAAGAGGGCCCGAACCTGGGTAAAACATCGTGTCCCTTGTCTCCTGTTACCATCCGCCTAGACGCACAGTTCGGGACCCCCTACCCGAGATCCGCCGGTTTTGACACCGACATTGGTGCTTTCATTGAGAGTTCCTCTGTGTCGTTACCGATAGCAAGGATGCCTCCACCCGTCTTCAAGGACGGCGTTTTCGCCAAAGGGGCCTTGGCCGCCGGCCAAACTGTCCGGCTAGGTGGTTTTCTTATGACGGCCTGTCCGGCCACGGCTTCGACGATGACTTCTCAAGTCGTCAAAAGCAATCTCCATGTCAGCTCGGAATTCGCCGAGCGGCTAGATCCGATAGAGCTCTCGTCTGTCAACGAACTCTTGGATCGCATCGCCGCCCTGGGAGTCGCTACGGACTACAATCAGATTGGGCTTAAAACCGATCCGAGAGAGATTAACTCTCCCCAGGTTACCCACCACGTTGCAGTGGTAGAGGAACAATGCGGCGACTCTCCTCCTGTATTAAAAACTAAACATGTCCGGGCTCCCGAACCCTCCACGCCAGATTTCCGCGGAGGAACAGACTTCGATCAAGCACTGAACTCAAAGTCAGGCATCGGACCGGACTCGCTGGACAACATCCAGCAATCTAAGCTTCCAAAATTGGAAACTTCACGGCCTTTAAGCCCCAAGATTGGTAGGGATCCGGATTTTATTCCACCCACCCGCCCAGACATATGCGATCTATCTTTAATACTGCAAGAGCCCGCTGAAACAGTACATCACTACTGGGCCAGATTCCTCCTGGTTATGGACTGGATAAAGGACTGCCGAGAGGAAAACGCAATCTCAATCTTTTGCAATAATTGCACGGACAAGGGAATACTGAACGCCATCGGCCGCCGTAAAATCACATGCTTCACCGATCTGGCATCCATAGTACGAAAATACTGTGCGATGGAGAGTTTCCGGAAAACCGAAAACCAGTTTTGGGACAATCCGGCTCCGAATACAACCCTACTCCGCAACAAAAGGGTGCATCATACTGAGGCACCAGATGCAAAAACCAAAAAGCAAAAACCCCTTAAAGGGCACGGAACTGTACTGGAAGGATGGCTCAGTGGACCCTGTAAGCTTCATAGTATAGAGGGCGCCGTCCCAACACATAGTCTTCGAGTATGTTGGATACTACGGCAGGTGGCCAAAAGTGGCGAGGAGCTTCTAGCCCCGGAAAACCACTCCAACAATACCGGTACGGTATCAACAGTCTTTGAGACCTTCGCATCAAATAATATGCGAAAACGAACAATCCGCGGCCTCGCCGAAGTCTACCAAGTAGCAACAGCAAATCCATGGAGCGACACAGCCATCACCTTCAATGCCAGCGACGAACCTAAATTCCGAACAGCCCGAGCACCAGCCGCACTGGTGCTTAGTCCCATAGTGGACGGCTTTCGACTTACAAAGGTCCTCATGGATGGTGGCAGCGGACTAAACCTCATCTACGAGGAAACTCTTCAAAAAATGGAAATCGACTGGAGCCGTATTGAGCGAAGCAGCACAACCTTCAGAGGGATAATCCCTAGCCGGGAAGCGCGCTGCACTGGAAAAATCACACTCGATGTGGTGTTCGGCTCGCCGGACAATTACAGATCCGAAGAAGTCACGTTCCAAGTGGCCCCGTTCAACAGCGGATATCACGCTATATTAGGACGAGAGGCATTGACAATTTTTCAAGCCGTACCCCATTACGGGTATATGAAGCTCAAAATGCCTGGGCCCGGCGGAATAATCACTCTCGCTAGTGATCCGGACATAGCAATTTGCACCGAAAACAAGACAGCCACACTAGCCCTGGAGGCACTATCCGAAGCCCTAGCGGCAGAAGAACTCACCACGCTGCGCTCTACGGTGAATAGGGATGATGTGATACTTGATAAAAGATCCAAGTCCACCTCCTTCAAACCGGCAGATGAAATAATAAAATTCCAGGTCCATCCAACGGACCCAACAAAGACGGCCTCCATTGGGGCACAATTGAACCCTGACGTAGACGCCGCACTGCGCGAATTCCTTCGGGAAAATTGGGACATTTTCGCCTGGCATCCTTCGGATATGCCCGGAATCCCACGTAGGTTGGCAGAACACAGCCTAAACATCCTAAAAGGATTTAAGCCAGTCATATAGGCTCTTCGACGATTTTCCAAACCCAAAAGACAGGCAATGGGAGAAGAGCTTGCCAAACTATTGGAAGCCGGATTCATCAGAGATATCAAACATCCGGATTGGCTAGCAAATCTGGTAATGGTACCAAAGAAGGACAAATCCTGGCGCCTATATGTCGATTTTAAAGACCTCAATAAGGCTTGAAAAAAGGATCCCTTTCCTCTCCCCCGTATCGACCAAATTATCGATGCTACCGCAGGGCACGATTCGTTGTGCTTCCTCGACGCATACTCCGGCTACCATCAAATCAAGATGGCGGAAGCAGATCAAGCCCCAACGGCATTCATCACTCCATATGGACCATTTTGCTTCAACACGATGCCCTTCGGACTTAAAAACGCCGGCGCAACATATCAGCGCATGATTCAAACATGTCTGGCCACCCAGATCGGCAAAACAGTAGAGGCATACGTAGACGACGTAGTCGTCAAAACAAAACACGTCGAAACTCTAGTAGATGACTTGAGGCTCACATTCGACAACCTCAGAGCATATGACATCAAGCTGAATCCTGAAAAATGCGTTTTCGGCGTGCCAGCCGGAAAGCTACTGGGCTTCATTGTATCCGGTAGAGGAATTGAAGCAAACCCAGCCAAGATCCGAGCTCTATCACAGCTGGATATCCCAAAAGACCTCAAGCAAATACAAAAATTAACTGGATGCGTGGCGGCTCTAAGCCGCTTTATCTCCCGTCTAGGAGAAAAGGCATTGCCCCTCTATCACCTCCTCAGGCGCACCGAACACTTTGAGTGGACGGATGCTCCCACTACCGGAATCGAAGAAATAAAGGCCATATTGGCAACAAATCCGGTCCTGGCAGCGCCCAATCTGGGCATCAAGTCATAAGCACGGTACTCGTCGTCGAACGAGAAACATAAGGGCATAAATTCCCTCTTCAAAAACCAGTGTATTATGTATCCACTGTGTTAACCCCCTGCAAGTCCCGTTACCCACACTATCATAAGATAGCGTATGCGGTGTTCATGGCATCCCGGAAGCTCTGACACTACTTTCAAGAGTGTTCGATAACAGTGGCCTCTGAAGTACCACTCAATGACATTATAAATAATCGCGACGCAACGGGCAGGATTGCAAAATGGGCCATTGAGCTCTTACCATTCGATATAACTTACAAACCTCGGCGAGCTATAAAGTCACAAGTTTTGGCTGACTTTGTCGCTAAATCGACCGAAGCCGAACTTCCTAAAGAGTACGGCGCATACTCCAATTGGATTATGCACTTCGACGGCTCTAAAATGTTGGCCGGACTGGGGCCTGGTGTCGTCTTAACGTCCCCAACTGGGGACACAGTCCAATACATACTTCAAATAATGTACACGGACTCCAACAACGCAGCCGAATACGAGGCCCTTTTACACGGTCTCCGGATGGCAATCTCCATGGGCATTCAACGCCTAGAGGTGCGCGGGGATTCAAACCTTGCAATATCCCAAATAAATGGAGATTTCGACGCCAAGGATCCCAAAATGGCAGCATATCGCAATGCTATCTTAAAAATGTCAGCTCGGTTTGAAGGACTCGAATTCCATCACGTAGCCCGAGATAATAACCAAGCGGCCGACATACTGGCACGCATCGGTGCAAAACGTGACGTTGTCCCTCCAAATATCTACCTGGAGCGGCTCTTCAAGCCATCCGTACTATGGGAAGAGGAGTCCGGAAACGACAAACCAGAAACAACTGCGCCGACCGGCGATCCAGCCGATGACATAACACCTTCAGCCCACGACATAATGGCAGTAATCGCCCCGTGGACAGAACCATTCCTAGCCTACTTGCTTAGGCAGGAACTCCCCGAAGACCAAAATGAGGCCCGCTGCATAGTCCGGCGATCGAAAGCCTACAAGGTCCATGAGGGAGAACTTTATAAGAAAAGTACAACCGGAGTCCTGCAAAGGTGTATCTCTGAAGAGGAAGGGTGAAACCTCCTGGCTGAAATTCATGCCGGACTAGGCGGACACCACGCAGTAGCCCGGGCCCTTGTAGGAAAGGCATTCCGTACAGGATTTTATTGGCCGACGGCCCGGGCAGATGCCCAGGACTTAGTCCAGAGATGCGTCGGTTGCCAGCTCTTCGCTAATCAGAGCCATATGCCACCCACCGCCCTCAAAACTATACCCATTACCTGGCCGTTCGTGGTCTGGGGGCTTGATATGGTTGGACCCCTTAAAGGGGGAACCCACAAGCAAAGGTACCTATGGTCATGGTGGATAAATTCACCAAATGGATAGAGGCCAAACCGGTCAAAACGGCAGAGTCCGGACCAGTGATAGACTTTATATCCGGGGTAGTACACCGTTATGGTGTCCCCCACAGCATCATCACCGACAACGACACGAACTTCACGGCCGACTAGGTTAAGTCATGGTGCAAAAATATGGGCATCAAGCTCGACTACGCTTCAGTCTATCACCCTCAAACCAACGGTCAAGTGGAACGAGCAAATGGTCTAATAATGAGCGACATTAAACCCAGACTAGTGCGGTCACTTACAAAATCCGACACGCACTGGGTAGAGGAGCTTGACTCCGTACTCTGGGGGCTGCGGACAACACCCAACCGTACTACCGGATTCACACCATTTTTCATGGTATACGGTGCAGACGTAGTTCTGCCCTGCAACATTATTCATGACTCACCTCGAGTGCGCATGTACGAAGAAAGAGAGGCCGAGTTGGATCGGCAGGACAGCTTGGACACATTGGAGGAAGAACGCGACGTCGCTAAGGCTCGTTCCGTATTCTATCAGCAGTAGGCTCGAAGATATCAAAGCAGAGAAGTACAGGCCAAGACTTACAACGTTGGCGAACTAGTTCTACGCCTGCTGGACAAGAAAAAGGACAAGCTCAAGCCCAAATGGGAGGGCCCCTTCATTATTGAACAAGTCCTGACCGGCGGAGCGTACCGTCTACGAAATGCGTCGGATAACCGACTCGAGCCGAACCCATGGAACGCAGCCCGCCTCCAAAGATTCTATGCCTAGCGCCGGACTAAGAGTTCATCCCCTTCCCCCGTTCAAATTTTTACACTTCACCTGTCTTTTGTTTCTCTTTCTTCTCTTACCCCTTCTACTAAAAAGCTCTTAATGGCCCACTCGTGCATTGTTCGCATACACTTGATGTGCCATCCGCACTCATTATACCTGGGGGCTTCTTTTCCAGAAGCTCAAATTATAAGGGCTTCATGCCCAGCACATGTGTCAAGCTTCCACATGTACCTTTTACTCACCATTATATGCATCGATATGACTTAAGTTTTGGCCAAGCTGGGTTGCCTGGCTCCTGTGCTTACCCCTACGTTCCCGATTGTTCGGCTAGGAGGTAAAGGGAGCACCTCTGCGATTGTTACTGCCGGGTTAGCCGGATGTGTACCTCAGACTGGGTGAAGCCGAAAGCTAGCGTTCTTAAGATATTCGGTCGGTGACTTGAAAGATGATTTTTTACCTACTTATCTATCTGCCCCCAGATGTTTTCCTGCTTTTTTCGCAGTCTGGGCATGCACTTTAGGGTATGCCTCCCAGGGAAAGGAACCCTTAACGGAACTATTCTCCCTGGAAGATGTTTCTTACTAACCATGTAATATAACATAACTAGTTGGGCACTTGTCTGATAAAGCACTAATGACCCCTACGCCTGGTCTCCATGCATACCTCGGTTATTTCTTAACCAAGAAGGTATTCGGACACACTCCGGACTCTAGGGTCCCGAGGTTGAAGCGAAAAGGTCAGCAAAGACAAACGATCTACAATCCGGCTAGAAGGCATTTCACATGTCATTTTAAAATACATTGTCAAATTTACTGATTGTATTCCTCCTCAATCCCGTCCAACAGGCTATCTAACTTACAGTCCCGTTGGGAAAATTGGGCAGCCAACTCTACTTGGCTGTATACTAAACTCACAGGGATCTCCTTCCCATCGGGCCCCACCGGTCCAACTTCGGCCATGTGGTTGGGATCCGCCTTCTTGTAACGCGTCTTCACCATGGCCCAGTCCTCCCTGGCACCTTGGCGGCAAGCCGAAATCTTCCACAAACGGAAGCGCTGCCGCACTCCCTGAAGCTTCTCCACAAGCTCCCCAAGGCCCTCGGGTAGGGGAAGGGCTGGCCATAAAGCCTGGACGACGCCGCTCATTGCCTGCCGAACTCGTTCGAGTAGTTGCAACAGCTCGGGAAGTTGATCACCCATTGATATGGGCATTTCCTCCGCAGGGCGACCTGTGAGTATACCTACAAGACATATTATGTCAATTAACTTCCTCGCCGAACTCTTCTTTTCAAAGGAGTCCGCTCAAGCACTTACTATAGATGCCGCGATGAAGCCGCTGATTCTCCTTAACGGAGCCAGACAGCCCGGCCTGAGCGCCTTTCAGCTCTTCTCCGAGCCTGGCGTTGGCATCCTGGAGCTTGTTCCTTTCTTGCTGCACCCTATTCAGCACCCTCTCGCCGGCCTTCATCTGGCGCAGTAATTCTTGCCTGTCCGGATCTTGTCCGGCGGCACCTGCAATGTCATTATTAGACTTGCGCGCACGCCGCACAACGCTTATATTTATTAATAAAAATGTGTTACTACTAGGGGTCTCTGCGTTTCCTCCCGCGGCAGCAAGTGCGGCCTCAAGTTGGGCCTTGCATTCTTGCAGCTCCTGAGACAGCTGGGCATTCTTCTCGGTATGAGCCTGCGATTCAAATGATCCTTAAATCAGTTAACATAACTACTTTAAGTCTCCGGGGCTACTGGCATCTATAACCATTAAATTCCCTTACCCGTATGTCTTTCACATACTACTCCGTGGCTCTGGTAAAACCGTCTTGAGCAGCATGGAGATGCGCGTCTCCTGCGTTAAAGGCGTCCAATGCCTCTGGGGAGAAGCATGCTTCACGAAATACTGTCCGGCGGCGCCTGTGGTTCATGGTGCTCTCCACCTCAGACTTGGTGGCGGACAGTCTGTCGGCATCCTCCGTTGGGGGAGTATCCGGCCCGCGCCTTGCGCTTGCCTCCCCCTCCAGGCCGGGCGCTGGAGCCTGGCTGGTATAGGTCGGATCGGCAACCTCTACGCTCGTAGTCCGGTGGGCGCTTTTTTTCCTACAAAGATCATGAGCACTCAGACGCTTCCTAGGAACGTTGCTCTGAAAAGTTAAATACGAGCTATACCTTTGCGGCGACATCTCAGTCCGTGCCGCGCTCCTTTTCCGCCTGCTGGTCCGGACTGACCTTCGTTGGTCATCCACCGCGGGCTCAGCTTCCCGCCTTGAAGGCGCTTCCTGCAAAACACCATCGTTCACGAAGGTCAGAAATGGGCAAGGAAGAGGTAATGGTGTCCGGACATCGGTCACAGTCACCTGGAAAGCCGGACATAGTCCGGGGTAGTCCGCCGTAATGGCGACTAAAGCGTTATCCATGCTGAGTTGATGGAACACCCCGTCGATCAGCTCCACCTTGATATCCGGGTCCTCTTCGGAGGCTGGATCCTGGGATCTTTCTGGATCCTCGGGTTGCGGAGCGGGACTTACCATGTCCTCCACAATCCGGCGTAGTTCCTGCGCCGAAGACATAATGTAAGAAGCCTAAACTTCGAAAGCATGGGTTGAGCCCTTAAAAGTGTTCGCTTACCCAGCCTCTAGGGTTGTTCATGGAAAACCCATTCAAGGGGTTCTTCGAAGGAAGTCCTCCTTCTCCCCCTTGTACAGGCCGGACAGGATCTGCACCAGATCCTCGGTCGAATCCGGCCCTTCGCGGCCATGACGGGTGGCATCGTCTTCCCCGTTGAAATCCCACATGGGGTCAATCTTCTATGTAAAACCACTCCGAAGGCCAGTCTTCGGACGCCTTCTTAGGGGTACCGGATGGGTATCCGGTCCCGACAATGCGCCATATTTCGGCACCGCCCACTTGATATATAGATCCCTCGTGAGAACGGGGTACCAGGCAGAACAGCCTCCTCCACAGTGCAAAATGGGGCTCGATGCCCAGGAATAGCTCGCAAAGAGCTACGTAGCCCGCGATATGTAGGACAGAGGCGGGCGTAAGGTGATGGAGCTGGAGTCCGTAGAACTCCAGGAGCCCACGGAGAAACGGATGTATTGGAAATCCGAGTCCCCTTATCAGATAGGGGACGAAGCATACCCGCTCCCCTTTGTTGGGACTTGGGGTAGCCTCCGCTTGCTTCCCACCTTGGTATGTGGCCAGCCCGGCTCGACCCGGGACCATGAAGGCCGGAGGGAGATATCCCCCCGCTTGGAGCTTCACTAGCTCGTTGTGTGGAACAGAGCACCTCATCCAATCTCCTGGCGATGGGCTGGGAGCGCGAGAAGAGGAGCCGCGCCGACGGTCCATGATGGAATGGATTTTAGGTCAAAGGCACTCCGATGAGTATTCGCGGAACGAAGATGGTGTGGTTTGGATCTGGATTTTTGCCTCTTTTGTAGGCGGATGACTCGCACGACTAGGGGGTGAAACATAAAAGACACCCTGGCTTTTCGCATTCGTGTGACGCATGGAAGAAGGCCATTATTGGGCGTAGAAGCCAAGAAGCACAGTATTTATGATGAAGCCGGACACTGTTCGGCAGGTACATGGAACTTGAAGGGAGAACCCACCTTGCAACGCCGAAGACTATATACGCGCTAGACTTATCGTCATTGAAGCCTGGTTCGGGGGCTACTGAGGGAGTCCTGGACTAGGGGGTGTCCGGACAGCCGGACTATCATCGTCCGCCGGACTCCAAGACTACGAAGATACAAGATTGAAGACTCCGTCCCGTGTCCGGATGGGACTTTCCTTGGCGTGGAAGGCAAGCTTGGCGATACGGATATGTAGATCTCCTACCATTGTAACCGACTCTGTGTAACCCTAGCCTTCTCCGGTGTCTATATAAACCGGAGGGCTTTAGTCCGTAGGACACAACATACATTAGAACAATCATACCATAGGCTAGCTTTAGGGTTTAGCCTCCTTGATCTCGTGGTAGATCCACTCTTGTACTACCCATATCATCAATATTAATCAAGCAGGATGTAGGTTTTTACCTCCATCAAGAGGGCCCAACCTTGGTAAAACATCGTGTCCCTTGTCTCCTGTTACCATCCGCCTAGATGCACAGTTCGGGACCCCCTACCCGAGATCCGCCGGTTTTGACACCGACAATATGAAACATATATAATTTCAGATTTATGACATTCAATTCATTCAACCATTTACTCATAGGATATAAGTGAAGCACACGAGTAAATGACAAACTACTCCAAAAAGATATAAGTGAAGATCAATGAGTAGTTGAATAATTATGTAACTATGTGAAGACTCTCTAACATTTAAGAATTTCAGATCTTGGTATTTTATTCAAACAGCGAGCAAAACATGATAAAACCACATTGCAAGGATGGCACAACTCATGTGAAGAAGCAAAAACTTAGGCTCAACCGATACTAACCGATGGTTGTTGAGGAAGAAAGGTGGGATGCCAACCGGGGCATCCCCAAGCTTAGATGCTTTAGACTTCTTAAAATATTATCTTGGGGTACCTTGGGCATCCCCAAGCTTGAGCTTTTGTGTCTCCTTAATTCCTTTCATATCATGGTTTCCTAAATCTCAAAAGCTTCATCCACACAAAACTCAACAAGAACTCGTGAGGTAAGTTAGTATAAACCCATGCAAAAACCTTATCATCCTCTACTATAGCAAATCACAAAAATTATTATTCAACATTGCGTACTAAATGTATCTGCAAATTTAATACTCCTATCTTCAAATAGAATCATTAAACAAGCAAACATACGCAAACAACGCAAACATAACAGCAATCTGCCAAAACAGTACAGTCTATAAAGAATGCAAGAGCATCAATACTTTCCTAGCTCCAAAAATTATGAACGAAAATTCCCACTGTAGTAAATTTATCAGAGCTTATTATGCAAAAGGTTTCAACATTATATCATGTTCTGACTTGTCTAGGGAATTTTTGCAACAGCGGTAAACTTTCTGTTTTCAAACAGCAACATGTATACTTGCAAAATAAGCATGGTAAAGGGTATCCTTGACATTTTTATTGAAAAGAAAGATACAAAACACTACTCTAAATAACATCAAGCAAATACTAACAAAATAAATGACACTCCAAGCAAAACACATATCATGTGGTGAATAAAAATATAGCTCCAAGTAGAGTTACCGATGAACGAAGACGAAAGAGGGGATGCCATCCGGGGCATCCCCAAGCTTAGGCTCTTGGTTGTCCTTGAATATTACCTTGGGGTGCCTTGGGCATCCCCAATCTTAGGCTCTTGCCACTCCTTATTCCATAGTCCATCGAATCTTTACCCAAAACTTGAAAACTTCACAACACAAAACTCAATAGAAAACTTGTAAGCTCCGTTAGTATAAGAAAATAAAACCACCACTTAGGTACTATAATGAACTCATGCTAAATTCATATTGGTGTAATATATACTGTATTCCAACTTCTCTATGGTTCATACCCTCCGATACTACTCATAGATTCATCAAAATAAGCAAACAACACATAGAAAACAGAATCTGTCAAAAACTGAACAGTCTGTAATAATCTGTATCAAACGTATACTTCTGGAACCTAAAAAATTCTACCAAATTAAGAAGTCCTAGATAATTTGTTTATTAATCTACTTCAAAAATAATCAACTGCAAAGCACGTTTCTGTGATTTATGAAAACTAATCTCGTGCGCACAAAGTTTCTGTTTTTTACAGCAGGATCAAATAACTATCACCGTAGGTTATCCCAAAGGTCTTACTTGGCACTTTATTGAAACAAAAGCTATAAAACATGATTACTACAGTAGCATAATCATGTGAACACACAAAAATAGTAAGGGTAAATATTGGGTTGTCTCCCAACAAGCGCTTTTCTTTAATGCCTTTATAGCTAGGCATGATGATGACAATGATGCTCACACAAAAGATAAGAATTGAAACATAACGGGAGCATCATGAAGAATATGACTAGCACATTTAAGTCTAACCCACTTCCTATGCATAGGGATTTTGTGAGCAAACAACTTATGGGAACAAGAATCAACTTGCATAGGAAGGTAAAACAAGCATAGCTTTAAAACTTTAAGCACATAGAGAGGAAACTTGATATTATTGTAATTCCTACAAGCATATGTTCCTCCCTCATAATAATTTTCAGTAGAATCATGAATGAATTCAACAATATAACCATCACCTAAAGCATTATTTTCATGATCTACTTGCATAGAAAATTGACTACTTTCCACATAAGCAAAATTCTTCTCATCAATAGTAGTGGGAGTATCATAAGAGACTTGAATACTGTAAATTGTTTCCACATTAAAAAAGTAATGTTCAGAGAAAGGGTACTCATAATCATGACAAGTTTTATAAATATAATCATCACTACTTTTTATAGCATAAGTTTCATCACAATAATCATCATAAGTAGCAACTTTGTTCTCATCATAATCGATTGAAAACCTCTTCCGAAATAGTGGATACATCACTAAATAAAGTCATGACCTCTCCAAATCCACTTTCATAAATATTATAAGATTCAACATATTCCAAAATAGTGGGATCATTACTTCCTAAAGTTGACACTCTTCCAAACCCACTTTCATCAATATAATCATCATAGGTAGAAGGCATGCTATCATCATAACAACTTTGCGTATCAAAACTTGAGAGGCTAAAAATATCATCTTCATTAAAAATAGCATCCCCAAGCTTGGGACAAACACTAATTGCAGCAAATATATTCTCAATATGTCATCCTCATCAAACATAGCTTCCCCAAGCTTGGGCCTTTTTGTATCATAAGCATAATCATTCTCATCATTAATAGTATGGATAACACCAATAGTATAGCAATTATCATATTCCTACAAGCAAGTTCCATAAAGATTTTCAAGATTATAAGAAGTATCACTATCTTCCCAATCATAATGATCACAACAAGCAATAGCCATAACGAGATCATCATCAGATGCATCATCTTCCATAATTATTTTTGATTCATTTTCATGAGGCACAACAATAATAGGAGCAACCTTATTTGGGAGAGATACCTTTTTACCTCTCTTCCTTTTTCTTTTCTTCTTCTTTACCACATCATGTGTGGGTTCAGTCCTCTTTTTGGAGCTCCTTATTGATGAGATTGGTTGAATATAAGGCTACTCCTCGTTACCTGATTCAACATAAGAAATAATAGGAGGATATTGGGAAGTCTCTTCCCTTTCATTAGTATTTTCTTCATCCTCTATTTGTTTTATTTTCTTTATGTAATTGGCAATATAAGGATTTTCAATGCAATTCACCACACAATACATATAAATCTTCTCTAGATCAAAGCCAAGAAGTTTGTAACGTGCAAATTCTGGAAGATCATTAGTTAAACGTTTCATTTCTTCGCAACCCATAAGCAAACTAAGTTCATTATAATGTGCAAGGGAAATCAAGTCATCACAATTTTTGGACACGATACGATCATGAAACAATTTGCGTTGGATATTGAAATGATCACGTTCAGTGCAAAGTTCACAAGTATGGCTAATAAAGTCTAAATTTTCAGCACACGCATCTAGACTTTCTTGCAACCATTTTGTTTCTAAGTACTTATGCCTCTTGCAATATCTATCTTCCCTATTTGATGTGTACTTGCAAACCCAATGCACTCCACAAAAATTGACATGTTTATAGGAGACGTTTTCATCATAACTAGTGCAATCATCATTAGTACCATGAATATTCAAGGAGTTCATACTAACAACATTTCAATCATGCTCATCATTCAAAGATTTAGCGCCAAACATTTTAATGCATTCTTATTCTAACACTTTGGCACAATTTTCCTTTCCATCATACTCATGAAAGATATTAAAAAGATGAAGCGTATGAGACAAACTCAATTCCATTTTTTAGTTTTCTTTTATAAACTAAACTAGTGCTAAAACAAGAAACAAAAAGATTCGATTGCGAGATCTAAAGATATACCTTCAAGCACTCACCTCCCCGGCAAAAGAGCTTGATATCTACTGCACAACCTTCTCCTTGTAGACGTTGTTGGGCCTTCAAGTGCAAAGGTTTGTAGGACAGTAGCAAATTTCCCTCAAGTGGATGACCTAAGGTTTATCAATCTGTGGGAGGCGTATGATGAAGATGGTCTCTCTCAAGCAACCCTGCAACCAAATAACAAAGAGTCTCTTGTGTCCCCAACACACCCAATACAATGGTAAATTGAATAGGTGTACTAGTTCGGCGAAGAGATGGTGATACAAGTGCAATATGGATGGTAGATATAGGTTTTTGTAATCTGAAAATATAAAAACAGCAAGGTAACTAATGATAAAAGTGAGCATAAACGGTATTGCAATGCGTTGAAACAAGGCCTAGGATTCATACTTTCACTAGTGCAAATTCTCTCAACAATAATAACATAATTGGATCATATAACTATCCCTCGACATGCAACAAAGAGTCACTCCAAAGTCACTAATAGCGGAGAACAAACGAAGAGATTATAGTAGCATACGAAACCACCTCAAAGTTATTCTTTCCAATCAATCCAATGGGCTATTCCTATAAGTGTCACAAACAGCCCTAGAGTTCGTACTAGAATAACACCTTAAGATACAAATCAACCAAAACCCTAATGTCACCTAAATACTCCAATGTCACCTCAAGTATCCGTGGGCATGATTATACGATATGCATCACACAATCTCAATTCATCTATTCAAACCAACACATAGAACCTCAAAGAGTGCCCCAAAGTTTCTAGCGGAGAATCACGACGAAAACGTGTGCCAACCCCTATGCATAGGTTCATGGGCGGAACCCGCAAGTTGATCACCAAAACATACATAAAGTGAATCACATGATATCCCATTGTCACCACAGATACGCACGGCAAGCCATACATCAAGTGTTCTCAAATCTTTAAAGACTCAATCTGATAAGATAACTTCGAAGGGAAAACTCAATCCATTACAAGAGAGTAGAGGCGGAGAAGCAACATAAGATCCAACTATAATAGCAAAGCTCGCGATACATCAAGATTGTGCCAAATCAAGAACACGAGAGAGAGAGAGATCAAACACATAGCTACTGGTACATGCCCTCAGCCCCGAGGGTGAACTACTGCCTCCTCGTCATAGAGAGCGCCGGCATGATGGAGATGGCCACCGGTGAGGGTTCCCCCCTTTGGCAGGATGCCGGAACAGGGTCCCGATTGGTTTTTCATGGCTCTGGAGGCTTGCGGCGGCGGAACTCCCGATCTATTCTCCGTTTTGGAAGTTTTAGGGTACGTAGGTATATATGGGTGCAAGAAGTACGTCGGTGGAGCTTCGGGGGCCCCACGAGGCAGGGGGCGCTCCCTAGAGGGGGGCTCCCCCACCCTCGTGGGCACCTCCCTTCTCTCCTGACGTGGGGTCCAAGTCCATCCAGTAGCTTTCCTTCCAAAAATAACTTCTCAAGTTGATTTTGTTCCGTTTCGACTCCGTTTGATATTCCTTTTCTTCGAAACACTGAAATAGGCAAAAAAGGGCAAATCTGGGCTGGGCCTCCGGTTAATAGGTTAGTCCCAAAAGTAATATAAAAGTGGATAATAAAGCCCAATAAAACATCCAAGATTGATAATATAATAGCATGAATACTTCATAAATGATAGATACGTTGGAGACGTATCAGTGGCGGCTCTTCATGCTATTCCTGATTGGACAGTTCCATATTTGGCTTACATGACCCGGGGTGAGTTGCCAGAGGATGAAATCTGGCCAGGCAGATAACCTGGCAGTCTAAGTCAATGGGTAGTTGCACCATCGCATTGTCATAGGGGCGTTTCAGCGTTGCGTCTCTCCTGAAGAAGGCTATGAGATTCTACACTACTAGGAAAAGGGCTATAGATGGAATTGACACTAATGGCGCACCAGACATGTGGTGCGCCATTACTATATGCTAATGGCGCACCATGTGTTGGTGCCCCATTAGTGTCCAAATACTAATGGCGCACCACATCCACGGTGCGCCATTAGTAAAAATATTTTTCTTAAATTTTGTTCAAAACTACTAATGGCGCACCGTGGGAGTGGTGCGCCATTACTAGTTGAACTAGTAATGGCGCACCACTCCCACGGTGTGCCATTAGTAAAAAAAATTTAAAACTTTTTTTTGAATTTTTTTCAAAAACTACTAATGGCGCACCGTGGGAGTGGTGCGCCATTACTAGTTAAACTAGTAATGGCGCACCATGCCACGGTGCGCCATTAGTAACCTTGGCCACCACTTCCACCGAATGCACCCCCCAAGTGGATCGCCTTTTCAGTTTTAAAAAAAATAAAAGAAAATGATAAAAATGTCAAAAAAATAAAAGAAAAAAAGTTTCCCATGTGATATGTGGCCTAGTTGTTGGGAAAATTTGCAAATATGAATTTTGACTTCATTTGCAAAATCTCGCGAGAATTTGTAAAAATGGGCATAACTTTTGCATACTAACTCGGATGAAAAAGTTTTTTATATGAAAAATCATCTACTCGAAAAGTTACATCCAAATTTAACGGGGGGAACCTCGTTAAACATTTTCAAAATCCTCAAAAGCCTAACAGAAAAAAAGATACGGGGCTTTTAAGATCTGGAGAGGCAAAAAAATTCAAAAAAATTCAAACTTACTAATGGCGCACCTACCCATGGTGCGCCATTAGTATATTCCCGCCTTCAAAATTCAAAATAAGTCAAAAAAATAAAAAAAAGTTACTAATGGCGCACCTGCCCATGGTGCGCCATTAGTATATTCCCTCCTTCAAAATTCAAAATAAGTCAAAAAAATAAAAAAAAGTTACTGATGGCGCACCTGCCCATGGTGCGCCATTAGTATATTCCCTCCTTCAAAATTCAAAAGAAGTCAAAAAAATAAAAATAAAAATTACTACTGGCGCACCTGCCCGTGGTGCGCCATTAGTATCTTCCCGCCTTCAAAATTCAAAATAAATAAAAAAAATTACTAATGGCGCACCTGCCCGCGGTGCGCCATTAGTATGCCGTATATATGGCTGGTCGTGGTCCTCTCCTCCTCTCTTCATTTCATCTTCCCTTCTCTCCTCCACCATACTTCTCCTCTCCGGTGACCTCCTCCTCCTCTCCGGCGACCTCCTCTTCCCTCCTCCCTCCTCCCCTCCCCTCCCCTCCGCTCATGCTTTCTTCTCCCTCCTCTCCGGTGAGCTCCTCCTCCCTCCTCTCCGGTGAGCTCCTCCTCCCTCCTCTCCG
>NC_041389.1:63304579-63322174 GCF_002162155.2 Triticum dicoccoides | reverse complement strand
CAGTGGTGCGCCATTAGTATACCAGATACTAATGGCGCACCACTGGTGCGCCATTAGTAAAAATTACTAATGGCGTGCTATTAATGGCGCACCACAGATGCGCCATTAATGGCCATATTAGGTGCGCCATTAGTAGGGGTTTTTCTAGTAGTGCTACGAGAGATTCACGAAGGAGATTGTGGCCATCATGCTGGCTCTAAATCTCTTGTAGCCAAGGCTTTTCGTCATGGGTTCTATTGGTTGACGTCTCATGCTGATGCTGAGGATTTGGTAAACAAATGTGACGGTTGTCAGAAGTTTTCACGACGAGCTCATGTGCCGGCTCAAGAATTGAGGATGATTCCAATTACTTGGCCGTTTGCGACATGGGGGCTTGATATGATTAGACCTTTAAAGAGGTCCAAGGATAAGAAGACCCACCTTTTGGTGGCAGATGATAAGTTTACTAAGTGGGTTGAAGCAAAGCCGGTTAGTAAGTGTGACGTAGCAACATCGGTTCAATTCATGAAGAAGGTGATTTACCTTTTTGGCTTTCCACACAGCATTATAATAGAAAATGGTACTAACCTTTCTAAAGGCGCTATGAAAGAATTTTGTCAACGGGAGCATATCCGGCTTGATGTTTCCTCTACGGCTCACCCTCAGTCCAATGGTCAGGCAGAACGAGCAAATCAAGAGATTCTGCGAGGTATCAAGCCCCGGCTTATGGTTCCTTTGCAAAGAACGCCGGTTTGTTGGGTAGAGGAGTTCCCTCAGTGTTATGGAGCATCAATACGACCCCCAATAGATCTACTGCTTACACACCCTTTTTCATGGTTTATGGAGCAGAGGTGGTTCTCCCTAGTGACATCCGTCATGATTCACTCCGGGTGGCGGCTTACGTTGAAGCTGATAATGAAAAGGCACGTCAAGATGCACTTGACCTATTGGATGAGGAGCGTGATCTCGCGGTGGCTCGTTTGGCGATTTATCAGCAAGACCTACGTCATTATCACAGCCGCCGAGTCAAAACCAGAACCTTTCAAGAAGGCGACTTAGTGCTCCGGATCATCCAGGACCAAAAGGATATGCATAAGCTATCGCTGCCTTGGGAAGGACCTTTTGTGGTCAGCAAGAATCTGAATAATGGGTCATACTATCTTTTTGACGCTCGAGACCACAAGGACTCACGCAAGTCGGAGGAGGAGACCTGTCGGCCGTGGAATATAGCTCATCTTTGGCCCTACTATACTTGAGCCACCGGCTCTCATGATGTACATAGTCAGATGATGTATATATTATAAACATTGTAATAAAGCCGGCATCCCTGATAATTCAGGGCCTCTGTTGTTTCACTTCCTCGAAGCTGAGCCTTTATCATCATCTTACATATTCATTTAAGTGGCTCGACGCCCAACTTCAGGGACCAAAGAGAGTTGGATGCATGGCACAGCTCAAACATAGGTCCCTGACAAGCACGACTTGTCAGTATGTCACTTGGGGGCTTCCTGTTCAAACCTAGGCGTATTCGACCAAACAGAACATAGCGTTACTACCCTCTTGACCAGGTTATCTGTCCAAACATAGGCGTATTCGACCAAAGAGGACATAACCTTCCGGGTCATCCTACCTGTATACCAGCTGCTTCAACTCCATCGGGTAATCCCGATTGTCCCGTCAAACTCTTAACGATCAATCTTTATGGCGTATTCTACCAAGATCTGAGCTTGTTAAGGTTCAAACGGCGGCTTGTCACACGAGAGCACGGCTTACAAATAGTCAGGATAGATCCAGGCTTCATAAGTCGCCTTCCTTGAAACTTGGATAAATCAGCCCATGATGCATGATGTTACTCTGACCCCGCGTACTCCTGATAAGTCTATCTTTGAGAAAGACCTGACTTTATCCGGGTTCAAATGTCGATTGGGTACTGTGAGTCAGGCTCACGGAAAGCACGTACCTTCCAGTGGCTCAGTCTAGTTTCATTGAAGAAGACACTTTGGCTTGGCAACCTACAAAAGCCTCGAATTTCCTTTGTTTTCTTATTTATATTCTATGATCTCTTCTTTGCCTTCTGGTGAGGGAGTCCTGGACTAAGGGGTCCTCGGGCGTCCGGCCTGTTAGCCATGGGTCGGACTGATGGGCTGTGAAGATACAAAGACCGAAGACTGCACCCGTGTCTGGATAGGACTCTCCTTGGCGTGGAGGGCAAGCTTGGCGATCAACAATGCAGATTCCTTTCTATGTAACCGACTCTATGTAACCCTAGATGTCCCCAGTGTCTATATAAACCGGAGAGCTTAGTCCGGATAGAGATACATTATCATAGTCATACATGATAGACTTCTAGGGTTTAGCCATTACGATCTCGTGGTAGATCAACTCTTGTAATACTCATATTCATCAAAATCAATCAAGCAGGAAGTAGGGTATTACCTCCATAGAGAGGGCCCAAACCTGGGTAAACATTGTGTCCCCTGTCTCCAGTTACCATCGACCTTAGACGCACAGTTCGTGACCCCCTGCCCAAGATCCGCCGGTTTTGACACCGACATTGGTGCTTTCATTGAGAGTTCCACTGTGCCGTCGGTGAAAGGTTCGATGACTCGCCTCGTCCTTAAAGACGATATCACCTCCGGAGGAGCTCTGGCCCCGGGGCAAACCCTCCGACTGGGCGACTTCACCATGACCGCCAGTTCGGCCGTTAAGCCGATGATGACCTCTCGGGCCATCGAAAATCCCCTTCGTATCGGCTCCAATCACTCCAAGTAGATGGATCCGGCGGAGTTTTCGTCCTTAAACGAGCTCCTAGATCGCATTGCCGCCCTGGGAATTGCCACAGATTATGATCGGATCGGGCTTAAACCCGACCAAAGAGAAATCAAATCTCCGCCGGTTACCCACCAGATAGCGGTGGTCAAGGAGCAAGACGGCGACTCTCCTTCTATACCGAAGCCGGACTATGTTCGGGTTGCCGACCTTGAAGAGTCGGATAGTTACCAGCGAAGGAATGTGGCCTGCCTTCCGAACATAGAATCGAACGACGGGCCTAAGCAATCAGAAGATACTCCAAAGCCCGGACCGTTGAGTCCGAAGGTCTCCAGACTCCGGATAATCGGTCGGGTCAGGGTCCGGATTTAATTCCACACACCCACCCAGACAGAAGCGCTCTCATGAGCATAAAACAATAGTCTCAGGAAACGGTCCATCACTTCTGGGCCAGATTCCTCCTTGTCAAAGACAAGGTAAAAGATTGCCGCGACGAGGACGCAATATCAACGTTCTGCAACAACTGCGGAGACGAAGGAATTCTCAACGCCATCAACCACCACCACATACTACACTTCGCTGACTTGGCAACTATCATACAGAAGTACAACGCAATGGAAAGCGCTTGGAAAGTTCAGGCTGCTTGCTGGGAGCCGTCAGCCCCAACTCACCCCTTCGTCCAGGCAAAAAGGGTGCACCCTCGTGGCACGCCCAATCCAACAGCCAAAAAATATAAACCCATTACGTGTCACGGAACCGTCCTGGAAGGATGACTCGACGGGCCATGAAAACTTCACACAACACCGGATACCATATCAACCCACAGCCTCAGAGCATGTTGGATACTCCGGCAAGTAGCCAAAAGCGGCGAGGATATCCTTACCAAAAACACCACAAGGCAACAACCTCCAGAAGATGACGACCCCAGAGTATTGACGGTCTTCGAGACATTCGCTTTAAACAATAAGCGCAAAAGGGCACTCCGCGACCTTGCCGAAGTCTGCCAGATCTCTGCAATTTACCCTTGGAATGACACGGCTATAACCTTTAATGCCAATGACGAACCCAAATATAGAACAGTTCGAGCGCCAGCCGCATTAGTCCTCAGTCCCATCGTGGACGGTTTTCGACTCACCAAAGTCTTCATGGACGGCAGCGGTTGACTAAACCTCATCTATGAGGACACACTCCAAAAAATGGAAATAGACAGGAGACACATCGAGCAAAGCAGCACGACCTTCTGAGGAATCATTCCTAGTCGGGAGGCGCGGTGTGCATGAAAAATCACACTTGATGTGGTATTCGGCACGCTGGAGAATTATCGGTCCAAAGAAATAACCTTCCAAGTGGCCCATTTCAACAGTGGATATCACGCCCTGTTGGGGCGAGAGGCCTTTACACGCTTTCAAGCTATACCTCATTACGGGTATAGGAAGCTAAAAATGCCCAGGCCCAACGGAATAATCACTCTCGTCAGCGTTCCGGACATAGCACTTCGTGTCGAAAACAAAACCGCATACCTGGCCCTCGAGGCATTATCTGAAGCCCTCGCGGCCGAAGAATTAACCGCACTACGCTCCACTGTGGATAGGGACGATGTGATTCTAGACAAACAACCCAAATCCACCTCCTTCAAACCAGCAGAAGAAATAGTCAAATTTCAGGTCCATCCAACAGACCCCAAGAAGACAACATCTATTGGAGCGCAACTAAGCCCCATAGTTGATGCTGCGCTACGAGAATTCCTGGGCAAAAACTAGGATATATTTGTTGGGCACCCCTCAGATATGCCAGGAATCCCACGCAAGTTGGCCGAACACAGCCTCAATATACTGAAGGGATATAAACCGGTCAAGCAAACATGTTGATGCTTTTCCGAACCCAAACGACAAGCTATGGGGGAGGAGTTGGCCAAGCTTATCGAGGCCGGATTCATTAGATAAATAAAACATCCGGACTGGCTGGCAAACCTGGTGATGGTACCAAAGAAGGACAAATCCTGGCGCCTGTGCGTCGATTGTAAAGACCTCAATAAGGCTTGCCCTAACGATCCCTTCCCCCTCCCTCGCATTAATCAAATCATCGATGCTACCGCAGGACATGACTCACTGTGCTTCCTTGATGCATATTCCGGATACCATGAAATCAAAATGAAGGAGTCCGATCAAGCCGCCACAGCATTCATCACCCCATATGGGCCATTTTGCTTCAACACCATGCCTTTTGGGCTCAAGAACCCCGACGCCACCTACCAACGCATGATTCAAACATGCCTCGAGAAACAGATCGGCAAGACAGTTGAACCTTATGTGGACGACATTGTCATCAATACTAGGCACGTCGAAACACTAATAGACGATTTGCATCTCACATTCGACAACCTCCACACGTATGACATCAAGCTCAATCCGGAAAAGTCTGTCTTCGGCGTCCCCGCCAGAAAACTGCTGGGCTTCATCACTTCCGATAGAGGAATTGAAGCAAATCCAGCCAAAATCCAAGCTATGTCACAATTGGCTACGCCAACTGACCTTAAACAAGTCCAAAAACTCGCTGGTTGCGTGGCAGCTTTAAGCCACTTTATCTCCAGATTGGGGGAAAAGGCACTACCACTTTATCGCCTTCTACGGCGCACCGATAACTTCGAGTGGACGGACGGGGCGACGACCGGACTGGAAGAAATAAAATCCCTTCTAGCAAGCAACCCAATCCTGGCCGCGCCAAACACAAGTGAACCAATGCTATTATATATATCGGCAACACACCAGGTGGTGAGCGCCGTACTCGTCGTCGAGCGAGAATAGGACAGATACAAATTTCCACTCCAAAAACTAGTATACTATGTTTCTACTGTCCTCACACCATGCAAATCCCGGTACCCCCACTATCAAAAGATAGCATACGCAGTCTTCATGGCATCCCGAAAGCTACGACACTACTTCTAGGAGTGTTCGATTGAGGTGGCTTCTGAATCGCCACTCGATGACATAATAAACAACTGTGATGCCACAGGCTGGATTGCCAAATGGGCCATCGAGCTCCTTCCTTTTGACATAACATCCAAACCACGTCGAGCCATCAAATCCCAAGTACTGGCTAACTTCGTTGCCGAATGGACAGAGGCCAAACTCCCTAAAGAGTACGACACATATTCCAATTGGGTTATGCATTTTGATGGCTCCAAAATGTTGGCAGGGCTAGGAGCGGGCGTCGTGTTAACATCCCCCACTGGAGATGTCATCCAGTATGTACTCCAAATATTATACACAGACTCCAACAATGCAGCCAAATATGAGGCCTTATTGCATGGTCTTCGGATGGCCGTATCCATGGGCATACAACGCCTGGAGGTGCGCGGGGACTCAAACCTTGCAATATCTCAAATAATGGAGACTTTGATGCCAAAGATCCAAAGATGGCAGCTTACCGTAATGTCGTCTTAAAAATGTCGGCCCGGTTCGAGGGGCTTGAATTTCATCACGTCGGCCGAGAGAGTAATCAGGCGGCGGACGTCCTTGCCCACATTGGCACAAAACACGACCCCGTCCCACCTAACATTTCCCTGGAAAGGCTTTTTAAGCCATCTGTGGTGTGGCAAGGGGGGGGGGGCAGCAACGACAGCCCGAATCCGAACACAAACCCAGATTACGAACACACCGATATTATCGGGGGCTCAGCCACCGAAATAACACCGTCGGCCCATCTCATTCTGCCAGTCATTGCCCCATGGACCAAACCATTCTTGGCCTACCTTAATAGGAAGGAGCTTCCAGAAGACTAGAACAAGGCTCGCCGCATTGTGCGGCATTCAAAGGCCTACAAGGTTCACGACGGAGAGCTCTACAAGAAAAGTACTACCGGGGTCCTTCAAAGGTGTATCTCCGAAGAAGAGGGGCGGCAACTTTTGGCAGCGATTCACGCCGGTCTCGACAGGCACCACGCCGCAGCCCGGGCACTCGTCAGCAAGGCCTTCCATACAGGGTTTTATTGGCCGACGGCTCGAGCAGACGCACATGACCTCATCCAACGTTGCGTCGGATGCCAACTCTTCGTCAACCAAAGCCATATGCCCCCAACCGCCCTACAAACAATCCACATTACTTGGCCTTTCGCGGTCTGGGGACTAGACATGGTTGGACCCCTTAAATGGGGAAGCCATAAGAAAAAATATCTGCTGGTCATGGTGGATAAATTCACCAAGTGGATAGAGGCTAAACCAGTAAAAACGGCCGAGTCCGGGCCAGTGATAGCATACATATCTGATGTTGTGCATCGTTATGGTGTCCCACACAGCATCATCACCGACAACGGCTCTAATTTCACAGCCGATGAGGTGAAAATCTGGTGTGCTAATCTAGGCATTAAGCTCGATTACGCCTCTGTCTACCACCCGCAAACAAACGGTCAAGTAGAACGAGCCAATGGCCTTATTATGAGCGGCATCAAACCCAGACTAGTGCGGTCTTTGAAGGAATCAGACAAGCACTGGGTCGAGGAGCTCGACTCCGTACTCTGGGGGCTGCAGACCACGCCCAACCATACTACGGGATACACACCTTTCTTCATGGTGTACGGTGCAGAGGCTGTGTTACCTTGCGATATTATTCATGACTCACCTAGAGTGCGTATGTACGAAGAGAGAGAAGCCGAGCTAGATCGGCAAGACAACCTAGATGCCCTGGAGGAGGAGCGCGACGATGCAAAAGCCCGTTCAACATTTTAGCAACAGCAGGCCTAAAGATATCAAAGCAGAGAAGTACAGGCCAAGACTTACAACATTGGCAAACTCGTTATACGCCTGCCGGAGAAGAAAAAGGACAAACTCAAGCCAAAATGGGAGGGTCTGTTCATAATCGATGAAGTTCTCACCGGAGGAGTGTACCGTCTTCGTGATGCATCAGACAATCGCCTCGAGCCGAACCCCTGGAACACGGCCAGACTCCGAAGATTCTATGCCTAGCGCCGAACTCTTTGTTTGTCTCCTTCTCCCCTATAGTTTCCATTATTTTCTTCTCTCTTTTCTGATTTTTTTCTCTTTTTCGCTTTAAAGCTCTCACACGGCTAGACCACACACCCCTGACGTATACATCTTCAAATATGTACGTCCATTATGCCTGGGGGCTTCTTGGATAGAAGCTTGTTACTATTCTTTGAGCACTAAACTCTTCACATATGCGCCATTTTCCATATGTGCCTTTTCTTCGCCATTATATGCATCGATACGACTTAAGTTTTGGCCAAGCTGGGTTGCCTGGCTCCTGTGCTTATGCCCTACGTTCCCGTTAGTTCGGCTAGGGCATAAAGGGAGCACCTCTGCGATTGTTACTGCTGGGGCATCCGGATGTGTACCTTAGACTGGGCGAAGCCGAAAGCTAGCGTTCTTAAGGAAATATTCGGTCGGTGAATTAAAGGCGTTTTTGCATTCACTTCATTGTGAGCCCCCAGAAGTTAGATACAGTGTGATTTTCTCACCACAATTTGGACATGTACACTGATACATGCACACCCAGGGAAAGGAACCCTTAACGGAACTATTCTCTCTCGAAGATGTTTCTTACAATCCCAATGTAATATAACATTACTAGGCGGATACAACTTGCCTGTTCAAGCAACTATGACCCCTATGCCTAGTTTCCACGCATACCCGGTCTATTCGGCCGCGCTGGTATTCGGAAACACTCCACACCTTCGGGTCCGGAGGTTGAAGCAAAAAGGTCTGCCATGACAAATGCTATACAATTCAGCTAGAGTTCCATATGTCAAGGAAAGTACATGGTCACTTGGACTCAAACACTTCCTCCTCTATGCCGTCCAACAGGCAGTCTAACTTCTAATCATGTTGGGAATATTTGGCGGCCACCTCTACTTGGTCATATACTAAACTAACAGGAATTTCTTCCTCATTTGGTCCTAGCGGTCCAACCCGGGCCATGTGATTAGGATCCAGCTTGGTATATCGCGTTTTCACCATGGCCGAGGCCTCTCGCGCACCCTCCCGGCAGGCCGATATCTTCCATAGTCGGATAAGCCGCCGCGCTCCCTTGAACAGCTCTACAAGCTCCTCCATACTCCCTGGAGGGGAGGCGGATGGCCATAAGGCCTTGGCAACACTCCGCTTTGCCTGCCGAGCTTGCTCGTGCACTTGCGACAGCCCTTGCAACAGATCACTTGATTATCCGGACACCTCCTCCTCGGGACGGCCCATCAATATACCTGCAATCATAACTATATCAGTTCCATTCATCTTCGAAATACTTTAAGGTTAGTTCTGGCACATACAAAATATGCCGCCTCGCAGCTTTTTATTCTCCTTCACGGAGTCGACTAGCTAGGCCCGCACATCTTTCAGTTCTTCACCCAAGTTGGCGTTGAAATCTTGAAGCTTGTTTTTCTCCTCTATGACTTGGGTCAGCACACGCTCGCCTGCGGCATGTAGCCTTTTTGCATCTTTCTCTCCTGCTAGAGCAGTGCTCAGCTTCTTATCATATTGATCTGACGACCCTATTATGAGATCAGCAACAGTATTAGCACAGCTGGTATATAGTTATTGTTCCTCTATGGAGGGGAATATTACCAGTAGATGCCTTCTTGGAATTTTTCAGTTCGGCGGTAGCAGCATTTAGCTGTGTCCGACACTCCTCCAGCTCTTGGGCTAGCAGGTTGTTCTTCTCTATAAGAACCTAGTTATACAACAATCCTTAAATCAGTTGTACCAACTGCTTTCAGTCTCAGGGTCTACTGACATATGGTTATCCTATTCGGACAAAGAAAACTCACCTGCACATCTATTAAATGCTGCTTTGTGGCTTTGCTAAGCCCATTTCAAGCAGCTCGGATGTATGTGTCAGCCAAGGTGAATGCATTGAATGCATCTTCCGAGAACCGGGGGTCTCATAAAACAGCCCAGCAGCGCCAATGACTCATGACGCTCTCTACGTCCGAGTTGGTAACAGACATATCTTCCGAACCCTCGGTGAAGCACAGTTCGGCTTTGTTCCCATATCGGCTCCCGTTTCTCCGGCGGGGTTTAAATCCCGGTTATTGGGAGCACGATTGGCCGGATCCCTGGACACAGTCCGACGAACCTTTTTCCTGGTACAAGACAAACGTACAAGTTACAATTGGATGTGACTATTGAAGTATACCTTCAAACAAGTACCTCTCCGACAAAGGACCGATCGTGTCTTCGCCGACCTTCCTCTTGGATGCCCTGCTTGGAGTCACCCCCGGAGTGGCATGATGTGCCGGACGCCTCCCCTTTGGAGCATGAGACAGTGCGGTGGGTGAGGCAGAGCGAGGAAACTCCTTCGAGGGGGATTTTTCTTCATAACTTACGTGGGAAGCAGGAAGAAGACCAGGATAATCAACGATAATGGCCACTTCCGTGCCATCGTAGCTCGCCTGGTAAAACACCCGTTCTACATGTACCACGGATATGTCCGGGTCCTCTTCAAATCCAGGATCAAGCTCCCGGTTGTGGTTCTCTGGCTGTGGGGTGGGGCTGTGAAGCCCCTCGGTGATCTTTTGCCAGTGCTGTTATAAATAAACGGACGGAGAATTCATTAAAGATGGCCAGGAGAGTAGAGTAAGTAAAAGCAAAGGGGTTAGGACTCACCCAGCTGGGAGGCTCGTACATAGAGTACCCATCTCTCTGCGATTGATGCGAAGAAATTGCTCTTCCTCTCCCTTGAACAACTCGGCCAGTATTTTGGCTAGAGCGGCGGGGGTGTCCGGACCTTTCCGACCACAGCGGGAGGCGTCATCCTCCCCATTGTAGTGCCACATTGGGAGCCCTCTATATTGGAGTGGTTGAAACCCTCGCGCTATGGAATTCGCCATTACCTCAACCATCATTAATCCGGACTGCGCGAGCATCTTTATCTTGCTCGCGAGCTGACAAATTTCCGCATTGTTGTTCTCCTGAAGACTCCGGGGACACCAACTATGGCGTTTCTTCAGCGGAACGCTTGCAAATTCGGGAAGACCCTTCCGAATTGGGTCGGGAAGTGCGACATCCTCAATATAGAACCATTCGGAAGGCCATTCTTCAGATCCCTTCCTTGGTGCGCCGAACAGGTATCCGGTGTCGGCGATGCGCCATACTTCGGCTCCACTCACTTGAAATATTGACCCCTTGTGGTTATGCGGGACAAGACAGAAAAACATTCTCCAGAGTTCAAAATGGGCCTCAATACCGAGAAACAGTTCACATAAAGCAACATAGCCCACGATATGCAGGATGGAGGCAGGAGTAAAGTTATGCAGCTGAAGGCCATAGTATTCCAAAAGCCCCCGGAGGAATGGGTGGATTGGAAATCCGACGCCCCTTAGCAGATAAGGGACGAAACACACTCGCTCCCCCCAGATGGATTGGGGTAGTCCTCCGCCTGGGTCTCACCATTAAAGGACGCTAGCCCAGCTCGCACAGGGACCAGATCCGCAGGAGGAATAAATTCCTACGTTTGCAACTTCGCCAATTGACTGTGGGACACATAGCACCTCTCCCACTCGCCTTTCTCTGGGCCAGAACGAGAGGAGGAGCTGGGAATGCTAGCCATGATGGATTGGTTTCTACTGGCTATCTCCGGTAATTTTCTCCGTGTGGTGCCGAATGGATCTAAGATCTAATGTCTTTAAATAGGTGCTCTTCCTTGCATAGACGGGGTGTTATTTCCAAAAATACCCTGACCTTTTGCATTCTCTCGACACCTGGAAGACGAAGTTATTAATGCACAGAAGCCGAGGGGAGCGACATTGAATCAATGGCTGAATACATTACTTGGACGTCATCGAAGGAGGAACCCGCCTTGCAATGCCGAAGACAATCTGCGCGCCGAACACCTCGTCATTGAAGCCTGGTTCGGGGGCTACTGAGGGAGTCCTAGACTAAGGGGTCCTCGGTCGTCCGGCCTGTTAGCCATGGGCCGGACTGATGGGCTGTGAAGATACAAAGATCGAAGACTGTACCCGTGTCCGGATAGGACTCTCCTTGGCGTGGAAGGCAAGCTTGGCGATCAACTATGCAGATTCCTTTCTATGTAATCGACTCTATGTAACCCTAGATCTCCCTAGTGTCTATATAAACCGGAGAGCTTAGTCCGGATAGAGAGATACATTACCATAGTCATACAGGCTAGACTTCTAGGGTTTAGCCATTACGATCTTGTGGTAGATCAACTCTTGTAATACTCTTATTCATCAAGATCAATCAAGCAGGAAGTAGGGTATTACCTCCATAGAGAGGGCCCGAACCTGGGTAAACATTGTGTCCCCTGTCTCCTGTTACCATCGACCTTAGACACACAGTTCGGGACCCCCTACCCGAGATCCACCGGTTTTGACACCGACATCCAGTTTTTTACAAGTCGGGCCCAGCTGCCCTACTTATGGCTCATATTTGAAGCATCTTTTGGGTCTCTATAACCCGCCAGGATGGCAGACTCTAAGTCGCCAGAGTATCATACTCCTATGTTTAGAGTTACAGCTCTAACACCTCTAACTGCACAAAGCTGATAAGCCGACAGTATAAGCATATACTACAGGTTTGACATCTTATTTAACAATTCAGACCGGCCCTCGTTATGGACTATTCATCCTCAGTGGCTTCAATAGGGTATCATGACCCGCCCGGTGGTAAGCCGCCAGGGTATTTGTATTTTCTTTGTGTGCAGGACAATAATCGATCAGATCGGCATAAATCAAATGTTATCATAAGCATAAGGTGATGTTTTCTCACAATGGGGATCGGCGGTCTTGTACAAAAAGCAGAATCGTGCATGATGGCACGACAGATTTAAGTTTTTACTACCCTATTACATGTCTCCGTGAGCCGAATGAGATCAAGTATTTGTCAAGGATCAAATATATAAACCGCCCGGTGGTTCAATCTTCCTGGCCTTGTTGATTGGAGGCTTCTGGGTCATCCCTTTCCGGTTCTTCGTCCTCCTCCACCGTCTGAAAATTTGGTGATGACCAATTGATACTAGATAAATCTTGAAATTCAGCCTTGTCATCTATAAGATCAGACGGCTCAACTTCAGGGGCAAAAGTGTGCTTACGGATTGGGGGGATTAAGTCCATCACTCTTTAAGCCGGGGTCGACATCTTCTGGTTCTCCTTGTTATAAGTCGGATAGTACTTTGAAAGGTGCGAGTCATTGGCAATCATAGTCGCCATGGGACATATCACTTTCACGCAAGCGGAGAAGTCCTTTTGATCAAATGGCGTACCATCTTATTTCAAGCTTGGGTAACCAGTGGCTACCTCAGACGGGTCAAGCTCTGGTACCCATGCCTTGGCCCGGCTCAAAGCCATCACATCACCAGCTCTTTGATACGTCCATTTTGCATCATGCTTTTATATTGATATTTATTACATCATGGGCTGTTATTACACATTATGTCACAATACTTATGCCTATTCTCTCTTATTTTACGAGATTTACATGAAGAGGGAGAATGCCGGCAGCTGGATTTATGGGCTGGAAAAGGAGCAAATATTAGAGACCTATTCTGCTCAACTCCAAAAGTCCTGAAACTCCATGGAAGTTATTTTCAGAATATAAAAAAAATACTAAGAGGAAGAAATACCAGAGGGGGGGCCACCCACCAGGCACGAAGGTGGGGGGAGCGCCCTACCCCCCTGGGCGCGCCCCCCTGGCTCGTGGGCCCCCTGGTGGCCCTCCGGTGGCCATCTTCTGCTATATGAAGTCTTTCGTCCAAAGAAAAATAGGAGAGAAGCTTTCGGGATGAGACTCCGCCGCCACGAGGCGGAACCTTGGCGGAACCAATCTAGGGCTCCGGCAGAGCTGTTCTGCCAGGGAAACTTCCCTCCAGGAGGGTGAAATCATCACCATCGTCATCACCATCGATCCTCCCAGCGGGAGAGGGTCAATCTTCATCAACATCTTCACCAGCACCATCTCCTCTCAAACCCTAGTTCATCTCTTGTATCCAATTCTTTTCTCATAGCCTGGGATTGGTACCCGTAGGTTGCTAGTAGTGTTGATTACTCCTTGTAGTTGATGCTAGTTGGTTTATTTGGTGGAAGATCATATGTTCAGATCCTATATGCACATTAATACCCCTCTGATTATGAACATGAATATGCTTTGTGAGTATTTACATTTGTTCCTGAGGACATGGGAGAAGACTTGCTATTAGTAGTCATGTGAATTTGGTATTCGTTCGATATTTTGATGAGATGTATGTTGTCTCTCCTTTAGTGGTGTTATGTGAACGTCGACTACATGACACTTCACCATTATTTCGGCCTAGAGGAAGGCATTGGGAAGTAATAAGTAGATGATGGGTTGCTAGAGTGACAGAAGCTTAAACCCTAGTTTATGCGTTGCTTCGTAAGGGGCTGATTTGGATCCATATGTTTCATGCTATGGTTAGGTTTACCTTAATACTTCTTTTGTAGTTGCGGATGCTTGCAAGAGTCGTTAATCATAAGTGGGATGTTTGTCCAAGTAAGGGCAGCACCCAAGCACCGGTCCAGCCACATACCAAATTATCAAAGTAACGAACGTGAATCATATGAACGTGATGAAAACTAGCTTGACGATAATTCCCATGTGTCCTCGGGAGCGTTTTCCTTCATATAAGTAATTGTCCAGGCTTGTCCTTTGCTACAAAAAGGATTGGGCCACCTTGCTACACTTTATTTACATTTGTTACTCGTTACTTGCTACCAATTATCTTATCACAAAACTATCTGTTACCTATAATTTCAGTGCTTGTAGAGAATACCTTACTGAAAACCGCTTATCATTTCCTTCCACTCCTCGCTGGGTTCGACACTCTTACTTATCGAAAGGACTACGATAGATCCCCTATATTTGTGGGTCATCAAGACTCTTTTCTGGCGCTGTTGCTGGGGAGTGAAGCGCCTTTGGTAGGTGGAATTTGGTAAGGAAAAGTGTATATAGTCTGCTGAAATTTACTGTCACTTGTTACTATGGAAAGTAATCCTCTGAGGGGCTTGTTTGGGGTATCTTCGCCCCGACCAGTTGAGCAAAGAGTTGCTCCCCAACCTAATGAACCTACTGAATTGAAGATGAAATTGAAAATGTTTGCTTTGAAATTCCTTCAGGTATGTTAGAAAAACTGCTAGCTAATCCTTTTGCAGGAGATGGAACATCACATCCTGATGAGCACCTAATATATGTGGATGAAGTTTGTGGATTATTTAAGCTTGTAGGTATATCTAGAGATGTTGTTAAGAGGAATGTCTTCCCTTTATCTTTGGAGGGAAACGCATTGACATGGTATAGGCTATGTGATGATACAAGATCATGGAACTATAAAAGATTGAAATTGGAATTTCAACAAAAAATTTATCCTATGCATCTGGTTCATCATGATCGCAATTATATATATAATTTCTTCCCTCGCGAAGGAGAAAGCATCGCTCAAGCTTGGGGGAGGCTTAAGTCAATGTTATATTCATGCCCCAATCATGAGCTCTCAAGAGAAATGATTATTCAAAACTTTTATGCTCGGCTTTCTGATAACAATCGCACCATGCTTGATACTTCCTGTACTGGTTCTTTTATGATGAAGACTATTTAATTCAAATGGTATTTATTGGAAAGAATTAAGCGCAACTCTGAAGATTGAGACCTCTGCGAAGGTAAGGAGCCAGGAATAACTCCTAAGTTTGATTGTGTTAAATCTTTTATGGATACCGATGTTTTTCATAAATTTAGCACTAAATATGGACTTGACTCTGAGATAGCAGCTTCTTTCTGTGAATCCTTTGCTGCTCACGTTGATCTCCCTAAGGAGAAGTGGTTTAAATATCATCCTCCCATACAAGTAAAAGTAGCTACACCTATTAAAGTTGAAGAAAAGAATATCACTTACAATGATCCTATTGTTCCTACTGCTTATGTTGAGAAACCACCTTTCCCTGTTAGAATAAAGGATGTTGTTACAATTTTTCTAGGTGATATTTGTCATGAGTTTAACTTTTCTAAATTTCGTAGACAACACCGTGAAGAGGAATTGCCTAGTAAATATGAAATTATTGGTCTTGCTTCTATTGTTGTGCCTCCAAATGATCCTTTAGAACAATATTTGCTAGACCATGAAAATGATATGTTTATGAATGAAAGAAGGGAAATAGATGAAATATTCTTTAAACAGGGACCTATTCTGAAACACAACTTGGCTGTTGAAATCCTAGGGGACCCCCCTCCACCCAAGGGTGATCCCGTGTTTGAGCTCAAACCATTACCTGATACTCTTAAATATGCTTATCTTGATGAAAAGAAGATATATCCTGTTATTATTAGTGCTAACCTTTTAGAGAAGGAGGAAGAAAAATTATTGAAAACTCTGAAGAAGCACCGTGCTGCTATTGGATATACTCTTGATGATCTTAAGGGCATTAGTCCCACTCTATGTCAACATAAAATAAATTTGGAGAAAGATGCCAAACCGATTGCCAATCCTCAACGACGGTTAAATCCTAAGATGAAGGAAGTGGTAAATAAAGAAATATTAAAGCTTCTAGAGGCAGGTATAATCTATCCCGTTGCTGATAGTGAGTGGGTAAGTCCTGTCCATTGTGTCCCTAAGAAGGGAGCTATTACTATTGTTCCTAATGATAAAGATGAGTTGATTCCACAAAGAATTATTACAAGTTATAGGATGGTAATTGATTCCCGAAAATTAAATAAAGCTACTAAAAAGGATCATTACCCTTTGCCATTTATTGATCAAATGCTAGAAAGATTATCCAAACATACAAAATTTTGCTTTCTAGATGGTTATTCTGGTTTCTCTCAAATACCTGTGTCAGCTGATGATCAAGCTAAGACCACTTTTACATGCCATTTCGGTACTTTTGCTTATAGACGTATGCCTTCTGGTTTATGTAATGTACCTGCTACCTTTCAAAGATGCATGATGGCTATATTCTCTGACTTATGTGAAAAGATTTGTGAGGTCTTCATGGACGATTTCTCCATTTATGGATCCTCTTTTGATGATTGCTTGAGCAACCTTGATCGAGTTTTGCAGAGATGTGAAGAAACTAACCTTGTCTTGAATTGGGAGAAGTGCCACTTTATGGTTAATGAAGGCATTGTCTTGGGGCACAAAATTTCTGAAAGAGGTATTGAAGTTGATAAAGCTAAAGTTGATGCTATTGAAAAGATGCCGTGTCCCAAGGACATCTGTAACACCCCGGATTCGATGCGCCAGGTGTCCGCCAGTTATTCACCATCGTGGCCTTGTCATTTGCTTGCGTGTTGCATTTTGCCATGTCATCATCTGCATTTCATATCATGTCATCATGTGCATCTCATTTTGCTTACGTGTTCGTCTCATGCATCCGAGCATTTTCCCCGTTATCCGTTTTGCAATCCGGCACTCCTATGTCATCCGGTGTCCCCTTTTTTGCCTCTTCTCTTGTGCGGGTGTTAAACATTCTCGGAATGGACCGAGGTTTGCCAAGCGGCCTTGGTACACCACCGGTAGACCGCCTGTCAAGTTTCGTGCCATTTGGAGTCCGTTTGGTACTCCAACGGTTAACCGAGGTACCGTAAAAGCCTCTTTTGTTTGAAGCCCAACACCCCTCCAAATCAGCCCACTAACCCAGCAAACTCCCCTCCATCCTCTCGGTCGTTCGATCACGAGCGTGTGGGCAAAAACCGTGCTCCATTTTGACTCTCCTAGCTCCCAGAATCTATAAATAAGTCCTCCCCTCCATTTTTCGCGGATGAATCCCCAAACCCAAGATCAAATCGCCCCCGCCGCGCCCGGACATGTCCGCGCCCGCCGGACAAATCGCGCCGCCGCCTCGCAGCCAGTGGCCGCCCGCCACGTGGCACCTCCG
>NC_041389.1:63254848-63303954 GCF_002162155.2 Triticum dicoccoides | reverse complement strand
CGCCCTTGCGCCACCGCCGCCTGCCGGCCTCACCTCTCCGGTGCTGCTCCGCCCCACCTCGCCTCCGCCGCGCCTCCCCCGTCGCCCCTCCGGCGCGCCGTCGGCCGGATTCGGCGAGATCCGGCCCGGGAGCTCCTCGCCGCCCTTCCTCCTCCCCCGCAGCGACCAACTCCGGCGAGACTCCGGCCGTTCTCGATCCGCGTGCCCCAAAACCCTAGATCCAGTTTCGGAGGTGATTTTTCGTCTAAGTCCCGTAATTATTTACATTATCATGCCATGTTCATCGCATCATAACTTGCTGCATACTGCTCCGTTTCGTGCGTATAATATATCAAAATGTTCGTTGTGAGATGCTCTTCTATTTGTTCCATCGCACTATGTTCATTTGAGCTCATCTTGATGCCTGAATCATCGTTGCAATAGTGCTATATGATGTTAATCTACTGAAACTGTTACAACTTGTTGTTTTGTCTTTTTCATTGCATTTTGTGTGTGCATCTTATGAGCTTGATGTCTACATGTGTTTTGATCTATGTCATGCCATATTTACAAGGGTGATATCCATGTATTTTTTGTGAGTCTTGTACTGAGTGCATCAAGCTTGTTAAGTAGTGTACTTGTTGTTGCTATTTTCCTGATTCATTCTGTTATAATATGATGCTATGTAAACCTGCTGCTACAAGTCATTCTATGCATAATCTTGAGATGTTCACTAAGGATGTTTTGTTATACATGTCATGCTCTATCCATCCATGCCCCTAGTTGCATTTATAGCCTGCTGTAGCTTATAGTAATCTTGCTCCAAACTTGCTAAATAATGTTGCTGTCAGCCTGTTAACATTAAGTTCAATGTTGCCATGATTGTTGCTAGTGATCCATGCACCCTATGAACTTGCTCTTGCCATGATTAGCTTCATAAACATGTCTTATTACTGTTGGTTGCCTTTCCATGCCATGTATTTATCTGTGGTGAGTGGTTCAAGCTCACCAAAATGCCTACTTATTATTGCTCCTGCCATGTATGAATCTGTCATATTATTTGCCATGTTTACATGGGTGCCATCATATCTTCTGCTCCTTTTTGGCTCACGGTCAGTAAGGAACATTTGTTCTATGCTATTAGTAGATTAATGCCATGCCTTTGTTTGCCATGATAGCTTCCTGTAACATGTTGTTTGATAGCTCTAAACATTGGAACCTGATGTTATTTTCTGCTAAGCCTGAAACTGTTATTATTTGCAATCTTGCCATGTCCTTTTGAGCATGTTCTAGTGATTTCTGGAGATAGCTCAGTGTTCATGTTTTGTCATGCTTTACCTGTAATTCATATCCATGCCTTTTGTTCTTATGTTGGGGTGCTATAGCTTATTGTTTTGATGCTTGCTTGATGCCTAGTTGCTGTTTTGGACATCTTGTCCTTTAAACTTGTATAGTGTATGTGTTGAACCGTTGCTCCATTTTGAGTGTGCTCTATATGAAACTTGCTTGATTTTGCATGAAGTTTCATATTATCATGTTGCATCCTTGTTTTGAGGTGTTTTCTTGATATTTAGGGTGCATTTTGCATCAATGTCATGTTTAACTTGTTTTGCTCATATCTTCTAGGCCGTAGCTCCGAATTAAATGAACTTTATATGTAACTTGACTAGAATCTCGTGTAGATCATCTTGGTGCATCTCAACTTGCTATTTAACAACTTGAACATAAGATTTATTAAGATCTGGACCAACTTCGAAATTTACATATGAGGACTTACCGGAATTGTTATATGTTGTTTCTGGCCTCATTTAAACTTGCCTTGATGTGTTGTTCTTGTTTGCATCATCTCTTGCCATGAGTAGCCTCATCTAGCTTTATCATGCATCATGCTCGGTTGTGCATCATGTCTTGTCTATGTGTGGTGTGTTTACCATGTTGTGTGCTTCTTCTCGATAGTTCATGTTTCGTTGCGATCGTGAGGATTCGTTCGTCTACGCTTGGTTCGTCTTCGTGGCTTCATCTTCTTCATGGACTCGTTCTTCTTCCTTGCGGGATTTCAGGCAAGATGACCGCTACCCTAGATCTCACTACTATCATTGCTATGCTAGTTGCTTTGTTCTTTCGCTTTGCTGCGCTTCCTATAACTTGTTCTTCAAGCCTCCCCAAATTGCCATGAACCTCTGACCTTTGACACCCTTCCTAGCAAACCGTTGTTTGGCTATGTTACCGCTTTGCTCATCCCCTCTTATAGCTTTGTTAGTTGCAGGTGAAGTTTGAAGATTGCTCCATGGTGGACATGATTTTGTTGGGATATCACAATATCTCTTATATTATTAATGCATCTATATATTTGGTAAAGGGTGGAAGGCTCGACCTTATGCCTGGTGTTTTGTTCCACTCTTGCCGCCCTAGTTTCCGTCATACCAGTGTTATGTTCCCGGATTTTGTGTTCCTAACGCGGTCGGGTGATTTATGGGACCCCCTTGACAGTTCGCTTTGAATAAAACTCCTCCTGCAAGGCCCAACCTTGGTTTTACCATTTGCCTCACCACCACCTACCTTTCCCTTGGGAGTAATTAACCCAAGGGTCATCTTTATTTTAGCCCCCCCGGGCCAATGCTTGTCTAAGTGTTGGTCCAAACCGAGCGATGTCCGGCGCCCCCTTGGCAACCAGGGTCTATGCCAACCCGACGTCTGGCTCATCCGGTGTGCCCTGAGAACGAGATATGTGCAGCTCCTATCGGGATTTGTCGGCACATCCGGGCGGCTTTGCTGGTCTTGTTTTACCATTGTCGAAATGTCTTGTAAACCAGGATTTCGAGACTGATCGGGTCTTCCTGGGAGAAGGTATATCCTTCGTTAACCGCAAGAGCTTATCATGGGCTAAGTTGGGACACCCCTGCAGGGTATAAACTTTTGAGAGCCATGCCCGCGGTTATGTGGCAGATGGGAATTTGTTAATGTCCGGCTGTAGATAACTTGACACCAGATCCGAATTAAAACACATCAACCGCATGTGTAGCCGTGATGGTCTCTTCTCGGCGGAGTCTGGGAAGTGAACACGGTTTTGGGTTATGCTTGACGTAAGTAGGAGTTCAGGATCACCTCTTGATCATTGCTAGCTTCACGACCGTTCCGTTTGCTCTCTTCTCGCTCTTATTTGCGTATGTTAGCCACCATATCTTGCTTAGTCGCTACTGCAACCTCACCACTTTACCCCTTCCTTACCCATTAAGCTTTGCTTGTCTTGATACCCATGGTAATGGGATTGCTGAGTCCTCGTGGCTCACAGATTACTACAACAACAGTTGTAGGTACATGTTATGCGATGATCATGATGCGAGAGCGATGTTTGCTTGTTTTGGAGTTCTTCTTCTGCTTCTTCGATCAGGGGATAGGTTCCAGGTCGGCAGCCTGGGCTAGCAGGGTGGATGTCATTTGAGTTTCTGTTTGTGTTTCATCCGTAGTCGGATGGTGCTCTTATGTAAGATGATGTTGTATTCGTGTGGCATTCTATGCCTCTTGTATGTATCCCTACCTATTATGTAATGTTGATGTAATGATATCCACCTTGCAAAAGCATTTCAATATGCGGGTTTATCCTTGGTGGGACCTTCGAGTTCCTCTTGGATAGGGTCGCATATTGGGCGTGACAACATCAAAGGTATAAGAAGTTTCCTTGGTCACGCCGGTTTTTATAGGAGGTTCATTAAGAACTTCTCAAAAATTTCTCGGCCTCTGACTAATTTATTACAAAAAGATATACCATTCGTTTTTGATGATGATTGCGTAGAGGCATTTGAAATACTTAAGAAAGCATTAATCTCTGCAACTATTGTTCAGCCTCCTGATTGGAATCTACCTTTTGAAACTATGTGTGATGCTAGCGATTATGCAGTAGGTGCTGTGCTAGGGCAAAGAGTTTATAAGAAATCAAATGTTATTCAATATGCTAGTAAAACTCTAGAAAGTGCCCAGAGAAATTATGCCACTACTGAAAAAGAATTCTTAGCAGTTGTATTTGCTTGTGATAAGTTCAGACCATATATCGTTGATTTTAAAGTAACTATTCACACTGATCATGCTACTATTAAATATCTTATGGAAAAGAAAGATGTTAAACCTAGATTTATTAGATGGGTTCTCTTGCTACAAGAATTTTATTTGCATATTATTGATAGAAAGGGAGCTGAGAACCCCGTTGCAGACAACTTGTCTAGGTTAGAGAATGTTCTTGATGACCCACTACCTATTGATGATAGCTTTCCTGATGAACAACTAAATGTCATAAATGCTTCTCGTACTGCTCCATGGTATGCTGATTATTTTAATTACATAGTTGCTAAATTTATACCACCTAGTTTCACATACCAGCAAAAGAAAAAGTTCTTCTATGATTTAAGGCATTACTTTTGGGATGACCCACATCTTTATAAAGAAGGATTAGATGGTGTTATTAGATGTTGTGTACCTGAGCATGAATAGGAACAGATCCTATGCAAGTGTCACTCCGAGGCTTATGGAGGACACCACGCTGAAGATAGAACTGCACATAAGGTATTGCAATCCGTTTTTTATTGGCCTACACTCTTCAAGGATGCTTGTAAGTTTGTCTTATCTTGTGATGAATGTTAGAGAATAGGTAATATTAGTAGACATCAAGAAATGCCTATGAACTATTCACTTGTTATTGAACCATTTGATGTTTGGGGCATTGATTATATGGGATGGTTTCCTGCCTCTAATGGATATACACATATTTTAGTTGCTGTTGATTACGTTACTAAGTGGGTAGAAGATATTCCAACTAGTAGTACTAATCATAACACCTCTATTAAGATGCTTAAAGAAGTTATATTTTCGAGGTTTGGAGTCCCTAGATATTTAATGACTGATGGTGGTTCACACTTTATTCATGGTGCTTTCTGTAAAATGCTTGCTAAGTATGATGTTAATCATAGAATTGCATCTCCTTATCATCCACAGTCTAGTGGTCAAGTAGAATCGAGTAATAGAGAACTTAAATTAATTTTGCAAAAGACTGTTAATAGATCTAGAAAGAATTGGTCCAAGAAACTTGATGATGCATTATGGTCCTATAGAACTGCATACAAAAATCCTATGGGTATGTCTCCTTATAAAATGGTTTATGGAAAAGCATGTCACTTACCTCTTGAATTAGAACAAAAGGCATATTGGGCTATTAAGGAGCTCAAGTATGATTTCAAACTTGCCGGTGAGAAGAGGTTATTTGACATTAGCTCACTTGATGAATGGAGAACCCAAGCTTACGAAAATGCCAAGTTGTTTAAAGAAAAAGTTAAAAGATGGCATGATAAAAGAATACAAAAGCGTGAGTTTAATGTAGGTGATTATGTATTATTATACAACTCTCGTTTAAGATTTTTTGCAGGAAAACTTCTCTCTAAATGGGCAGGTCCTTACGTTATCGAGGAGGTCTATCGTTCCGGTGCCATAAAAATCAAAAACTTCGAAGGCACAAATCCGAAGGTGGTGAACGGTCAAAGAATCAAACATTATATCTCAGGTAATCCTATAAATGTTGAAACTAATATTATAGAAACTGTAACCCCGGAGGAATACATAAGGGACACTTTCCAGAATGTTTCAGACTCTAAAAAGGAATATGTATGTGGTACGGTAAGTAAACCGACTCCAAAACAGTTCTAATGGCAATTTTTCTCCGTTTTGGAATATTTAGAAAAATAGAAAAATAAGAAGCAGTCCGGGAAGGACACGAGGCCTCCACGAGGGTTGAGGGCGCGCCCTACCCCCTGGGCACTCCCCCTGCCTCGTGGGCACCTCGTGCGCTCTTCGGACTCCGTTTTCTTGCACGATACGTATTTTGGTCGGTAAAAATTCATTATATAATCTCCCGAAGGTTTTGACTCCTGTATGATGCAAATTTCCTCTATTTTCTTTTTGAGCTGTTTTTGTAGCAGATTTAGAGCGAGATGTCATCCGAAGACTCCGACGGTGAGAGCTTTGTCTCTCATCTCATTGCCAACCCAAGGATCTATGTGGACCTACCCTGTGGTGGCCGAACCACGGATGATGAGGAGGATGTTTACTCGATGAGAATCTATGATTCAATCTCGGAGGAGGAGGATGTCCCTCTACCTCAACCTGGGGATATGCACGTGAGGTTCAAGAAATCTAGTTTCCCTAAGAGAGCTAACCTGTCTAACAATAAATCTATTCCTCCCCATTTTCGGCAGAAAAGCAAAGGAGATTTATGTGACAAGATCTTGAGGCTAGAATCGAAGGTCGATGATTTAGAGGACGAAATTGCGCTTCTAAACTACCATATGAAAAAGCTGAAGGCACAACTATCACCAACATCCCCATCGTCACCATCTGCTTCACCAGCAAAGAAGGCATAATCATCTGGTATGGGCACTCCCCTTGGCAACTGCCAAGCTTGGGGGAGGTGCCCAGGTATCGTATCACCATCACACTCCTATCTTTACTGTTTTTCTTAGTTCGATCCTTTTAGCCTTATCGTGATTTAGTAGAATAATGTTTTTAGTATGATCTAGTTGTGAGCTTTGCTTTATGATTCCTCTATGTAATCGAGTCCGTGAGCTATATATAATAAATATTAGTGTTGAGTCAAGGGCTTGGTTATCTTGCTATGATCTTGAATGAATCAAAGAAAAAAAGAAAAAAAAGAAAAAGAAACAAAGATATCATATTGATCTTATGAAGAGTAATGACTTCACATATAAAGAGTATGATGATTAAAAGTTGTTGAGAGTTGACAAACATAGTTTTGGTCATCGTTGCAATTAATAGGAAGTAATAAAGAAAGAGAGGTTTCACATATAAATATACTATCTTGGACATCTTTTATGATTGTGAGCACTCATTAAAATATGACATGCTAAATAGTAGATGTTGGATAAGGAAGACAACATGATGGGTTATGTTTTCTTATATCTGAGATAAAGTACATTTTCATGGATCATCCAACATGTTGAGCTTGCCTTTCTCCCTCATGCTAGCCAATTCCTTGCACTAAGTAGAAATACTACTTGTGCTTCCAATCAACTTTAAACCAGTTTTGCCATGAGAGTCCACCATATCTACCTATGGATTGAGTAAGATCCTTCAAGTAAGTTGTCATTTGGTGCAAGCAATAAAAATTGCTCTCTTAATATGTATGACTTATTAGTGTGGGAGAAAATAAGCTTTATACGATCTTGTGATGTGGAAGAAATAAAAGCGACGAACTGCATAATAAAGCTCCATATCACAAGTGGCAATATAAAGTGACGTTCTTTCACATTAAGATTTTGTGCATCCAACTCTAAAAGCGCATGACAACCTCTGCTTCCCTCTGTGAAGGGCCTATCTTTTACTATTATCTTTCTTATGCAAGAGTCATGGTGTTCTTCACCTTTCCTTTTTACATTTTATCCTTTGGCAAGCACAGGGTGTTGGAAAGATCCTGATATATATATATATATATATATATATATATATATATATATATATATATATATATATCCAATTGGATGTAAGTTAGCATGAATTATTATTGTTGACATTACCCTTGAGGTAAAAGGTTGGGAGGCGAAACTATAAGCCCCTCTCTTTCTCTGTGTCTGATTAAAACTTCATAACCACAAGTATTGTGTGAGTGTTAGCAATGGTGAAAGACTAAATGATAGTTGAGTATGTGGACTTGCTAAAAAGCTCTGACATAGACTCTTTATGATGCTATGATAAATTGCAATTGCTTCTATGACTGAGATTTAGTTTGTTGGTTCTCAATGAAGTTTCTGATTCATACTTTACATTGCAGATAGATTATTACTTGAGCATAAGAGATCATATGACAATATTTATATATGCTGCTGTTATAAGAATGATCATGATGCCCTCATGTCCGTATTTTATTTTATCGACACCTCTACCTCTAAACATGTGGACATATTTATCGTTATCGGTTTCCGCTTGAGGACAAGCGAGGTCTAAGCTTGGGGGAGTTGATACGTCCATTTTGCATCATGCTTTTATATTGATATTTATTACATTATGGGATGTTATTACACATTATGTCACAATAATTATGCCTATTCTCTCTTATTTTATGAGATTTACATGAAGGGGGAGAATGCCGGCAGCTGGAATTCTGGGCTGGAAAAGGAGCAAATGTTAGAGACCTATTCCGCACAACTCCAAAAGTCATGAAACTCCACGGAAGTTATTTTCAAAATATATAAAAAATACTGAGTGGAAGAAATACCAGAGGGGGGCCACCCACCAGACACGAGGGTGGGGGGCGCGCCCTACCCCCTGGGCGCGCCCCCTGCCTCATGGGCCCCCTAGTGGCCCTCCGATGGCAATCTTCTGCTATATGAAGTCTTTCATCCAAAGAAAAATAGGAGAGAAGCTTTTGGGATGAGACTTCGGTGCCACGAGGTGGAACCTTTGCGGAACCAATCGAGGGCTCCGGCAGAGCTGTTCTGCCGGGGAAACTTCCCTCCGAGAGGGGGAAATCATCACCATCGATCCTCCCAGCGGGAGAGGGTCAATCTTCATCAACATCTTCACCAGCACCATCTCCTCTCAAACCCTAGTTCATGTCTTGTATCCAATTCTTGTCTCATAGCCTGTGATTGGTACCCGTAGGTTGCTAGTAGTGTTGATTACTCCTTGTAGTTGATGCTAGTTGGTTTATTTGGTGGAAGATCATATGTTCAGATCCTATATGCACATTAATACCCCTCTGATTATAAACATGAATATGCTTTGTGAGTAGTTACATTTGTTCCTGAGGACATGGGAGAAGTCTTGCTATTAGTAGTCATGTGAATTTGGTATTCGTTTGATATTTTGATGAGATGTATGTTGTCTCTCCTCTAGTGGTGTTATTTGAACGTCGACTATATGACACTTCACCATTATTTCAGCCTAGAGGAAGGCATTGGGAAGTAATATGTAGATGATGGGTTGCGAGATTGACAGAAGCTGAAACCCTTTTTATGCGTTGCTTCGTAAGGGGCTGATTTGGATCCATATGTTTCATGCTATGGTTAGGTTTACCTTAATACTTCTTTTGTAGTTGCGGATGCTTGCAAGAGTCGATAATCATAAGTGGGATGTTTGTCCAAGTAAGGGCAGCACCCAAGCACCGGTCCACCCACATACCAAATTATCAAAGTAACGAACACGAATCATATGAACGTGATGAAAACTAGCTTGACAATAATTCCCATGTGTCCTCGGGAGCGTTTTCTTTCATATAAGAAATTGTCCAGGCTTGTCCTTTGCTACAAAAAGGATTGGGCCACCTTGCTGCACTTTATTTACATTTGTTACTCGCTACTTGCTACCAATTATCTTATCACAAAACTATCTGTTACCTATAATTTGAGTGCTTGCAGAGAATACCTTACTGAAAACCACTGATCATTTCCTTCCGCTCCTTGTTGGGTTCGACACTCTTACTTATGGAAAGGACTACGATAGATCCCCTATACTTGTGGGTCATCACTCTTGCAGACGACCGCTTCATTTCATCAATCCTGGCTGGTAGCACAGAGAGTCTTTTCAAGACATCTATCAACAATGTTGGTGCTTGATTAGTCAGAGAGATTGCAGCCAGTGTACGCCGAGCTCCAGTATACAACTTCTCAACAAGGGTATAGACCGCCTTCAGTTTTACAAGCATGGCATGGTTCAAGTTGCTGCTCCTAGGACCTGAATAAATCACAGATTCGTTAATGCTGGTTTATATTATCATGAGAAGTATTCACTTTGATGAATAGCAAGGCGACAGACCAAAGATAGCAGAAACCATCTGAGATACCGGGTGTTTTAAGCTGGTGAGCTCACTGGTTACCTCTTGAAGAGCTGCCTCTGCTTTTTCAGCTCGCTGTGTTAAAGCAGTCTTTTCCCCAGCCCAAGTGCTTTTCTCAGCCTCAAAACGGGTCTTCAGTTTTTCCAATTCAGCTACGCTAAACTAGAATTTTAACTCAGCTTTCACGGTCTCAAATTCTTGGTTCGCCAGCCGGGTCTTTGCATCATTTAACTGTGACTCAAGTTCAGTAGTAGCAGCCTGTATGAAGCATAATTACAAATACATTTATATCCGGGTTACAAGAGTATAAGTCCCAAGTCTTTTGCAAGCAACAAGACTTGGCACTTGGGGGCTAATGTCTGTCAAAGAATTTCTTTAAGTAAAACGGCTCTTATGAATAAAGTCCCAAGCACTTTGCAAGCAAGACTACTTGGCACTTGCTAATGCACATCGCTTGTATCTTCCTAATGATGAGCCGGTTGTGCTGTAAACAGACCCAGCCGACTCAGGGGGGCTACACAGATATGCTCTCCTTTCTTAAACAATGGTAAATAGGACCAGCTCATTCATGCTGATTAAACCGGCCCTTCGGGACTACGGATGCAATGTTAAATTGCTTAAACATCTGGTTTAATTTTAACAACCGGCCTTGGAGGGATTCTATGACAAGAAGCTTATGGATTATTCTAAGTCTATAGCCTATTCAATTTTATCATAACCAGTAGACTTGGGGGCTGGCAGGATGTACATAATTATTCAAAGTGGGAAGTTATACCCCATACTTTTGGTGCATTTGTTTTACCATATCAACTTCAAGATCGCGGCTGGAGTGTACTTGGGTGAGATAACAAGAGAGTATCTCACTGCTGCTCAGTTGTGCATAATTGGAGACGTCAAACCTCATCTTCTGCCTTTCAATAACCTCTTGCTTGGCAGTATGCTTGGCCAAAGCTATTGGATTTCCCGGTTCTGTAAAGCTGGTGCCAGTGATCAGAATTTCATTAGTATGAGTCTCTGACGGCTTAGGTGGACTTGATGGTGCAGGGTTCGAAGAATTATTATTGGTGCCATCAATACAGAGATCCGGAATCTCAGGTGAAACATCAAGGGCTCAGGTGCAGAGACTTGCTATTCTAGTTCAATAACTTTAGGATCCTCAGCTGGTTTGGAAACCTTTATTTTCTTGCTAGGCTTTGCTTGTCCACTGCACAGGTGGTGAAAAGTCAGTATAAGTATAAGAGTATAAAGAGTTACAGAATATAAGGTAATCATTGTTACCCAGGGGCAGTTTTAAAAGTCAGCAACTCGGTTTGCGATGAATCGCCAGAGGAAGAATAGGCAATTTCCTAGTCAATTGAATCAACAGAGTTAAGTGGTAGACAAATAAGACCCACCAGCGGGTAAAAAGAGTTTAATTTAAAAAGAACCTCATTTCGATGTTTTCGAGGATCAGGAGTGTTCGGTAAGCCGGAGGATAACTCTTCACCTCCACTGGTCCGGGCCTGACGTCGATTCTCGTGTTGCTGTTGCTTCACAAGAAAGTGAGGATCTAAATAAGCCAAGGGGTGTGAAAACCTTACTTTCCGGGTTACTTGTCAAAGTTTTTGTCTTGGCAAAGGTTTTGAGCCGGAGGAAATAATAGTTACCTCTTCTTCAGCTGCCTGGCTGGCTCCCGTGTCATCGTGATAATAGTCAGTGTCAATAAGATGATTGAAAAACGAGCCAAGAGAGTCAAGGGCTACCTCCGACTCAGAGGTGTCATCCCGATTAAGCATATAAGAGGCGCTTGGTTTCTTCTTTCTCTTGGCGGCCTTTTTGGCGGCTTTCTTGACAGCCCTGGCCTTCTTGGCAGCTTCATGATCATACTTCTTTTTCCAAAAGTCAGAATTAGCCTGTAAAGGTCATTAAAGGTTGAGTTAATAAAATATTTGAATAATGAAGTAAAGGTAAGTAAGTTCAGAGACTCACATCCGGTGGCGGGTTAGGCTTGCAGAAAGGGGCCAGACCCATGTTAACACAATCTTCCGGATCTTCATCTAAAAGGTACTTAACCATTTCTTGAATTGCCTTATCAGTTAATGGTGCAGAACTATGGCGCAGTGGATCCTTTACACCACCAGTGTAAGTACATATTAAGCTGGTGCGGCGACTCAAGGGTATGATCCGCCAAGAAACCCAGCACCTGACCAAATCGATGCCAGTTAACCTATTTCCTAGTAGTGCTTTAACCTTTGCAATGGTAGGAGCAAGTTTTGCCCATTCGGCAGTGGTAAGTTTCTCAAGAAGATTGTGCTTTGGGTCCAGGCGCTCGGCACCATAACCCGGCAGTGGATTCTCGTCAGCCGGAGAGGTATCTTTGCAATAAAACCACGTCTGGTTCCAATCCTTGGGGTGACTCGGCAGGCATGCATAAGGGAAGATGGCATCTCTTCTGTGTTGAATCGAGATTCCGCCAAGTTCCAAGTAGGGCCCGTTCGTGAACTCATTCTGGCAGTTCAAATAAAAATATTCCCTAAAGAGGTCGATGTTGGGCTCCTCTTGAAGGTATACTTCACATAAGATTTGAAAGTTGCAGATATTTGACACGGAGTTGGGTCTGATGTCTTGAGGATGGAGTTGGAAGAAGTGCAGAACATCTCGGAAAAACTTAGAGCTGGGTGGTGAGAAGCCCCGTTTCATGTGATCAGTGAATACAATGACTTTGCCATCCTTTGGCTGAGGTCTTTCTTCGCCCGGTTCAGGAGCACGGTAATGCATAACACTCTTTACGGGCAAGTACCCGACTTTGACAAAGTCTTTGAATGAGCCCTCAGTGACGACGAAGGGACCCAATTGCATGTATAGACTGTCTTTGGCGGCATTGTGAAGAGAGAAAGCCTAAAGGAAGGGGAAATTCTGCCGGTTCAAGTCAGTTGGTGAAATCACAAGTTAAAAAGTTATAGTATATATTCAACATGGCGGCTTAAGTGAGGACTAATGATATCTTAGTAATTATAAGCCAGTGAGGTAAGCCGCCATGACCAGCATGGATATTCAAGATCTAACAGGAGCAAATTCTATTAAGTGTTGGGAAAAACATGTTTCACAGGTTGAAGCTATAAGATTGGATCTGCAACTGTTAGAAAAATGAAATAAAATCTTAGTTCAAAGTGGCGGTGGCCGAAAAATGGGGATGTCCAGATGAGATCTATTTGCAATCGGGATATATTCTGGTACCAAAGAACAAGTGCTAAAACTGCTACCGCGTAAGATTTATGTGGTTTTTCAGATCTAAGCTATGAATCTAAGCAAGGAGAAGGAAGGGCGGTGACGAACACCGATGAACACCGATACCATGAAGACAGATCTATTACGAGGAAAGAGAAGACTTACTGATGTTGATGAGACAGTGGAGAGGCGCCGCGGCATTCTGGTCTGTTCAGGATGATGCATCGGACGGAGTCGTGGTAGGAGACGAAGGTCGACGGCGGTGGAGCTTGGGCACACTGGAGCGTCGCGAGGAAAAAGAAGAAGGCAAGAAGAAAAAGGGGAAGAATGAAAAGTGAACCCGTGGCCCTATTTATAAGGCTGGAAGGATAAGTGGCATGTGTGGGAATTGAGGAGACATGAAAATGGATATGTGACGGTGCGGGCACCTCGATTTTTGGAGGGTCAGTAAAGGAAACGATTTATTATAGATTTGGGCGGTGTGTAGTATTAATCACAGGTGATGTCACGGTGGGTTACCACGATTTCAGGAGATGATGTCATGGCGGGTTACAGTATTTCACAGGAAGATGAAGAAGGATTTTTTCTAAGTGTTGAAGATTGACATGAACAAGTTCAAATCAACCTGGGGCCTAATGTTGGGGATATGACTATTGGATATGACCCGCCGAGGAGGGCGCGGGTTATCCCGATGGCGGTTCATCTAAGACAAAGCCCATGAGTATGTTGAAGATGGCGGTTCATGAAGTAGGCCTGTTAAAGGGCCCAAACCGAGAGGCGGTTTAAGGCCCATGAGTATAAATCGCCATGTATATGTAACTTGTATTATAAGGCATGTAAGATAAGTCACCGAGCCGGACACGTTTGTATGAGCCGGCCGGGACTCTATTGGCCGCAGGGCGTCAACCCATGTATATAAGGGGGCGACTCGGCAGTGGCTTAGGGAAAGAAACAACAGGTCGAAAGCCTGGCAAAGCGTATTCACTCCCTGGTAATCGAAACCCTAGCAATACCACCTCAAGCTGGATTAGGATTTTACCTTCACCACAAGGGGCCGAACCAGTATAAACTCCACATGTCCTTTGTCCCGTTTAACCCCTTTAAGCTAACCTCATCTAAGTCCTTGCATGAGGACAACTACCGTGACAATTCCATGACAGTGACCGGATTCCAATAGACTAATCCCATGTTGAACAAGGTGATGAGCTTGTAATCCATGTATTCTTCTGATGGTGTGGGAACTTCGCAGCTTACAACCTTCAGCAAACGGAGGTTGAGCCAAAAGCTCGACGCGTCTCATGTGTAGTAGGCAGGAGTGTCCGGCGGGCCGTGAGGCTCGATGGCGGCGGTATCCAACGATGGAAGGGTGGTCTCTCGCTGGGTGTTGATATCCACGAGACACCACGGACTACCGGATTGGTGGATGAGGACGATCCAGTTGGCCTTCATGCCTGCCCAGTAGTGGCCGCGCATGAAGGACAGGTGGACGGGTAGTGGTAGCATGTCGAGGGGCACCACGGAAACCTCCGTAGGATCATCAAGTCGGTGTCTGGGCCACCTACGAGGATCGGGCATCAGCAAGTAGGGTGTCTTGAAAAGAGCCGGCTGGTTGCAGATGAGAAGACAGTACAAAGACATCGAGCATGCGTCCAGATGGACATTGCTGAGCAGGTCCATATGATTACAGATCTGCTCCAAGAGAACATTGGGGAGGGAATTCCAATCGTGGCTCCGTGTGTCAGTCGGTTCTGCCATATGATTTTTTAGTTCACTGAGTGACTGCGGTTTTTGGTGCCTGCGAGCCAGCAAGGAAGTGGATTCTGGTCGGCGAGCGAAGAAGATGGCGTGTGTGGCCGAGCAGTGAGCGGGGGGATATGGTATGCGCGAGCTACCAAGGAAGATGGCGCGGGCGGGCGAGCAGTGAGCGGGGGGAAATGGTGTGCGGCCGACGATGGGGAAGAGAGGAGGAAGAAGAAGAGAGGAGGAAGAAGAGTGAAAGATAGGGAAGAAAGTGCATTAAATCTCAATTCTACTAGTACTACTACCAGGATACACCGTCCTTCAGAGTGTAAATAGTTACGCCGATGACATGTGGGTCTACCTCAAGAGGGCCCACATGTCAGTTAATGGAGGAGAGAGGTGCGTAGTCGTATTTGCAGAAGCGTGCTCCACTGGCAAACATGATGGCAGTACTAGGTAAGGCTGATTTAGTAACACCAACACGCTGGTTCAGCTTATTAATTAAGTGTCCCACTGCTGCAGCGTGTATTGTCACTTCACTATGAAGAGTAGTTGAATAGCTCTCTTTGACCGAGATGGGGAATCATGGATTGCGAAGACTTTCTATCTACAGTATCCCTATGCCTGTACGCTCAGGCCCCTCCCAATGCTCCACCTTCTATAGGTGCTAAGGCTGCCATGTAGGCAAAAAGTCTGATGTAGCAAGGTAATTAAGAGGAGAGAGATAAGTGTGGTGACCACAGTACTAAGTGCGAGAACCTAGACAAAAGACTTAAATGGAAGAATCCCACCAATGCATGAAGAACTGTAGTTACAAAATCATTAAATAAAGGATGCTTAGCACCAACAAGTTAAGCACCTATGCATTGGGAGCTTTAGTTGCTAAAGTTTTTAATGTGCTTAGCACCCCATGTAAGCACCGATGCATTAGAAGTAGCCTCATCCTGTCCAACAAGATGAAACATTGGCCAAGGCACCCAACACCAATAATGTAGGAGTACTAGTACTACCTCCTTTCCGGTTTATAGGGCTCAATTCAGAAATCTCATCAACCAAGGTAGATGATGAGTCGTGGAATAATTTTTGTAGTTTGCAAAAACAGTCAATTAATGCGCTTGTTTTCCTCAAAAAATTATGTTTGCCAATGCATTAATTTTGTGTCAAATTTGACCACTCCCTTCATCCAGGTGAATAAGTCATCTTTGGTTGTGCACCGTGACCAAGGAGGGAAAAACAAGAGAACTTAATGTTTATTTGCTACTCCCTCCGTTCCTAAATATAGTCTTTTTAGACATTCAAATGGAATACAACATATGGATGTATGTAAACATATTTTAGAGGGTAGATTCACTCATTTTGCTCCGTACGTAGTCAGTTGTTGAAATCTCTAGAAAGACAAATATCCCGTATTTGGGAACAGAGGGAGGCTTTTACTCCGTATTTGGGAACAGAGGGAGTATCACCATATGGAGGGAACAGAGGAAGCTTGAAACATGAACATGTCAATGGGAGGGAGTGAAAGCCCCATGCATGCATGCATGCACGCAACATGCAACACTCACATGTACACATGGACACACGCAACACTCACGCACCCATGCGGCACACATCACACGACGCAACACACACGCTCACCCTCAAGTGCTCAACCTACTCCCTACATCCGTGAAAGACTGTACATTTAGAGATTAACACATTGACCATGGCATAATTAATGCCCATATGTAGCAGACTTATGTGTGCATGCGACCATTGAGAGAAGACGATTAAATGAAGTTTGTTGCATGCTGTAATTAAGGATAGACATGTAGCCTATAGCTAGAGCACAAGTTGGTGCATTAGTCAATCAATATCGATTTAGATTAAAGGCTAAATGCATTGGAAGTGTAGATGTACAATCTTTGTTTTTTAGCCGATGTACACTCTTTGTTGGAATTCAGAGGGAGTACATGTGCATGCACTCACATACACAACCAGGGTGGTTCACGTGCAAGGGTTGGACTCCTGTCGCGCCTGCGTAAAGTTTTGTTTAACTGATTTCTTTGCTCTGCCAACTGACAGGTGGGACCCAGAAACCAGGTGACAATTTAACTAGTCAACAAAGTGCCACATCGACTATGTGGCCGGTCAGTAGGGTGCAATAGTTACTCTACGATGAGCTAGTGATCGTATAATCACCGCAAAACTATATATAGTGACTATAAAGAGCGTATTGTTACATAAGTTGACCGCCAGTGTATTTTTCTTGTTTTGAATTAAGCCATATTAACTGGAAAGGACGCAGTATGGACTAGTACTAGTACTGCTTTGATGTGTCCCGTCAACTCGCTGAACGAGTAGAAGCTTGCTTACTATGCCTCTCCCTCGCCCACGCGCGCGGTGGCTCGTAGGACGAGGAGAGGGTTTTGACTACAGCGCCCTCTCCCGCTCCCTCTCGCTCGCCCTCGCCCTCGCGGTGGACGTGCAGCAGTGTGACGCCCCCGATTCAATCGTACACTAATCATACACGCAAATGTGTACGATCAAGACCAGGGAGTCACGGGAAGATATCACAACACAACTCTAAAAACATAAATAAGTCATACAAGCATCATAATACAAGCCAGGGGCCTCGAGGGCTCGAATACAAGTGCTTGATCATGGACGAGTCGGTGGAAGCAACAATATCTGAGTACAGACATAAGTTAAACAAGTTTGCCTTAAGAAGGCTAGCACAAACGGGGATACAGATCGAAAGAGGCGCATGCCTCCTGCCTGGGATCCTCGTAAACTACTCTTGGTCGCCGTCAGTGGCCTGCACATAGTAGTAGGCACCTCCAGTGTAGTAGGAGTCGTCATTGACGGTGGCGTCTGGCTCCTGGGCTCCAGCATCTAATTGCGACAACCAAGAAGAAAGGAAAGGGGGAAAAGGGGGAGCAAAGCAACCATGAGTACTCATCCAAAGTACTCGCAAGAAAGGATCTACACTAAATATGCATGGGTATATGTGTAAAGAGGCAATATCGGTGGACTGAACTGCATAATGCCAGAATAAGAGGGGGATAGCTAGTCCTGTCGAAGACTACGCTTCTGGCAGCCTCCATCTTGCAGCATGTAGAAGAGAGTAGATGGTAAGTTCACCAAGTATCATCGCATAGCATAATCCTACCTGACGATCCTCCCCTCGTCGACCTGTGAGAGAGCGATCACCGAGTTATATCTGGCACTTGGAAGGGTGTGTTTTATTAAGTATCCGGTTCTAGTTGTCATAAGGTCAAGGTACAACTCCGGGTCGTCCTGTTACCAAGGATCATGACTATTCGAATAGATAAACTTCCCTGTAGGGGTGCACCACATTTACCAACATGCTCGATCCCTCTGGCCGGACACACTTTCCTGGGTCAAGCCCGGCCTCGGAAGATCGACGCGTCGCAGCCCCACCTAGGCACAACAGAGAAGTCAGCACGCCGGTCTAAATCCTATGGGCGTAGGGGTCTGGGCCCATCGCCCATTGCACACATGCATGTTGCGTGGGCGGCCGATGAGCAGACCTAGCAACCTCCATTACAACGGAAGTTCCGTTACGCGGTCCAACCCGGCGCGCGCCGCTCAGTCACTGACGTCAAGAAGGCTTCGGCTGATACCACAACGTCGAGTGCCCATAACTGTTCCCGCGTAGTTGGTTCGTGCGTATAGGCCAGTGGCCAGACTGAGATCAAATACCAAGATATCGTTAAGCGTGTTATTTTGAAGTAACCGTGGACGCCGACCAGGGCCAGGCCCACCTCTCAACTAGGTGGTCTCAACCTGCCCTGTCGCTCCACCACAAAGTAATAGTCGGGGGCCTTCAGGGACCCAGGCCCACCTCTACCGGGATGGAGCCACCTGTCATTTCAGCCCCCCACATCGGAATCACTTGTGGGTACTCTACGAGCTGACCCGACTTTAGTCACCACACGTATCATATAATATATATGTAAGTATATACCCACGATCACCTCCCGAGTGATCACGGCCCAGTAGTATAGCATGGCAGACGGACAAGAATGTAGAGCCACTGATGGAATACTAGCATCCTATACTAAGCATTTAGGATTGCAGGTAAGGGTAACAAATGTAGCAACAATGACAGGCTATGCAGCAGAATAGGATTAACCGAAAGCAGTAACATGCTACACTACTCTAATGAAAGCAGTAAAGAGAAGGAATAGGCGATATCTGGTGATCAAGGGGGAGGGGGGCTTGCCTGGTTGCTCTGGCAAGGAGGGGTCATCGTCGATGTAGTCGATCACGAGGGTATCGACAGTGTCTCGGGGTCCATCGGAAAGAAGTAACGAAGGGGGAACACAATAAATACAGAGCAATCAAAGCATCACAAAGCATAACAAGGCAATGCGCGGTGCCAGGGGTGATCTAATGCAAGGATAGGTGATACCGGCGAAGGGAAGGAAAGTATTCCCGATGTTTGACATTTTCGGGCAGATAAAACAAAGGCAAATTGTTGCATGTTCTCTATGCTAGGGATGTGTGGCGGACAAACGGACTGTGTATTCAGATTCGCCTCGTCGTTCTGAGCAACTTTTATGTATAAAGTATTTTCATCCGAGTTACGGATTATTTTATATTAATTTTTAAAGTTTTAATAATATTATGAAAATATTAACGGTTCGAGATTAAACCAGAATTTACTAAGTGTACCCAGAGTTACACCCACTGAGAGACCGACAGCAGAGCAGCTAGAGCAATAGCAGCGGCTAGGCAGCAGAGTATAGCAGCAGCTAGTGGCACATCAAGCAGTAATAGCGCAACAGCTAAGGCAGCAGCAGCACGGCAAGCAGCGACAGCAGAATTTGTTGCGGCAGCAACGCAACAGCGGGCAGCAGGGGAGCGAAGCCGCAGACAGCGCTGGCGGGGCACGTGGCCATGGGCACGAGGGCGCAGGGTAGGCGCGCACGGGTGTGCAGGTGAGTGCAGGGGGGCGGGGTGCTGGTGTGGCCGCGACCAGGAGCAGGCGACCGTGCACACGGACGCAGTGCTCCGACCATGGTGTCCACGGTGATTGTAGGTGATTACGGTGACGGATCGATCCAGAAAAATGGGGGAATCGGCAGAGAACCTCACAGTGGTTCGAACAGAGTTGACAACGAGCTCGGGGACGTGGTCGGGGTGGCCGGGGATGGACCGGAGTACCGGCAAACGACGGCAGACAGCGACAATGTACAGGGAGATGACGATGTCGATGGAGAATGTATGAGATGTCCAAGCTCCAGTTGTTGCTCGAAGAAGACGAAGTCGAGGGTGGCAGTCCTCCTGGACGGATCCACAGGCGCCGGCGAGCACGTTGTCCACGACAACGGCGACGAGGTGTACAGTCACCACGCGAGGTTCCGGGCTCGATTCCGAGCCAAGGAGGAGGCGATTCAATGGGGAAAGTGAGGGGATCGGTCAAGAGCTGGCTAGGGTTTCTAGGGGACGCTCTTATAGGCCGAGGGGAGTCGACGTGGTGGCCATTCGGCCATGGCGCCGTGGGATGGCCTCCACGGTATAGAGGAAGCACTACTGGAGGTTGATGCTAACGCGACACTACGATCAGAGACCCTTCGACAAAACTATGTGCGATGCCATAATCGCAAACGGTGGTGTAAAATAACCGTCAAAAAAGGTGCAAAACATTTGCGATGGAGGATGCATCAAACACGGTTCAGATTTTAGTTGCGTGTGCGATGCAGGGCATAAGGTTCAGCTCAATTAATTGTTTGAGATGAGGAGGAACAAAAGAAACGGGCGGCCAGATGAAGGTGTGTGTGATATACAACATACGGTTCACTCGGATGAACTGTTTGTGATTAGGCAACACAAAAGAAACGGGCAGCCAGATGAAGGTGTGTGCGATATACGACATGCGGCTCACTCGGATGAACTGTTTGCATTGAGACAAGAGAACGGAAATGGTTCAATATAACAAGATGTGTGTGATACGCGGCAAGCAGGTCTGTAATCAGAAATGTGTGCAAAGACCGATAATAACACAGACGATTGCTTCTAATAAGACATATGTAATATGCTCTATCTACACAACATTTATTAGCCATTGGGGGACGGGCGGTCATCCGGATATGCCATAAGGATGTGAAGAGGCATCCTATCAGCAAGGACTAGCTGTTCCACCAGTAGCTCATGTAAGGAAACTCTCAAGTTAAGTGCGCTCACGCTGGAGCAGCCATCAGATGGGTGGCTGGATGGGAAGTTGCGTTGATGTTAAATTAACTGATAGGATGGGTCATATCTGTCAAATTAAATGACTGATACGACCAATCCCATGAGTTAATTTAAGCTCGAGGTCCTTGTTTTTTTATTTTTATTTTTTTAACACATGTTAAAAGAAAGTCTACCGCATTACTTTTTGACTATCCAACCTGTTTGTGATGGAATAGGCCGTGTGTGTTGTGGTCAACACTTGCTAGTATTATCATCTGATCATCATCTACTTCTTGTGCTAGCTCGATGTTCCTGCTATGCTAAGTTTCCATTAATTGATGGCATTTTATGAACACACCACCGTTTCCCGCCATTTCCTCACCTGTTTCCCGCCACCCAGCGATATTGTGCATAGGCGGCACGGGAGGCACGGAGGCGACAAGCGCAGCCTGTAGCACATCCACCTTTTCCAAGCATGCCAAACCACCAAAGCGCCGCCTCTGCCATCAACCTCGTCAACAAGGAAAACGAGCAGGCGCCACGACCCGTCGAGGACGAGGCGCTCTCCGGCAACGCGATGGACTATGGCGTGATGCGCGTCATCGCCAGGGTTGTGCATACCTTTGGCGCATGGCGCTTGAGCGCCGCCGATCAAGATAGACATGTCAGCGCCGACAGGCTGCAACTCGTCGCACAACATGATTGATGGCGCGCCGCAGAGAAATCTAGGTGCATCTGCGCTGATAGGCTGTAGCTCACCGCACGAAGAGACCATTGGAGCACCGCAAAGCGAGAGGTGCGGCCCGCTGCATAGCAACAGCGGATCCATCGGCGCTTGCCTGTTGTCGGCACGATGTCGCAGCTGGGTACACGTCCTATCAGTACACCCATTCCTCGCCAGGAGTGGGCAGAGGCCCTCAACGCCATACTTGCACCAGAGGCCGGCCGCGCCGTACTTGCACCGGACGCCCGCCGCGTCGTTCACATGGGTGCCGTCGTTCGCCTTGTGCGCGGCCTGCTGGATTCCAAAGCGCTGGTCCGTAAGCTCGACCGCCTCCTTGGCCCAGGTGTCCACCTGTCACATACTCGAGCTGGTGATCTCCGGTGAAATAGCCAACTTGGAGCTCGAGATCGCGCTCCAGATGTACCACGAGCGTGTCGACCGCTTGGACGAACGCATGCACGAGTTCAGGCAGAGCCAAGATCTACCGTAGGGAAGGGCTGCTGGTCATGGTCTCATGGACGCGTTTTATTTTGAAAAGTCATTTCGACGTGGATAGCTATGTATTCACATGAATCATAGTATTGCTCTGTTTATTGCTCTGTTTCAATGTGTGTACTCTGTTTTCCATTCTTATATGTTCTTTTTCAATGTGTGTGTATATGCTTTCCATTCTGTATATGTGGATAATAACAGCTAGATTCAAATTAGTATACAAAAACAGATAGAAAATAGAATTCATAATATATATATATATATACAAACATATATAAATTGTTCATTAGTTCATCACAGAATATATATAATATCATCACATATACGTGATGATACTTAACTAGTAGGTACAATGCATTAAATTGAAAACGAACTATACTAAAACTAATAATCCCTCCTGGGGCCAGTATTCCGGCAGCCCCTCGCCAGCAGCTCCCTGGTGCGGAGTCTTCCCAGTGCAGAGCCAGTACTCCGCCTCCTTCGCCTCGCAGCGCTTGACGTACCGATCTGCCTCTTGCTGGCGGACGCGCGCGGCCGACCTTGCCATTTAGTTGGGCGCCCACTGGAGCTCCTCATCGGTGGCACGCTAGAGCTTATCAGTGCACCTCCACGCATCGACGAGGCGCCTAGCGTCTATGACCTTCCTCGCGAAGTACCCTTCTTTGTACACCTCCTTGGCACGACGACGCGCCCTCCCCCAAAGCTCTGCCGCCTCCTTTTTCCAGGCGGCATCACGAGCTTCACAGGCCGCCTGATACCTGGCTTCCTCATCCACCATCTCCTTCTTGAACGCTACTTGCCTGGCTTTCTCAGCCGACAACAGTGACTTCCACAGACAAACATTGTACTGGCCTTAAAACCAATCCAAAGTTGGGGGGTCCGGCGACCTCGTCAGGCGGCGCGTAGGGGTCCTCGAGTGAGTGTCCTCGGGGTGCGACGACTCCTCGTCGGCGCGTGGACAGACCGGCGGCGCCATGGCAGAGGTTTGAGAGAGAGAGCGCGAGCGAGGGAAGGATGTAGATGAGAATGCAGGCAGGACGACGTGAGCAAGGTAGTATTTATAGGCGGCCAGAATCTAGATCGATGGGGATAGTACACACGCCGGTCGCCAAAACTTATGAGTACTGTAGTTTGAATTACACACGATTCGTGCTGCAAAATCCGTGTGTGAATATAATAGCTGATGGTTTCCAATACAGAACCGTGTCTGATTAATGATCCCCGCCACTCACCAACCAAACCTCGAGCTGTGAGATAGAGTGCCAATCGTATGGGGGCCGGTTGTCTTGCCAGATCTATACATTTTCTTTTTTGAACACCAGATATTTACATCATTTGATGATTTTTTAACTCGCACACAAGTACACAGAAATATGATTTTTCAAATCGTTATGGTTAGGCGTTGCATGTAGATGTAGTTCAAATTCGAATTACGGTCATTAAATGGTTAGAAAATCACTTAAATGTCTTTAAAAGGTCAAATGACCCGTGAAATTTTCCAATTTTTCACATGACATTTGTATTAGTGCACGTTAAACATAGAAAAAAATTTGAAGGCCGTAAGAGGAAGATATCTCCCGTTCGTCATCAAACATGCATTGTTCCCTCTCGGAACCACGAACCTTCTATTGAGTTGCTCCGGTTTGTGAGGGGTGTGTGTCCAAACTTTCGTCAAAAATTTTTTTTACCACATTGTCTTGGTGGCATGACATTAAACCAAGCAAGGTTTCATGTTTTTCTGATCATTTTTTAATTTTTTGGAATTAAAATGCCATGGCACTCCATGCATTTGCCCATGCCTTGAGACCAATATGTTTGAAAATTCCTTCTAATTTACTGAACATGGAATTAACTCGCACACAACCACACGAAAATATGATTTTTCAAACCGTTATGGTTAGGCGTTGCATGTAGATATATTTGAAATTTGAATTACGGTCATTAAATGGTTAGAAAATTACTTAAATGTCTTTAAAAGGTCAAATCACCCTTGAATTTTTCCAAATTTTCACATGACAGTTGTATTAGTGCATTTAAACATAGGAAAAAAATTTAAAGGCCGTAAGAGGAAGCTATCTCCCATTCCTCATCAAACATGCATTGTTCCCTCTCGGAACCACGAACCTTCTAGTGAGTTGCTCCGGTTTGTGAGGGGTGTGTGTCCAAACTTTTGTCAAACAGGCCAATTTTTTTACCACATCATATTGGTGGCATGACATTGAATCAGCAAGGTTACATGTTTTTCTGATAATTTTTCAATTTTTTGGAATTAAAATGCCAGGACACTCCATGCATGTGCCCATGCCTTGAGACCAATATGTTTGAAAAATCCTTCTAATTTACTACACATGAAACTAACTGGCACACAAGTACACAAAAATATGATTTTTCAAGCCGTTTTGGTTAGGTGTTGCATGTAGATGTAGTTCAAATTGGAATTATGGTCATTAAATGGTTAGAAATCACCTAAATCTCTTTAAAAGGTCAAATGACCCCTGGAATTTTCCAAAATTTCACATGACAGTTGTATTAGTACACGTTAAACATAGAAATTTTTCTGAAGGCCGTAAGAGGAAGCTATCTCCCGTTCGTCATCAAACATGCATTGTTTCCTCTCGGAACCACAAACCTTCTAGTGAGTTGCTCCGGTTTGTGAGGGGTGTGTGTCCAAACTTTCGTTAAATAGGCCAATTTTTTTACCATATCATCTTGGTGGCATGACATTAAATCAAGCAAGGTTTCATGTCCAAACTTTCTGACCATGTGTTGAGAACAATATGTTTGAAAATTCCTTCTAATTTACTACACATGGAATTAACTCGCACAAGTACAAAAAAATATGATTTTTCAAACCGTTTTGGTTAGGCATTGCATGTAGATGTAGTTCAAATTTGAATTACGGTCATTAAATGGTTAGAAAATCACTTAAATGTCTTTAAAAGCTCAAATGACCCCTGAAATTTTCCAATTTTTCACATGACAGTTCTATTATTGCATGTTAAACGTAGAAAAAAAATTTGAAGGCCGTAATAGGAAGCTATCTCCCGTTCGGCATCAAACATGCATTGTTCCCACGAACCTTCTAGTGCGTTGCTCCAGTTTGTGAGGGGTGTGTGTCGAAACTTTCGTCAAACATGCCAATTTGTTTACCACGTCATCTTGGTGGCATGATATTACATGAACCTTGGTTTCATGTTTTTCGTATCATTTTTTTATTTTTCGGAATTAAAATGCCATGGTACTCCATGCATGTGCCCATGCCTTGATACGAATATGTTTGAAAATTCCTTGTAATTTACTGCACAAGGAATTAACTCGCACACAAGTACACAAAAAATATGGTTTTCCAAACCGTTTTGGTTAGGCGTTGCATGTAGATGTAGGTCAAATCTGAATTACGGTAATTAAATGGTTAGAAAATCACTTAAATGTCTTTAAAAGGTCAAATGACCCCTGAAATTTTCCAAATTTTCACATGAAAGTTGTATTAGTGCAAAACATAGAAAAAAAACGAAGGCCGTTAGAGGAAGCTATCTCCTGTTCGTCATCAAACATGCATTGTTCCCTCTCGGAACCACGAACCTTCTAGTGAGTTGCTCCGTTTTGTGTCCAAATTTTCGTCAAACATGCCAATTTCTTTACCACATCATCTTGGTGGCATGACATTACATCAACCAAGGTTTCATGTTTTTCTGAGCATTTTTTATTTTTAGAATTAAAATGCCATGTCACTCCATGCATATGTATGCATGTGTCCATGTCGTGAGAGCAATATGTTTGAAAATACCTTCTAATTTACTGCACATGGAATTAACTCGCACACAAGTACATATATATGATTTTTCAAATCTTTTTGGTTAGGCATTGCATGTAGATGTAGTTCAAATTTGAATTACGGTCATTAAATGGTCAGAAAATCACTTAAATGTCTTGAAAAGGTCAAATGACCCCTGGAATTTTCCAAAATTTCACATTACAGTTGTAGTAGTGCATGTTAAACGTAGAAAAAATTGAAGGCCGTAAGAGGAAGCTATCTCCCGTTCGCCATCAAACATGCATTGTTCCCTCTCGCAACCATGAGCCTTCTAGTGAGTTGCTCCAGTTTGTGAGGGGTGTGTGCCCAAACTTTCGTCAAACATGCCAATTTCTTTACCACGTCATCTTGGTGGCATGACATTACATCAACCAAGGTTTCATGTGTTTTTGATTTTTTGGAATTCAAATGCCATGTCACTCCATGCATATGTATGCATGTGTCCATGTCGTGAGACAAATATGTTTGAAAATTCCTTTTAGTTTACTGCACATGGAATTAACTCGCACACAAGTACACAAATATGATTTTTCAAACCGTTTTGGTTAGGCGTTGCATGTAGATGTAGTTCAAATTTGAATTATGGTCATTAAATGGCTAGAAAATCATTTAAATATCTTTAATTGGTCAAATGCCCCTAGAAGTTTCAAAATTTTCACATTACAGTTGTAGTAGTGCACGTTAGAAGTAGAAAAAAATTGAAGGCCATAAGAGAAGCTATCTCCCGTTCGTCATCAAACATGCATTGTTCCCTCTCGGAACCACGAGCCATCTAGTGAGTAGCTCCGGTTTGTGAGGGGTGTGTGTCCAAACTTTTGTCAAACATGCCAATTTTTTTACCACATCATCTTGGTGGCATGACATTACATCAACCAGGGTTTCATGTGTTTCTAATTTTTTTATTTTTGGAATTAAAATGCCATGTCACTCCATGCTTAATTATGTCATAGCCGTAAGACCAATATTTTTAAAAATTCCTTCCAATTTACTGCACATGGAATTAAATCTCACACAAGTACACGAAATATGAGTTTTCAAACCGTTATGGTTACTTGTTGCATGTGCATGTAGTTCAAATTTCAATTACGGTCATTAAATGGCTAGAAAATCACTTAAATGTCTTAAAAGGTCAAATGACCCCTGGAATTTTCCAAAATTTGACATGACAGTTGTATTAGTACTACAAAATTTCTCGTTCATTCAAACACCATCTATTGCCACTTTACTCCAAATTCGTCTTTCACAGCTAATCAAAAATATCTACAATATCACACACAGTTGTTTTCTAGGAACCGTTTGGATGAAAATATCTGGGTCTATTTAAGTCTCCCTCCTTAAGCTTCGCCGGCTCGTCTGCTCCAGTGCTGGCAACCCCCGAATCCCCGAATCCCGATCCCCATTCCCGCACCCCCTTCTTGCAAAGATGACGCCGTGGAAACGCTTTGTGAAGGCCCATACGATGGCCGCGTCCCCCCGCCCCCCCGAGTGTCACCGCCTGCGCCGTTAGCGTGGCCGCCTATGCCGAGAGTGCCGCCGCATCTTCATTGAGCGCGACCGCTTCCGTCGAGAGGGCGTCTGCGACAGCCGCCAGGGCAGCTGCAGCAGCCGAGACGGCTGCAGCTGCTGCTGTGACGGCGGCTGCAAACGCCGAGAGCGCTCGGGCTGCTGTCCGTGCCGCCGATGTCGCCCTGGCCCGGGTCGAGGCCGCCCATGCCAAGATCAAGGATGCACATGCCAAGATATTCCAGGCCACCTCGGACTCTAGCATGCAACCCACGTTTGAAAAGGCAGTGGTGGCCATGGAGCACCTGCTTCCTTATGAGGTCGCCGAGCGGGAGCTCGAAATGCAGGAGGCATTGGAGATCGAGGAGTGCCGGGAGGAGGAGTTGCGCGTGGTCGAGGTCGAGTTAGAGAAGAGTCTGTCCGTCGAGGAATCGGCGGTGGAGTACCAACGCGAGCTCTGGCGCAGCCACTACTACGAACACTACAACCTTGAGGGCGGCGCCAAGGACGAGGACGAGGACGAGGACGCAGTCGACTTCAGCAGGGGGGATGTGGAGTCCAACAACGGTGACATGTCGCCAGGACAAGTCATTGACGTCTCATCTCACACTGGTGATGCATAGGCCAGCGCGGTGATAACCCACAAGTATTCAACCCAAATTTATTGATTCGACACAAGGGGAGCCAAAGAATATTCTCAAGTATTAGCAGCTGAGTTGTCAATTCAACCACACCTGGATAACTTAATATCTGCAGCAAAGTATTTAGTAGCAAAGTAGTATGGAAGTAACGGTAACGGTGGCAAAGGTAACAGTAGCAGTTTTGTAGTGATTGTAACAGTGGCAACGGAAAAGTAACTAAGCAAAGATCAATATGTGAAAATCTCGTAGGCAATGGATTAGTGATGGATAATTATGTCGGATGCGATTACTCATGCAATAGTTATAACATAGGGTGACACAACTAGCTCCAGTTCATCAATGTAATGTAGGCATGTATTCCGAATATAGTCATACGTGCTTATGGAAAAGAACTTGCACGACATCTTTTGTCCTACCCTCCCGTGGCAGCGGGTCCTATTGGAAAATAAGGGATATTAAGGCCTCCTTTTAATAGAGTACCGGACCAACGCATTAACACCTAGTGAATACATGAACTCCTCAAACTACAGTCATCACCAGTAAGTATCCCGATTATTGTCACTTCAGGGTTAACGGATCATAACTCATAATAGGTGACTATATACTTGCAAGATAGGATCAAGAACTCACATATATTCATGAAAACATAATAGGTTCAGATCTGAAATCATGGCACTCGGGCCCTAGTGACAAGCATTAAGCATAGCAAAGTCATAGCAACATCAATCTCAGAACATAGTGGATACTAGGGATCAAACCCTAACAAAACTAACTCGATTACATGATAAATCTCAGCCAACCCATCACCATCCAACAAGCCTATGAAAGAATTACTCACGCACGACGGTGAGCATCATGAAACTGGTGATGGAGGAAGGTTGATGATGATGATGGCGATGGATTCCCCTCTCTAGAGACCTGAACAGACTCCAGATCAGCCCTCCCGAGAGAGTTTAGGGCTTGGCGGTGGCTCCGTATCGTAAAAAGCAATGAATCCTTCTCTCTGATTTTTTCTCCCCGAACATGAATATATGGAGTTGGAGTTGAGGTCGATGGAGCAATAGAGGGCCCACGAGGTAGAGGGCGCCCCCCACCCTCGTGGATAGGGTGTGGGCCCCCTAGTCTTGATTCTTTCTCTAGTATTTATTATATATTCCAAAAATATTCTCCGTGAAGTTTCAGGTCATTCCGAGAACTTTTATTTCTGCACAAAAATAACACCATGGCAATTCTGCTGAAAACAGCATCAGTCCGAGTTAGTTCCATTCAAATCATGCAACTTAGAGTCCAAAACAAGGGCAAAAGTGTTTGGAAAATTAGATACGATGGAGATGTATCAACTCCCCCAAGCTTAAACCATTGCTTGTCCTCAAGCAATTCAGTTGACAAACTGAAAGTGATAAAGAAAAACTTTGACAAACTCTATTTGCTCTTGTTGTTGCAAATATGTAAAGCCAGCATTCAAGTTTTCAGCAAAGATTATGAACTAACCATATTCACAATAAAATTTAGGTCTCATGTTTACTCACATCAATGGCATAATCAACTAGCGAGCAATAATAACAAATCTCGGATGACAACACTTTCTCAAAACAATCATAACATGATATAATAAGATCGTATCTCGCTAGCCCTTTCTGAGACCGTAAAACATAAATGCAGAGCACCTCTGAAGATCAAGGACTGACTAGACATTGTAATTCATGGTAAAAGAGATCCAGTCATAGTCATACCCCATATAAACTAATAGTAATGCATGCAAATGACAGCGGTGCTCTCCAACTGGTGGTTTTTAATAAGAGGGTGATGACTCAACATAAAAGTAAATAGATAGGCCCGTCGCAGAGGGAAGCAGGGATTTGTAGAGGTGCCAGAGCTCGATTTTGAAATAGAGATAAATAATATTTTGAGCGGTATACTTTCATTGTCAACATAACAACCAAGAGATCTCGATATCTTCCATGCTACACACATTATAGGCGGTTCCCAAGCAGAATGGTAGAGTTTGTACTCCCCCACCACCAACAAGCATGGCTTTCTCGGAACAACAAGTGCCTCTTGGGGAAGTTTTGTTTGCAATTATTTCGATTTGATTTGCTTAAAGCATGGGACTGGGCATCCCGGTGACCAGCCATTTTCTCGTGAGTGAGGAGCGGAGTCCACTCCTCTTGAGAATAACCTGCCTAACATGGAAGATACAGACATCCCTAGTTGATACATGAGCTATTCGAGCATACAAAACAGAATTTTATTTGAAGGTTTAGAGTTTGGCACATACAAATTTACTTGGAATGGCAGGTAGATACCGCATATAGGAAGGTATGGTGGACTCATATGGAATAACTTTGGGGTTTATGGAATTCGATGCACAAGCAGTATTCCCACTTAGTACAAGTGAAGGCTAGACAAAGACTGGGAAGCAACCAACTAGAGAGTGACAATAGTCATGAACATGCATTAAAATTAATTTACACTGAGTGCAAGCATGAGTAGGATATAATTCACCATGAACATAAATATCATGGAGGCTATGTTGATTTTGTTTCAACTACATGCGTGAACATGTGCCAAGTCAAGCCACTTAAATTGTTCAAAGGAGGATAGCACCCTATCATACCATATCACAACCATTTTAATAGCATGTTGGCATGCAAGGTAAACCATTATAAAGTCATAGCTAGTCGAGCATGGCACGAGCAACTATAATCTCTAATTGTCATAGCAAACATGTTTATTCATAATAAGCTGAATCAGGAACGATGAACTAATCATATTTACAAAAACAAGAGAGGTCAAGTTCATACCAGCTTCTCTCAGCTCGATCAGTGCATCATATATCGTCATTATTGCCTTTCACTCGCACGACCTAACGATGTTTATAATAACAAGAGTGCATGCGCATTGGGCTAAGCTGGAATCTGCAAGCATTTAATTCAAGGGAGAAGACAAGGTAATATGGGCTCATGGTTATATCAACAATAATGCATATGGGAGCCATTTCAACATTTTCATCATGGTCTTCTCCTCTCGACCCCCAAAGGAAAGAAAAGAAATAAAACTATTTTCACGGGAAAGCTCCCAACAAGCAAAAGAAGAACGAGAAATCTTTTTGGGTTTTCTTTTAATTACTACTACAAGCATGGAAAGTAAACTAGCTAGAAGCTACAACTAATTTTTTGGTTTTTTAAGGTTTTTCAAACACACAAGAAGAAGACAAGAAAAAGAAATAAACTAGCATGGATAGTAAAGTGAAAAAGTATGAGCACCGACAACTAGAATGAGTGTGTGATCATGCATGTAATGTCGGAGAGAAATACGTACTCCCCCAAGCTTAGGCTTTTGGCCTAAGTTGGTTTATGGCCACGGCTGATATCCAAGGTTGTAGCTGGGGTCATACTGAGGAGGATCCTCGGATTGCCACCGGTTGGCGATCTCCTCCGGATCCCACTGATAAACAGACTGCCGAGAAGGGTTTAGTGGTGGTTCCGGCTTAGCCTCTGGAGCAGGTGTTTCGCTCAAGCATGCGTGAATGGCCTCCGGCAAAATGAGGTACGTGCCTGAAGATAAGTTGAACAAAGAGGGTGCAGGCATAGTAATAGCCTCATCATATCTTTTATCGAATATCAAATTATACTTAAGCAGATTCTCTTTATTTTTAACAATAAACTCATGTGCTACCATACTGTTGTAAGCTAGAAATACAGAGGGCAACAACTTTTCTTCTTTCTCATAATGCCTAATAGGTATATTAAAGTGTGCAGCAAGGCGCGAAGCAAAGATGCCACCGAGAATGGGGCCCTTTGCATGGTTCAAACTTAATCGTTTGGCAACAATAGCGCCCAAACTAAAAGTTGTATCACAAAACAAAGCATGGCGCAAAATAATTATATCAGGACCATTAAGATTCCCATAGTTCCCGCGACCAATTAAGCATCTGCTAGCAAATATTGCAAAGTAACGTAGAACAGGAAGATGTATGCTAGTAATTCTTGCACCTGAAACTTTCCTTGTTTCCCCTACAGCAATTTCAATAATAAACTCCTCCACATCATTACGGTATGGTTCCTCTATGCTACCCTCAAAGGGTAACTTGCAAACCTCACAAAAATCATAAAGTGACATCTCCTTATACTCATCATATAAATAAAAATCCACCGAAGGTGGTGATCTCCTACCATGGAAATGAAAATTTTGCACAAAGATATTAGTGAGTAGGAGATACTGATCGAGCTAGTCGTGGAGGAAATCGGTGAGGCCTGCATTCTCAGCCAAATAATATAAATCATCACGAATACCGGCTGCTCTCAAGAACTCATCACAAGGCCATTCACACGACCGAACCTCCGCAGTGCGAGGGAGATTATATTTGGGTTTCTTGTCCTCCTCACTTTGCTTATCCTTCGAGCTTCGGCTCGAAGAGCCCCTCAAAAATCTCTTCATTATTATTCTCCCTCTGAAAATTTCTGAAATTTTTAGTAACTCAAAACAAAAGTGAAACAAACTCAACAAGATTGATAGCAACTACTCCCACAAGTGCCTAGAGACTATATCATGCATTATAACTACTTGGGACCATATAAATTTGACTTGCAAGCTCAAGAACAGGGTCACCTAAGCAGCAAAAATTTGCAATAAATAAAGCACTAGAACAAAACTAATTGGACCATTGGAGGAGTCACATACCAAAGAACAATCCCCCAAAGCAGTTTTGTGAATGGAGCTTTGAGCAAGGAGATCGAAAATGGCAGCAATATGAGCTAGAACACGGGTTTGAGCTGTTGGTGATTTATTCTAGAGGAAGAAAAAGTGTGCTGGTGCTGGAATAAGTGGAGGGGGACCACGTGGGGCCCACGAGGTAGGGGGCGCGCCCAGGGGGGTGGGCGCGCCCTGGACCCTCGTGGCCAGGTGCTGGCTCCCCCTAATGTGTTCTCAGTGCCAGATATTCTTAAATATTCTAGAAAAAATCATATATAAATTTCAGGGCATTTGGAGAACTTTTATTTTCGGGGTATTTTTTTATTGCAAGGATAATTCAGAAAACAGACAGAAAATACTATTATTGCTTTATTTATTCTAAATAATAGAAAGTAAAAAGAGGGTATAGAGAGTTGTGCTTTCTAACTTCATCCATCTCATGCTCATCAAAAGGAATCCACTAACAAGGTTGATCAAGTCTTGTTAATAAACTCATTCCGAATTGCATGAAACCGGAGAATTTTCGAATAGCACTAGGTTACCTTAACGGGGATATGCACATCCCCAATAATAAGAATATCATATTTCTTCTTGATAGTAGGAAGAGGAAATTCAAAACCTCCAATAGTAATCGTTGGAATTTTTCCAATAGAATTGATACTGTGGACTTGAGGTTGTTTCCTCGGAAAGTGTACTGTATGCTCATTTCCATTAACATGAAAAGTGACATTGCCTTTATTGCAATCAATAACAACCCCTCTAGTATTCAAAAAGGGTCTACCAAGAATAATAGACATACTATCATCCTCGGGAATATCAAGAATAACAAAGTCTGTTAAAATAGTAACGTTTGCAACCACAACAGGCACACCCTCACAAATACCGACATGTATAGCAGTTGATTTATAGGCCATTTGCAAAGATATTTTAGTAGGTGTCAACTTATTCAAATCAAGTCTACGATATAAAGAGAGATGCATAACACTAACACCGGCTCCAACATCACATAAAGCAATTTTAACTAGTTTCTTTTAATGCAGCATGGTATAGTTGGTACTCCTGGATCTCCTAGTTTCTTTGGTATTCCACATTTAAAAGTGTAATTAGCAAGCATGGTGGAAATTTCAGCTTTCGGTATCTTTCTTTTATTTGTAAAAATATCTTTCATGTACTTAGCATAAGGATTCATTTTAAGCATATTAGTCGAACGCATACGCAAAAAGATAGGTCTAATCATTTCAGCAAAGCTCTCAAAATCCTCATCATCCTTTTTCTTGGATGGTTTAATAGGGAAAGGCATGGGTTTCTGAACCCATGGTTCTCTTTCTTTACCATGCTTCCTAGCAGCAAAATCTCTCTTATCATAACGTTGATTCTTTGATTGTGGGTTATCAAGATCAACAGCAGGTTCAATTTCCACATCATTATTATTGCTAGGTTGAGCATCAGCATCCAAGAAAAAGACCTCTCCGGCGGTTCCTCCTCCAGCGACGACTCCTTCACCACCCGGGATGCCTCTCTTTTCTCTCTGGGACTATGACTTGGAATGAAGGATTTTTACCCGACGGTCAAAATGAGTCATTTCTTCCTCTTGTATCTCCCTAGGACCATCAGTGCCAACGAATGGAGAGGGATGGCTGAAGATCTATCTGCTCGTTGTCACCATCAATCTCCATGCGTGAAGCTAGTTGCGTTTGATTCTGTGGACAGTGGGAGGAAGTTTCTGGCATGTGCAGAGAAGGTTAGACCCTCTTTCATTGTTACAAATCATTTGTTAGATGTGATTCAGACATTGTCATGGTCCCAACCCATTCATACCACACCTTCAACCAAACGCATCCTAAGACAGTGTCACAGTTTGTACCTAGTATCTTAAATTGTTGCCATCTCATCAGCGGTGCCATTAGGAAATTATTTGGCACCGCTTCAGCTATTTGTGCAGCCAACTTTGGTCCACACATCCGAGCAGCCAAGCAGTAAAAAACTAAATCTTTATGGCACGAAGGAACTGGGCATCAGAGCAACTACGTGCTCCGGAGTCCGGGTCCCTGATTTTTTTCCGCTGCATCGGCTCGCCCGTGCAGGGCACCGGTGGGAGATGTAGCAACAGTTGTCTTTACCCCAGTTTTGGCATACATAGTGGACGGCCTTAGTGATATTGGTTCTATGTTACTAAATTTGTGCATGTACACACCTATTAGTATCAATTTGCTGTCATCCAAACACTGTCGGTATGCTGTTGCAGTTATTTTTACCTTCCTCATAAAATGTTCAATTTAATATTTATTGTACACGAGTAAGAACTTGTAGCGTCGTTGTAGTTAATTATAGCTTCCGATGTTCCAGAATTTGGTTGTTGTCTTAGTACCAATTATTTCATTTGCACATTGATATTTTTGAGAAGATATGTCATAATTAACATGTTTCTTCAGTTTTTCAAAACAATCATTGGTGATTTTCTATGTTGCTATAAACCCATTTCCCCTACAATTGTTACTGATCTAGTTTTAAATATTAAAGGATGAATGGAAGTGTTCTTACTTGGAGTGGGTTGATCAAGAGTGGCCACAGTCTTTGAAGATGTGCCTAGCGAAGCTCTGGAGCATGTATGAGGAAGAGAACAGACGTAGGCTTAGAGAAACTATTGTCAACGCTGAATAATATTTGAAGATGCAGGATAAAAATTTGAAGGTGGAGAATGAGATCAGATTTTTTTTAAATCAGACTTTGCTAAGATGGTTGTTGGCGAAGGAGGAGGCACTTTCCCAGTTAGCCCGTTCAAAACAGGTTCTTACTGAACTGAAAGCAGAGGTGGATAAGACGAGCCTGTATGATCTTGATTGGGGAAATGAATATATTGTTCTTATGAAGTTGAACTAGCTATATGTTGTACTGTGTTGTTTTCATGTAGCTACGGTATTGTGATGTTATAATATATTTATGTGCTTGATATGAAATTGGCAAACAACTGTTCGATATGAAATGTGAATTTGTGTAATACTGGAATTATTAATTGTAAACTAATCAACCTGCTAAATGTGTCATGGACCTTTGCAAATGGTTCTAGCAGTAAAAGCCCTTGCGATGGATAGCCCAATGCCACACATTTTTCTTCATCAAATTGTGTGTGATATAGTTGATAAAAGCAAACAGTTAACCAAGGCAGACCGTGTGTGATAGTTACACCTTTCAGACACGAGCCTACACATAAAACTATGTGGGATGTACGTACAAACAGAAACGTTTTCCCTGGATTGACTGTGTGGGATGTACATAAGAACGGAAACATATTCCTTGGATTGACTGTGTGTGATATACATACGAACGGAAATGTTTTTCCAGGATTCACCGTGTGGGATGTACATACCTACGGAAATGATTTTCTCGGATTACCGTGTGGGATCTACATACCTACGAAAATGTTTTTCTTGGATTACCGTGTGGGATATACATACCTACGGAAATGATTGGATTTTGATGCCTCGCCCGATCGCACACATCCCCAGCCTGTGTCCTACGAGGGCCTATCCTCGACGATTTCTAGGTCGTGTGGGTAGGACCCCCTATCGCCCACACTCACTGGGCGACGGTTCCAAATGTTGTTGCGAAAAGGGGTTAAAAACCGTTTGTATAGCGCCGACGCGTACCAGTGAAGTAAATTAACCGGCTTATTATATATAGCCACTCTTGGATACATGGATGAGATAGTAAGACATGGAAAAACAAAAATGGTGGCAGCTAGTGGGTTAAAGTATTCAAGGGCCTAGCTTAGCTATACACGTCCTCCAAGGTAAAAAGTGCTCCTACTAGTACTAGTAAGTAGTACAACAATGAAAGAGAAGGCGAGAGGGTTAAAAAATATAATACTAAATGGAATACCTGGGTATATGGTGACGGTCCGATCGTGGTAGATTGTGTGACCATGTTGCACATCAGTGGTACCATGGGTAACGATTGCTAAGATAGTTGATCCCAATATCCCAAAGTCATCTACAAGGTTCCAGGTTAGACCGAATCGCGGATGAAATGCTCATCCAGGATCGGCGATCTTATTTTGATCGGGGGATGACTGGTCCCTGCAAAATAATGGAGTACCGTTAGGGATGCAAATGATGGTTTGTGCATTCCGTTTGTAATATCCCGTGCCGTAGGATGGCAACCAGATGAAACAAGTCCCCTGGCTTGTCACCGCGAAGATGCGGCCTAGATGGAACACGATGTCTTTAAACGTGTAGGTGTACAAATCTGCCGCAACCAACATGCGCCAGCCTCTGCCCTGTCTGCCGTTATTGCCTCTTGTATTGATGGCAATCCTTATGTTGAACACCGCGATGAGATAGTAACCGTCGTAGCCGCGTCGCTTTGTCAGCGGGTCCGCAATTGCTTTCTTCTTCAATCTCATGTTGGCATCATCAAACGTATTCAAGCCCAGCCAGTCCGGAAGGCCGATCCCAATGGTGGAGAAGGGGTCTACAGGAATGGCCGCACTGCTGTGGATGTTGTGCAAAATGATGGTGGTATCCAGCTGGAGGTATGCAAGCCAATCTTCGTTGGCACCGACCCAGACCTATATATAAGACGGTGGGCAGCGGAGAATTTACGGGATGGAAATGGAATAACTAGTACTACATGATCAAACTCCATGGCTGGCCTGCTCATCGGAAAAAATCCGACTACCTCTCAACATCGGCAACTCTAGCGGAGTCAATGTGCAACCATGACCAGGGAGCGATGGACTATTCAAAGGACTGTCCCATAGAAGAACCTTCCCCTGGAGGACGCAGGGAAGACCAACAAGCATGGCCTTTTCCCAAGCATGTTTAAGCACCGTCTTGAAAAAGTTGGTGCAGGAAGCACTGAGTCTTATGGCGGTGAGGAAGTCGGAGTGGTGTGCAATTTCACCCAAAGGATTGTCGTCCAAGGTCTCCCAGCCCCGACGAGGAGGAGAACCGCCTGGCGAATCCATGGGAATAGCGACGAACTGCCTTCTCTTCGGGGGGAGGGGAACTGTCGAGGAGGAGATAAGAGTGTAGTAACTACAGGGCCTCGTCCCTTCCAACTGTAGCTCCTCGATCGTTACTTAGCGAAGGGATGAGACTATTATTTACTACGTACTCGTACTATAGCAGTACTAGTACTACTTTCTCAACTAGTAGTGCGATGTACTGTATTTCTAGTATAGTGCACCCATTTTGAACTCTTGAATCTCAGGGCCAAGGAGCTATAGTTGGAAGTGGAGGGCAGTACTGTTTTCTAGAACCATCATTGTACTACCAATGCAGGGAAAGTACACCTGCGTAGTGGGTACTCTCGGTGCTCTATTCAAGCGCATAGCTGGCCTACTCAGCCGCTCCTCTCTCACACACACTAGCAGCCTATTTATCAGCGACGGTTACTGCAGGGGCAAGGCATTTGAGTTATTTGATACAATGAGACTAGGCTTTTCGCTTCCATTTGTGGAGCTGTAATGGATCTCGTTGAACTTTGTTAGTAGTTCCTTCTTTATGAATGAGATGAGGCAAAGCTTTTGCCTCCATTTCAAAACAAAAAAATCACGTCAAGAGGAATTTTGTTTATAGAGCCGATAATTGAGTGAAGTCCATGCGTGCAATGCCACAAGCTATAGAGTAGTAGAGTACTAGCACTTTACGTACATAGCCATATTGCACAGTTCCCAATGTCGCACCAGGCTTTTCTGGCTCCCCGGCTTGATTGGGAGGTGCTAGTTTAAATATGCTACTAGCTGATAAGGAAGCTGCAAGTGAGGTGCGGCTAGGGCGAGCATGCGAGCCACGAGATGATTGGAGGGAAAACCCGTTCACGTGGCTGGGCTGTCCAGTGCACCCAGATTGTGGTGCGACACGTCCCTTCGACTTCAAAACTCAAACTACCTCGTTTCGTGGAGTACTATTTAAAAAAAGTCCGCCATGCATTCAGCCGGGATTGAACCCACAAAACGAGGTATACACTCCCGCGACCACTAGTAGTACTCGCTGGAGTACAACGCAACCTAGAATCGCCTTTTGTCGCTAGTAGTACATTGTTCCTTACAAGAAACCACTAATAATGCCAAGAAACCACTAATAATGCCAAGAAACTACTACCACTTGCATACGTGGCAGACTTAAGATAAGACTACCTTATCAACCATTGTACATGCCCTTACCAACTAGCCCTACCAAGAAATGACTACTCTACATTGTTCCGTTATAGGCACGTTTCAACCCATGTCACCCCTTAAGTCAACGCATTCTATTCGAATGGCACGTTAGGCATTATGACTTGTGGGATCTACATGTCAGTCTGCACAAAAATCCCCGAGTGACCTCCTACCTCCGGCCCGTCCACCTAGTCATCCTTGGCCATGGGACGCAGCTACCGCCGCCGGCAGAAGGCAAGGTCAAAACCGCCGGCGGTGCGGATCCCATCTTGCGGCAGCCCGGATGCCAGCTCCGTTCGGTGCTCGCGGCCACTAGCTAGCCAAGATAGCTCCGTCCAGCTACTTGTCTGCAAGGTTTTCTAGCTAGATTGGCACGGTGGCGCGGCGGCTTTCTCACGCGCCGCGCTAAGGCCAGCCATCTGACTCGAGGGAAGTCCTGCGCGCGGCTTGCTCGCGCGTGAGTCACGCTTGGGCCAGCCTGCCAACCCGTGTGGAGGCCAGCGCGACGTCCGACCTGTCTAGTGGAGCGGTGACCAACTCGCTCATCACCGGCGCCACCGGCGAACACGCATTAGTACTATTTGAAGTAATGTTCAGGAAAAATAATGATTTGAGGGGGAATATAACAGGATAGAAGGTCAGATGTGGGTCCCTCTCATGTCAGCGGTCAAACAAAATGTGTTGGTTTAAGATGCCTCGTCAACACGGACATGTGGGCCAACCCTATCATAAACGGGTTTAAACGAGCCTAATTGGCACTAGGTAGTAGTTTTTGGCACGGATTAAGAAATTTTGGGTATGTTTTTGCTATTTTTTGTACAATAGTTTCTTCCTAGGGCTGGTTGAAAGTGGTAGTTTTTTGTGAAATACTCTACATATTGTAAGTAGGAGTGAAAGTTAAGCTTTGGAAGCCAATAAGCAAGGCTAGTTACATAGTGCCTATGTGTACGTGATTGAAAGTAAATATCAACCATGACTGACTAATATCTTGATGGAAAACTCGAAACTATGGAAATACTAGCATTTTTGCATGGTTGGAAATTCTAGCAATGTTCACGTGCATTGCAACAGATCATAATTAGAATAATACTTATTCACAAACTTGATACAAAACACTCTAATTTTGATATACATATATCACTAGAGATATATTATGTTTCAATCAGAAAATATTCCTTGGGCTGTTTTGGTGAGGTGAGGGAGGGGTGTGGTTGGTTTTAAGATACTAATTATGGGTTTTTCTGCAAATTGGTAGAGAAGTGGGATGCTGGTGAGAAAAGGCAACAACTTACCTCACAGTCGTTAGATGTAGATCGAATGGTCAGAAATGACGGATGGCAGACACACCATCATCACCAACTTAGTCTTCTATAGGAGTACTAGCAAGATGTCCATGCATTGCATGGAACATCAAGATGCATTTTTTTATAAAACACTTGTTGTGATTGACCCATGCGGGAGTAATCCCATGTATAAAAACTAATGATATCTCGAGAAAGAGGATATATGGTGAAGAGGAGTGGGGCGTGGTGGTGATTGGTGGTTGGACTGAGCGGAGGCAAGGGGATGGACGATGTCGGCAACGGCCACCAGGCCAGTTTGTTCCAGAGGCTTCCTTTTTTAAATGCTCAACAATGAGGTTGTTGGAGATAAGGATGAACGAGGGAAGGCATTGTTTGCAAATGTGGAGAGAGGTGCGGGTATCTTTTAGTTTAATTTCCATCCGTCAGATATAGATCGGACGGTCTATCGCAAGATGGCACGCATACCATCATCACCAACACGGATTTTTATAAGAGAAGAAATATAAGTATGGAGACACAAACATATTATCGATACTTGTTTCCATAAACTAGGATCTACATTCTATTCAACGGCTCAGCATGTGGGTCCTTAGCACAATGACTTCTCGACTGTGTAAACCAAAGGTTTTCCCGTCGCTGATAAGGAGGGGGTGACGGTGGTGCGCTTTCGGCTTGCTCTAGTCCTAGTAGTCATACTAGGTGGTCTCCGCACATGTAGATTTATTCTTTTTCGTGTCTCGTGTTCGCCGTACTACCACGACTGTTGATGAATAGATGGTAAGTTATTCACGGGGAAACCCTTGGTGAGCCTGTTTGCGAGAGAGAGAGAGAGATAGTGTGCGTGTGTGTTATGTCTAGAGACTGAGGCAATGATAATAGATTCTTTGTGTCTATGTGTGTGGAGGATAGAGAGAGACATGTACATGGGGCTTTGTGTTGTGTAACGTGGAGACACATAGACATAATCAGAGAGTGAGTGTGTGAGATACACATGCGAACATGGGGAGAGATGTGTGAGTTAGAGAGATGGAGAATTTTGGTGTGCATCTGAGCTAGAGGAGGGGGATATATGCATACCCAGAGCTGGAGAGAATATGCAAGGGTGTGTGTCTTAAAAGAATGACCCAGATAGATGGGTGTTTGTGCGTGTCTGCGTGTGTTTGTGCGCGCGTTTGTGTGTGAGAGGGAGTGTGTGTATGTGGAGTAGAGAGACCACTAATGATGTAAACCTAGTATAAGGGAAGGGGGAATGGTGTGACATGTGTGTCAAAGAGAGACAAAGGCATGTGTAGTAGCGGGATAGCATGGGTGCGGGCGGGGAGCAGACTATTTCGAAGATACATCGAGTGTGTGTGGGAGAGGGTTGTGAGAGAGCGCGCGCGCGCGCGCGCGAGAGGGAGAGAGAGAGAGAGAGAGAGAGAGAGAGAGAGAGAGAGAGGGAGAGAGAGAGGGAGAGAGAGAGAGAGAGAGAGAGAGAGGAAAAGAGGGGTTCGAGGGGTCGTTTGTGTCCATAAGTGGCGTATAGATAGGGAGACAGTGTTGATGTTGTTCGAAATTGGCCTATGCACGGAGACGCAAGGGAAGCGAGTCATTGTGTGTGTGATAGGGACTTCCACTACAAAAAAATACACTTCCGTGATGATACATGTTTGTCACAGTAGGTCGCGTTTTTGTCATGCATGTACATCCATGACAAATTTATGACAGAATTAAGATAGTCATACCTGTGCTGTCGTAGAAGTGTTCCATGACATTACCAAAATTATCATCACGGAAGTGTCCACTTCCATGACGATAAATCACGCGTCAAAGAAGTGCTTTCGTCAAGGGTGACCGACACGTGGCATCCACCGTAATGGAACGCCGTTAAGCTACCGGGTCGGGTTTTGGATCCGATAACCCGTTAATAGCCCCGACCAATGGGGATTTTCCACATGTAAAATCATCATTGGCTGGAGGAAACACGTGTCGGCTCATCGTTGGGACAGATGTCATCCACTCATTGGACAGAAGGCGCCTATGATAGGTTGACACGTGGCACGACCCAACAGTGGCCCATTCCGGTGAAAAAGGTCGGCCCAGTAAAAAATAGCAGGCCGGCCCATATAAGGCCTACTTGTGTCAGGTCCATTTAAGCCCACGGCCCATACGAGATGTGCCAATTCGGCCCGTTAAAGATTTGACACCATTGTAGCCCATCGTCAGTTCGAGCCCGTTAACAGCCCGTTATATATTTGGGCTCAATATCGGTCCGATGAGATTTCGGCCTGTTAACGGCCCATTTAATGGATGGGCCAATTTTTAGGATGTACATCTTTCGACCTTTTAGCGACCCATTTAAATGTTGGGCTAATTTCCGGGCCGGTGTGTCTTTCAGCCTGTTGATGGCCCATAAATCTGATGGGCCATTTGTAGTCGGACCTGAGTTTCGGACTTTCAGCGGCCCATTTAAGTGTTGGGCCATTTTCTGGCCCGGTGTCACTTTCAGCCTATTGACGGCCCATAAATCAGTTAGGCCATTTGTAGTCGAACCTGAGTTTTGGCCTTTTAGCAACCCATTTAAGAGTTGGGCCAATTCCCGGCCCTGTGTGCCTTTCGGCCTGTTAACGGACCTTAAATGAGTTGGGCCTTTTGTAGTCGGACCTTAGTTTTGGCCTTTTAACGGCCCATGCCCTTCATGGTCCAATACCAGCCCGATTTCTCTTTCGGCCTACTAAAGGCCCACAACACAGTTGGGCCGTTTACAATACGACCTGACTTTCAGCCTCTTAGTGGCCAATGCTCTTCATGGTCCAGTACAAGCCCGCTATCTCTTTCGGCCTGCTAAAGGCCTATAGTATAGTTGGGCCATATGTAGCCCAAACTTAGTAACGGCCTGTTAACGGCCCGTGAAATAAATTGGGGCCACCTGTTGCCCGCTTCGATGTCGGCCTGTTAACGACCCGGGAGGTAAGAGGGCCGACCATTAACTTTCGGCCTAGTAATGGCCAATTAACTTAATGGGCCCACTAAAGTTCGTTCATGTCTTTAGGCCAAATTAGATAATTTGAGCCCATTACGACGTGCAATTATGCACAGGACCAAAACCGATCAAGCAAAGGTACGGCATACAGGGAATAATGTTGCACATCCAGCATATATTACAGGAAATTACATCCACTGGGCAATCAAAGATTGATGCCAGTGCAAATAAATGAGCAGAACCTAACAATCTACAACGTCACAATCCGCAACCTCAGCACAGATGACGCCCATAAGCATCTGGGCAAGTTCTTGCTGCTTTGCTACACTGTCTCTGAAAACAATGATCAGTTGTTGTGTCGCACGACTCCGCACCTCTGATTCATCCACCATTTCTATCATTGCTTCAACCATTAATTGGTTCACAAGCATACATTTATTCCGTTGCATTCGAGACAGAGGATACTGAGCAGATTCAGATGGCGATTTTGGCAGGATTGTATTATTGATAGAGGAGAGTGTCTTGACCACTGCATCATAACATAAATTAGGACGGGAACCAAACAAATTAATCATGAGTTATTGCCATATTACCTGGCCTAGATTTACTGGAAAGAAACAATAGGGTTGCCTTGCTGTTTTCAGAGTTTGTCTTCTTATCTTCAGCAGCCTACACAAAATTAACACACTAGCATTGCTATCATTGGCCAAGTCAGATAATAGGAAAGCAACATTGACACAACGAACGTTTGGGCAACTAGCCTACACCAAATTAACACAATATGGCACAACTATCATAGGTAATACTAGAAGTGGTATAATACTATAATCACCAGCCTGTGGGATAGCATTGGCTGATGGATGATAACTATGGAACAGCATTACCTGAAGAACAAGTATCTTAGCTGAACTATGGAACAACGTTAACTCCTGAACAAGACCCGTAAGAGATCAGCATGAATATATAGTGAAATGTGATGATCTATTTTCCATGCTTAGATGAATAACAAAGCCATAAATGTTGCACACATGTAAGATGAGGGTACAACCTATCTGGCTGCCATCCGTAGGAGTGAGCATCATGTGCTGACTTGTCGATGGCCCTGCAGTTGTTATGGCTGTCCATGTCGGGCACGCGCATTCGATGGAGGGAACTGTTGAGTGGGGACTATAGCTCCCTTCTGGTGTATGCTTCCCTTGTTGGAGCAGCTACGGTGAGTCGGAAGACGGTGTGTCTGAAGATGCAGATAACACATAATGTTAAGAATGACATATCTCTTTGATCTGAAGAAATACACTAAGAGATCAAGAGCAAGGTACGAGAGTGGTCACATGTCTGTTCACTAAAGACTAAATTGGGGTCACAAGATTTTATTTTATTTTGGTACTGTCCGATCTACGCCAGATGGCTGGCCGTCTTGTGCCTCCCGGCTGACACTCTTCGGAATCTTCGCCGAAGAGCCAGCAACCAACGGCAGAGCAGCCTGCCTCCGCCATCCATTGCCCCGGCCAAAAACCCCGCTCCCCGCCCCACCGCACTACCGTGGTTGCACCGCCCCCGGGCCAATCCACAAAGACTCCCCGTCATCCAGATCCGGCGGCGGCAGTACCATCAACCCATGCAACTCTAAAAGATAGCCATGTAAGCGCTGCTTCCGCGGTGAACTTGCGGCCCCGCAGCCTTACGTTAGTCACCAGCCAACCGGCAGCCTAGGAGCTCCGCCGCCTCGAGGGGTGCTGCTTCCCATTGGGAATCGATTGGCCTAGAATAAAAATTCAGACAACTGACGCCTAAATAAAGTGATTTGAGATGAGGGTGCAACCTATCTGGCGGCATAGTGAAGTAGGCAGGTCCAGCTGTCGAGTCGGTGAGGCCGACGCGGTTGCGGTGGCGATCGGCGGCAGGGAAAGAGCGATGTCGCGACGGTCGACGGCTACGCGGAAGCAGCGCCAGGACTCTGGACGTATCCGAAGTTGGAGCCGCTCCGGCGCCGTGAACAATGGCGGGGGTGAATCGGCTCCGGTACGGTTCATGCGGCCGTCGTCGAGGCAGCACCAGCAACACGGAGTAAGAGGCACACGGCCCAGTGCACGACGGCAAATGGACAGCGTCTCCGGCATTAGGGAGGAGGGCGGCTGTGACATTGGTGCGGTGGGGGCGCCATGGAGGTGGGCTGAGGTTTCGCGGCTCGGGAGAAGGGAGCTTTCCGGGGAGAAGGTGATTTGGCGCCCACGAGGTATGAATGGGGGCGGGCGGGGGGGGGGGATTGGGAGGGGAGTGGAACCATGTCTTACGGACGCATTTTTCTGAAATGTGAGTTGGAGTTACAGTTCTACCCTTGCCTATAGGCTTCTCGGCTTGGGTCTATGTACCGAGGGTCGGGGATAGTAGAGTAACTTTGCTTCTCCCCAAATAGTGGACGGGAGCGATTTCGAGCAAGGAGGGCGCGTTTTGAACTTTAGTGGGTGCGAGCGATTTCGGGCGAGGAGAGCGCGTTTTGAAATAGTGGGCGCGAGCTATTTCGGGCAAGGAGAGCGTGTTTTGCCGACCATGGTTTATGAATTATTCGGCACATGTCATTTCGGCCGAGGAAAAGGCGCGCTTGGATGAAGTTACGAACCTACCCTCGATGTACAACGGGCCAATTGATGCGTGTCCCACATAGGACGGTAATTTCGCGTCTCCTATTTATTTGCTCGGGCGAATTCCACCGAGCAGAGGGGATGTTTAACAGTTCGTTCATATTTTGGGAGAACGAGCATCCACGTCTACCTTACCAAGTCGATTCGGATCAAATTTTGAAATATTAGCTTGCCACTTATTTTTTAGATGTAGAGATGATGCTCGGGAGTAATGTGTTTTTACATGCTTGTTGCTAGCGATTTACTATATGACAAACTAGCGGGGTGTCCCGCGCATTTGCGCGGTCAGACTTTTCATATAACGATCATTATGTCACTTTATTTTTAGATGGTCTCAAGTAAAACAAATGGAGTGTATCTTTTTATCTTAAAAAAATATAACTATTTCAGTTTATATATGGTGTGAAATTTTGTTCATAAATTAATAGCCAATGACAGAAATGCTTAATTGCCTCCTCGAAAACAAAGGAAGACTTGATTACCAACATTCTTGTACATCTATAGTTTTATTTATTTTTATTTGTTGAAAACACCTAGTTCTAATGATTTTTTCTCAAATATAAAGATAGGATAAATCTAAGTGTTGATGCGTCAGAATTAAGCATTGTGTCTTTTTCCTCTATTCATCTCATCATCAGTGCATGGAATTACTGTATTTGATTACTGAAGTGACATGCAACCATATGCTCTATGGTCTACAACACTCATTCCATTATAATATGGTCTATCGTTTCATAAAAATATAAAACAATATGCTCTATGGTCTACTCATGTAATTAATTTCATGTGTTGGTTTCCGCATCTACTCATTGAAACTGATAAATGATTCTACATACCTTAGTCCGGTCATGTATTGTTTTCTTCTGGTCTTGCACATGTTATTTGAACTGAGTTCTATTGTTTAATTTAGCGTATCTAAACATTTCATATTTCATAGGCTGAGATATTTTGCTTTTTTTTGTTGCTGGGAAATACTTCCTCTATTCTAAAATATAGTGTGCCCCCGCTTTTTGAGGTCTAACTTTGACCATAAATTTAACCAATGAGACCGACTGCGGCGGGAGAAAAAATTATATAATTGCAAACTTCTTTTGAATACGAATCCACTGGTATAATTTTTGCTCCCGCTGCAGTAGCACTCCATTTTGGAACGGAGGGAGTACATGTATAATTTGGAACTTCTCAGCCTACCACTTCAGATTATCACGTACTATGTCACTGGTAACCAATTCATTGAAACAACAGAATAGAGGTGGGCTTCCAATCATCTCTATTTTACTGATGTCAATCTCTTCCCTATTATTCATAGGTATACATGTAATCCATATTTCTAATATTCCCATTTGAAGATCAAATTAAATGTTTAGAATCACATGTGTTGCTTTGTAATGCATGATGCCCAATCAATCAATTTGCTAACTTTCTTTTGAATTTTGTATCCTTCCACATGATATTTTATGTTGAACCGTATAAACCCAATGACTATTTTCCTCAGAAAACCTATCAAACATACTTTAGCTATTAATATGGACTCTATGTTGAGTCCATCCTTTTCTTATTACGGAATTCTTATATAAAATGATTATACCAAATAAGAATTGTTTATACATAATATTTCTGAATTTGGCTTGTAAGAAAATGTATTTCTCATTGCTAATTTCTTGTGTCAAATAGAGTTATTTATTAACCTTGCTTCTAAAGTTTGGTTTTTCATGAACACCAGCTTTGCTATTTCCTTGAATGTTTCACTTCAAAAACTGTCAGCGTTATTGCCATACCTTTGGTCCGGCAGAGGTCTTGCAGTGCCTTCTTTCATTCGAGCATCGTAGGGCATGTATTGTATGTAAGTTGTCGACATTGTTATCAGTCTGTCCATGAGCTCATACATGTCTTTTGTTTGTCAGGCATTGTTGTCGAGCTTTCATTTTACCAGGCTCCTTGTCGTGCCATTGATCATCCCGGTGTCACCGGCCATTGGGCGTCACGACACTGTATTTTTACATGGCTGGCGGGTGCTTGGATTTTTACATGCAGACTCCTGGGGCAATGAATATGAGCTTTTAGATAGATACTCTCCCTCCTTCAATACGCGTCTCAAGTTTAGTATAGTTTTTTTGCGGGATAATTTTAGTATTACTTTGTACTAAGTTTTTTTCGTAAAAAAATTATACTATGATTATACTGAAATTGAGATACTTATTTTGGGACGGAGGGAGTATAATATATAGATAGCACAATATCATGCATAAAAATTAGCGAAGATGAGATATGACAAGTACATGTACGTTTTCCGAAGAAAACTTTTACGCCGAAAATTTCTTGAATTTTGACTTCCATCGTTTCCTAAAATAAAAATTCCATCGTAATCTACCAGGTCACGCTCGATAGGACCCGCCATATCCCCTCAAGGTCGGCCGATCGCATGACTGGTGCCAGGAACGCGCGTTGTAGCCTACACGTGCACGTTAGTCCGGTTGTTTCCTCTTCTTTCCTTACATCAGGGTATATAGTCTGTTTTCCAAGCGTGGTGTACTAAATCTCTGAATTTTTTATTGTTTGGACGCAGTAGGAGGAGTTTGGATAGATTTTGCCTACTGACATACTCCTCGGACGCTACACCTTTTTCTAGGCGCTCCTTCGTGACTTTCCCCCGAATAGTACTCTTAATTAGTAGGCTGTCCTATTTTCTTTACCCTGGGACTTGCAATACCAAAACAATTGGTACGTGTTTTGAAAAAAACTATTGGCACGTGACATATGACGTGTCAAATTATTCCCACGTATCATATTTGTATGTAACGCTACGTCTATAAATCTAAACCGTTAATTTCTAATATTGATGGTTGTGATAATTTAATCTGTGTGGATTAACGTAATGGCTTATTTGGCTTCTGTAATAAGTATATAATAGATAGTTGACCCACTCAAATATGCGAATCAAACCCAAAATGAAATATCTCGATTCAATGAAATAGCTCGTTCAGTAGGTCAAAATAGTGAACTAAATCCAAAATTGAACACCTCAATCGAGTAGCATGTTGTACGGTATTATAGTACTCCATGAACATGTTGAAAATCAAATTAATGAACTTGTTTGATATACGCATATATCTGTTCATGTGTGGATTGCAGACAACATGCTCTCCAGTTTAATTATTTGAATGCAAGTTTATATCGAAACATGGTTTATATCAGTCTTTGATGCATAAAACGCAACCTCCCCCCCCCTCTCTCTCT
>NC_041389.1:63241090-63254517 GCF_002162155.2 Triticum dicoccoides | reverse complement strand
GGGGGGGTCTTTCCAGTTCGCATGCATATATACACCATCTATAGGTCTCTCTCGCACACTATGTATGATACTCTAGCTAGTCCAAGCTAGATATCTTGGGTGCACTCATCGTACGCACAAAAATTCCTTGGCTCTTTGCCCGTAACTCTCTCACGCACCACTATGTCGTCTCGGAGCTCTTCCCCCTCTCTCAAACTCTCCATCCACCTGGGTCACACATACACATGCATATCTCACTCGCACTCGATAGGCCCATCTAAGACTCTATCTCCCCCCTCGTTCTCTCTCCATCTCACACGCGCACAGACAAAATCTCATGCCCAGCTAGCCAAGTATGATGGTCTCTCACTCAATTGTAGGCACACGCAGTCCCCCCTATATGTATATGACTAGCTAATCTTAGTCTCCATCACAAACATGTGCATGGTCTATCTCGATTTCTCTCGGGGCATCTTTCTATCGCACATGCACTCCCTCGATCTCCCAACCATATAGTCCCCCTCTGTTGGGGAACGTAGCAGAAATTCAAAATTTTCCTACGTATCACCAAGATCTATCTATGGAGAGACCAGCAACGAGTAGAAAGGAGAGTGCATCTACATACCCTTGTAGATCGCTAAGCGGAAGCGTTCAAGTGAACGGGGTTGATGGAGTCGTACTCGTCGTGATTCAGATCACCGATGATCCTAGTGCCGAACGGACGGCACCTCCGCGTTCAACACACGTACAGCTCGACGATGTCTCCCACGCCTTGATCCAGCAAGGAGAGAGGGAGAGGTTGAGGAAGACTCCATCCAGCAGCAGCACAACGGCATGGTGGTGATGGAGGAGCGTGGCAATCCTGCAGGGCTTCGCCAAGCACCTATGGGAGAGGAGGAGGTGTCACGGGAGGGAGGGAGGCGCCAAGGGCTCAGGTATGGATGCCCTCCCTCCCCTCCACTATATATAGGGGCAGGGGAGAGGGGGGAGGCGCAGCCTTGCCCCTTCCTCCAAGGAAGGGGTGCGTCTAAGAGGGGGGGAGGAGTCCATCCTCCCCAAGGCACCTCGGAGGTGCCTTCCCCCTTTAGGACTCTCCCCTTTTTCCTATATCTTGGCGCATGGGCCTCTAGGGGCTGGTGCCCTTGGCCCATGTAGGCCAAGGCGCACCCCCTACAGCCCATGTGGCCCCCCGGGGCAGGTGGCCCCACCCGGTGGGCCCCCGGGACCCTTCCGGTGGTCCCGGTACAATACCGATGACCCCGAAACTTGTCCCGATGGCCGAAACAGGACTTCCTATATATAAATCTTTACCTTCGGACCATTCCGGAACTCCTCGTGACGTCCGGGATCTCATCCGGGACTCCGAACAACATTCGGTAACCACATACAAGCTTCCTTTATAACCCTAGCGTCATCGAACCTTAAGTGTGTAGACCCTACGGGTTCGGGAGACATGCAGACATGACCGAGACGTTCTCCGGTCAATAACCAACAGCGGGATCTGGATACCCATGTTGGCTCCCACATGTTCCACGATGATCTCATCGGATGAACCACGATGTCAAGGACTCAATCAATCCCGTATACAATTCCCTTTGTCTAGCGGTATGGTACTTGCCCGAGATTCGATCGTCGGTATACCGATACCTTGTTCAATCTCGTTACCGGCAAGTCTCTTTACTCGTTCCATAACACATCATCCCGTGATCAACCCCTTGATCACATTGTGCACATTATGATGATGTCCTACCGAGTGGGCCCAGAGATACCTCTCCGTTTACACGGAGTGACAAAATCCCAATCTCGATTCGTGCCAACCCAACAGACACTTTCAGAGATACCCGTAGTGTACCTTTATAGCCACCCAGTTACGTTGTGACGTTTGGCACACCCAAAGCACTCCTACGGTATCCGGGAGTTGCACAATCTCATGGTCTAAGGAAATGATACTTGACATTAGAAAAGCTTTAGCATACGAACTACATGATCTTGTGCTAGGCTTAGGATTGGGTCTTGTCCATCACATCATTCTCCTAATGATGTGATCCCGTTATCAACGACATCCAATGTCCATGGTCAGGAAACCGTAACCATGTATTGATTAACGAGCTAGTCAACTAGAGGCTTACTAGGGACATGGTGTTGTCTATGTATCCACACATGTATCTGAGTTTCCTATCAATACAATTCTAGCATGGATAATAAACGATTATCATGAACAAGGAAATATAATAATAATCAATTTATTATTGCCTCTAGGGCATATTTCCAACAGTCTCCCACTTGCACTAGAGTCAATAATCTAGTTCACATCGATATGTGATTAACACTCAAGGTCACATCCCCATGTGACTAACACCCAAAGAGTTTACTAGAGTCAATAATCTAGTTCACATTTACCATGTGATTAACACTCGATGAGTTCTGGGTTTGATCATGTTATGCTTGTGAGAAAGGTTATAGTCAATGGGTCTGAACCTTTCAGATCCGTGTGTGCTTTACAAATCTCTATGTCATCTCCTAGATGCAGCTACCACGTTCTATTTGGAGCTATTCCAAATAACTGTTCTACTTGGAGCTATTCTAAATTGTTGCTCCATTATACGTATCCGGTATCTCTACTCAGAGCTATCCGGATAGGTGTTTAAGCTTGCATCGACGTAACCCTTTACGACGAACTCTTTTACCACCTCCATAATTGAGAAAATTCCTTAGTCCACTAGTTACTAAGGATAACTTTGACCGCTGTCCTGTGATCCATTCTTGGATCACTCTTGTACCCCTTGACTGACTCATGGTAAAGCACACTTCAGGTGCGGTACACAGCATAGCATACTGTAGAGCCTATGTCTTAAGCATAGGGGACGACCTTCGTTCCTTTCTCTCTATTCTGCCATGGTCGAGCTTTAAGTCTTAACTTCATACCTTACAACTCAGGCAAGAACTCCTTCTTTGACTGATCCATCTTGAACACCTTCAAGATCACGTCAAGGCATGTGCTCATTTGAAAGTACTCTTAAGCGTTTTGATCTATCCTTATAGATCTTGATGCTCAATGTTCAAGTAGCTTAATCCAGGTTTTCCATTGAAAACACTTTCCAAATAACCCTATTTGCTTTCCAGAAATTCTACGTCATTTCTGATCATTAATATGTCAACAACATATACTCATCAGAAATTCTATAGTGCTCCCACTCACTTCTTTGGAAATACAAGTTTCTCATAAACTTTGTATACACCCAAAATCTTTGATCATCATCAAAGCATACATTCCAACTCCGAGATGCTCACTCCAGTCCTCAGAAGGATTGCTGGAGCTTTGCATACTTATTAGCATATTTCAGGATGGACAAAACCTTCCGGTTGTATCACATACAACCTTTCCTAAAAAATCGTCGAGGAAACAATGTTTTGACATCCTATCTGCAAGATTTCATAAATAATGCAGTAATTGCTAATATAATTCCAACAGACTCTTAGCATCTCCATGAGTGAGAAAACCTCACCGTAATCAACTCCTTGAACTTGTCGGAAAATATCTTAACGACAAGTCGAGCTTTCTTAATGGTAATTCTTACCATCATTGTCTGTCTTCCTTTTAAAATCCATCCGTACCCAATGGCCTTACGACCATCAAGTATTTCTTCCAAAGTCATGGATCCGTTCTCGGATTTTATGGCCTCGAGCCATTTATCGGAATCCGGGCCCACCATCGCTTCTCCATAGCTCGTAGGTTCATTGTTGTCTAGCAACATGACTTCCAAGACAGGATTACTGTACCACTCTGAAGTAGTACGTATCCTTGTCACCCTTCGAGGTTCGGTAGTGACTTGATCCGAAACTTCATGATCACTATCATAAGCTTCCACTTCAATTGGTGTAGGTGCCACAGGAACAACTTCTTGTGCCCTGCTACACACTTGTTGAAGTGACGGTTCATTAACCTCATCAAGTCTCCACCATCCTCCCACTCAATTCTTTCGAGAGAAACTTTTCCTCGAAAAAGGACCCGATTCTAGAAACAATCCCTTATTGCTTTCGAATCTGAGACAGGAGGTATACCCAACTGTTTTGGGTGTCCTATGAAGATGCATTTATCCGCTTTGGGTTCGAGCTTATTAGCCTGAAACCTTTCCACATAAGCATCGCAGCCCCAAACTTCTAAGAAATGACAGCTTAGGTTTCTCTAAACCATAATTCATACGGTGTCATCTCAACGGAATTACGTGGTGCCCTATTTAAAGTGAATGTGGTTGTCTCTAATGCCTAACCCATAAACTATAGTGGTACTTCGATAAGAGACATCATGGTATGCATCATATCCAATAGGGTGCAGTTATGATGTTCGGACACACCATCACACTATGGTGTTCCAGGCTGTATTAGTTGTGAAACTATTTCCACAATGTCTTAATTCTGTGCCAAACTCGTAATTCAGATATTCATCTCTATGATCATATCATAGATATTTTACCCTCTTGTCACGACGATCTTTCAACTTCACCCTGAAATTACTTGAACCTTTCAATAATTTAGACTCGTGATTCATCAAGTAAATATACTCAACATCTACTCGAATCATCTGTGAAGTAAGAACATAACGATATTCACTGCATGCCTCAGCACTCATTGGACTGCACACATCAAAATGTGTTACTTCCAACAAGTTGCTATCTTGTTCCATCTTACTGAAAACGAGGCTTTTCAGTCATCTTGCCCATGTGGTATGATTTGCATGTCCCAAGTGATTCAAAATCAAGTGAGTCAAAACGGTCCATTTGCATGGAGTTTCTTCATGCATATACACCAATAGACATGGTTCGCATGTCTCAAACTTTTCAAAAACGAGTGAGCCCAAAGATCCATCAATATGGAGCTTCTTCATGCGTTTTATACCGATATGACTTACGTGGCAGTGCCACAAGTAGGTGGTACTATCATTACTATCTTTTGGCATGAACATGTGTATCACTACGATCGAGATTTAGTAAACCATTCATTTTAGGTGTAAGACCATTGAAGGTATTATTCAAATAAACAGAGTAACCACTATTCTCCTTAAATGAATAACCGTATTGCGATAGACGTAATCCAATCATGTCTATGCTCAACGCAAACACCAAATAACAATTATTTAGGTTTAACACCAATCTCTTTGGTAGAGGGAGCGTGCGATGCTTGATCATATCAAGCTTGGAAAAACTTCCAACACATATCGTCAGCTCACCTTTAGCTAGTCTCCGTTTATTCCGTAGCCTTTTGTTTCGAGTTACTAACACTTAGCAACCGAACCGGTATCTAATACCCTGGTGCTACTAGGAGTACTAGCAAAGTACACATTAACACAATGTATATCCAATATACTTCTATCGACCTTGCCAGCCTTCTTATCTACCAAGTATCTAGGGTAATTCTGCTCTAGTGGTTGTTCCCCTTATTACAGAAGCGCTTAGTCTCGGGTTTGGGTTTTACCTTGGGTTTCTTCACTAGAGCAGCAGCTGATTTGCCGTTTCATGAAGTATCCCTTCTTGCCCTTGCCCTTCTTGAAACTAGTGGTTTTACCAACCATCAACAATTGATGCTCCTTCTTGATTTCTACTTTCGCGGTGTCAAACATCGCGAGTATCTCAAGGATCATCATACATGTCCCTGATATATTATAGTTCATCACGAAGCTCTAGCAGCTTGGTGGCAATGACTTTGGAGAACCATCACTGTCTTATCTGGAAGATCAACTCCCACTCGATTCAAATGAGTGTTGTACTCAGACAATCTGAGCACAAGCTCAACAATTGAGCTTTTCTCCTTAGTTTGCAGGTTAAGAAAGTCATCGGAGGTCTTATACCTCTTGACATGGGCACGAGCCTGAAATCCCAATTTCAGCCCTCAAAACATCTCATATGTTTCGCGATGTTTCAAAAACGTCTTTGGTGCCTCAACTCTAAACCGTTTAACTGAACTATCACGTAGTTATCAAAACGTGTATGTCAGATGTTCGCAACAACCACAGACAACGTTCGAGGTTCAGCACACTGAGCGGTGCATTAAGGACATAAGCCTTCTATGAAGCAATGAGGACAATCCTCAGTTTACGGACCTAGTCCGCATAATTGCTACTATCAACTTTCAACTATATTTTCTCTAGGAACATATCTAAACAGTAGAACTATAGCGTGAGCTACGACATAATTTGCAAAAACCTTTTGACTATGTTCAGGATAATTAAGTTCATCTTATGAACTCCCACTCAGATAGACATCCCTCTAGTCATCTAAGTGATTACATGATCCGAGTCAAACTGGGCCGTGTCCGATCATCACGTGAGACGGACTAGTCATCATCGGTGAACATCTTTCATGTTGATCGTATCTTCTATACGACTCATGCTCGACCTTTCGGTCTCCGTGTTCCGAGGCCATGTCTGTACATGCTAGGCTCGTCAAGTTAACCCTAAGTGTTTCGCGTGTGTTCCGAGGCCATGTCTGTACATGCTAGGCTCGTCAACACCCGTTGTATTTGAACGTCTGAATAAAACACCCGATCATCACGTGATGTTTTGAAACAGCGAACTGTCGCAACGGTGCACAGTTAGGGGAGAACACTTCTTGAAATTGTTGTAAGGGATCATCTTATTTACTACCGTCGTTCTAAGCAAGTAAGATGTATAAACATGATAAACATCACATGCAATCAAATAGTGACATGATGTGGCCATCATCACTTTGCTCCTTTTGATCTCCATCTTCGGGGCTCCATGATCATCATCGTCACCGGCATGACACCATGATCTCCATCATCGTGTCTTCATGAAGTTGCCTCGCCAACTATTACTTCTACTACTATGGCTAACCGTTAGCAATAAAGTAAAGTAATTACATGACGTTGAAGTTGACACGCAGGTCACAAATAAATAAAGACAACTCCTATGGCTCCTGCCGGTTGTCATACTCATCGACATGCAAGTCGTGATTCCTATTACAAGAACATGATCAATCTCATACATCACATATATCATTCATCACATCCTTTGGCCATATCACATCACATAGCATACCCTGCAAAAACAAGTTAGACGTCCTCTAATTGTTGTTTGCATGTTTTACGTGGCTGCTATGGGTTTCTTGCAAGAACGTTTCTTACCTACGCATGAACCACAACGTGATATGCCAATTGCTATTTACCCTTCATAAGGACCCTTTTCATCGAATCCGATCCGACTAAAGTGGGAGAGACAGACACCCGCCAGCCACCTTATGCAACTAGTGCATGTTTGTCGGTGGAACCGGTCTCACGTAAGCGTACGTGTAAGGTTGGTCCGGGCCGCTTCATCCCACGATGCCGCCGAATCAAGATAAGACTAGTAACGGCAAGCATATTGAACAATATCGACGCCCACAACTACTTTGTGTTCTACTCGTGCAAAGAATCTACGCAATAGACCTAGCTCATGATGCCACTGTTGGGGAACGTAGCAGAAATTCAAAATTTTCCTACGTATCACCAAGATCTATCTATGGAGAGACCAGCAACGAGTAGAAAGGAGAGTGCATCTACATACCCTTGTAGATTGCTAAGCGGAAGCGTTCAAGTGAACGGGGTTGATGGAGTCGTACTCGTCGTGATTCAGATCACCGATGATCCTAGTGCCGAACGGACGGCACCTCCGCGTTCAACACACGTACAGCTCGACGATGTCTCCCACGCCTTGATCCAGCAAGGAGAGAGGGAGAGGTTGAGGAAGACTCCATCCAGCAGCAGCACAACGGCATGGTGGTGATGGAGGAGCGTGGCAATCCTGCAGGGCTTCGCCAAGCACCTACGGGAGAGGAGGAGGTGTCACGGGAGGGAGGGAGGCGCCAAGGGCTCAGGTATGGATGCCCTTCCTCCCCTCCACTATATATAGGGGCAGGGGAGAGGGGGGAGGCTCAGCCTTGCCCCTTCCTCCAAGGAAGGGGTGCGGCTAAGAGGGGGGGAGGAGTCCATCCTCCCCAAGGCACCTCGGAGGTGCCTTCCCCCTTTAGGACTCTCCCCTTTTTCCTATATCTTGGCGCATGGGCCTCTAGGGGCTGGTGCCCTTGGCCCATGTAGGCCAAGGCGCACCCCCTACAGCCCATGTGGCCCCCCAGGGCAGGTGGCCCCACCCGGTGGGCCCCCGGGACCCTTCCGGTGGTCCCGGTACAATACCGATGACCCCGAAACTTGTCCCGATGGCCGAAACAGGACTTCCTATATATAAATCTTTACCTTCGGACCATTCCGGAACTCCTCGTGACGTCCGGGATCTCATCCGGGACTCCGAACAACATTCGGTAACCACATACAAGCTTCCTTTATAACCCTAGCGTCATCGAACCTTAAGTGTGTAGACCCTACGGGTTCGGGAGACATGCAGACATGACCGAGATGTTCTCCGGTCAATAACCAACAGCGGGATCTGGATACCCATGTTGGCTCCCACATGTTCCACGATGATCTCATCGGATGAACCACGATGTCAAGGACTCAATCGATCCCGTATACAATTCCTTTTGTCTAGCGGTATGGTACTTGCCCGAGATTCGATCGTCGGTATACCGATACCTTGTTCAATCTCGTTACCGGCAAGTCTCTTTACTCGTTCCGTAACACATCATCCCGTGATCAACCCCTTGGTCACATTGTGCACATTATGATGATGTCCTACTGAGTGGGCCCAGAGATACCTCTCCGTTTACACGGAGTGACAAAATCCCAATCTCGATTCGTGCCAACCCAACAGACACTTTCAGAGACACCCGTAATGTACCTTTATAGCCACCCAGTTACGTTGTGATGTTTGGCACACCCAAAGCACTCCTACGGTATCCGGGAGTTGCACAATCTCATGGTCTAAGGAAATGATACTTGACATTAGAAAAGCTTTAGCATACGAACTACATGATCTTATGCTAGGCTTAGGATTGGGTCTTGTCCATCACATCATTCTCCTAATGATGTGATCCCATTATCAACGACATCCAATGTCCATGGTCAGGAAACCGTAACCATCTATTGATTAACGAGCTAGTCAACTAGAGGCTTACTAGGGACATGGTGTTGTCTATGTATCCACACATGTATCTGAGTTTCCTATCAATACAATTCTAGCATGGATAATAAACGATTATCATGAACAAGGAAATATAATAATAATCAATTTATTATTGCCTCTAGGGCATATTTCCAACAGTTGGTCCCTCTCCCTTTCTCTCCATCTCTCTCTCTCTCTCTTTGTGTGTGTGTGTGTGGGGGGGGGGGTCTTTCCAGTTCGCATGCATATATACACCATCTATAGGTCTCTCTCGCACACTATGTATGATACTCTAGCTAGTCCAAGCTAGATATCTTGGGTGCACTCATCGTACGCACAAAAATTCCTTGGCTCTTTGCCCGTAACTCTCTCACGCACCACTATGTCGTCTCGGAGTTCTTCCCCCTCTCTCAAACTCTCCATCCACCTGGGTCACACATACACATGCATATCTCACTCGCACTCGATAGGCCCATCTAAGACTCTATCTCCCCCCTCGTTCTCTCTCCATCTCACACGCGCACAGACAAAATCTCATGCCCAGCTAGCCAAGTATGATGGTCTCTCACTCAATTGTAGGCACACGCAGTCCCCCCTATATGTATATGACTAGCTAATCTTAGTCTCCATCACAAACATGTGCATGGTCTATCTCGATTTCTCTCGGGGCATCTTTCTATCGCACATGCACTCCCTCGATCTCCCAACCATATAGTCCCCCTCACGATCTCGACATGATCTCTCTATCACAAACACACCCTCTCTCCCTCCCCATGCGTCCATGCCATCCATGTGTCCCTCTCGGCCTTTGTCCCTTGTTGGCCACACCTCTATTGGACATGTGCTACAGGGGTGTCTCGCTCCGTTGCAAACAATCACACACTAGCTATCTTCGTGTATCTCCTCGCCTCGCTTTTCCATCTCGGAGATGCATGCATGATATGTTCGCATAAGAAACGAAAAACACACACTCTCTCTCTAATTTATCGTTTGTTGTCACTTTCTCTTTTACACACATACTCTTTTTGCACACTTACTCATTCTCCTTCACACGCACTTGATCTGTCTCGACTGAGGCACTCTCCTCGGTCCATAGCATATAGATTTATTGAAAAGTCAAACATCACAAAGTTTGACCATGTACATGGAGAAAATGAATTACATCTAGTACGGCAAACATATACCATTAGATTCACCATGAGATGTAGTTTTGTATGATGTATCTTTGGTATTGTAGATATAAATAACATTTGCGTAAACCTGATCAAAGTTTACAAAGTTTGACTTCTAAAAAATTTACATGCACTGCATTATCGAGCGGATGGAATATCTCTTTCCCCCTCTCAGCTATCTGACGCACCACTCAGCCTTATCGGGGCTCCTCAATCTCTCTCAAACTTTATTGGTCAGTTTGGTTCGTGACCTGACCCTCATGCCTTGATGGCCGGTACTGCCTAGTGTGGATGTGAGATGTAAAATATTTCTTCCTGGCCAGGCTTGTGCGGTGCTGAAGCGTTTGGTTCATGCCTAGGCCAGGCAAATCATCAATGTCCCATCAATCAATCCATGCATCAATTATTTAATGCTAATATCAATCCATGTTGCTGTTAGCCTCGTGGCCACACGGCCAGGCGTTCGAAATCGGTCACCTGGGCCAGGATACTTGCAGTGTCTGGAGTTCAGCCAGGCTAATTAAAGTGCAAGGGAACCCAGGCCAGGCGGGCTTTCTTTTTCATAGGGTAGCAACCAAACAAGCATGCATGAAATCCAGCCACAACCCCAGGCCAGACAAAAGATGATTAGGACGCAAGCCAAACTGGCCTTATATCTTCCTGGTTCACACATACACATGTCTCGCTTGCGCTATACATATAGACCCATCCAACACTCTCCTCCCTTGTTCTCTCTCCATGTGACACGCACCCCCCTAAGTACCATAATCCCTCACTCCATCATAGGCGCAAGCACTCCCCCCTCCTAAGTATGATTATCTCTTACTAGCCATCAGGAACACACGTATTGTCTCCTTCCATCCATACGTCTATCTCGATATCTCTCGGGGCATCTTCTATCTCGCACACACCTTGTCACTCGATCTCCCACCCAGGTAGTCCCATCATGATCTCCAGGGGATCTCTCTATGACAAACATACACTCTCTCCTCCCCATGTCTGCATTTTCTCCATACGTTTCTCTCGACCTCTCTCCCTTGTTTGTCAGACCCCTCTTGTCCACGTGCTAGGGGTCTTGCTCTCTCGGTTCCAAAGAACCACACATTATCTCCTCACCTTGCCTCCGTTGTCGAAGATGCATGTGTGATATGTTTGTATAAGACACACATGCTTTTTCTCTACTTTTATCGTGTGTTGTCCATGTCTCTTTCACACACGCACACACACTTTTTTCACTCACTCTCCTCTCTCTCTCTCTCTCTCTCTCTAGTTAGGGACTCTGTCACGTCCATAAGCATATGGATGTTTTGAAAAGTCAAACCTCAGAAAAGTTTGACCAGGTATATGTGGAGAAAAACATTTACATCTGGAACGATCATTAGATTCATCACAACATGTACTTACTTCATACTATCATTTATCTTTGGTATTGTAGATATAAGTAATTTCTTTATAAACTTGGTCAAAGTTTCAAAAAGTTTGACTTAAAAAAATGTTGGAACTACATTATCGAACGGAGGGAGTAGCTCTTTCGCTCTCTCTCTCTCTCTCTCTCTCTGCTATCTCTCACGGGCCTCCCCTCTCACTTGAACTCTCTATACCGACGGATTATACGCTCACTGTGTCAGCGTATAGCTCCGTATATTGTTTAGTTGACCGGTCAACCAATCCACATGCTTCCTTGTCAGCTCGTGTTTTGTATCTTCGTCTGCTGGCCCATGTGGCAGTGGGTGAAAATAAGTAAATTAGAGGCCCATCTGAAGTAAACAAAGTTGAAACCACTCGGGGTAGCACCCCGCACGCTAGTAAATTGAGGGCGCATTGAGGACAAACTTCTTCCGCACGAAGGAAACACTCACGCACAATTCACCACTGCGCGGCAGCATGCGCAGAAGGACACACTCGCGCACACCCAGCACACAATACACACCAGCACACGTGTACACCGGCATCGCCGCCGGTTGAGATGGACGGCGAGGCAGCCAACAAGCGGAGGCGGCTCAAGTCAAAAACGCATCCGGTGAGCCTGGACTTCATCAGTAGCCTCCCCGACGTCATGCTGCTCTTCATCATCAGCCTCCTCCCCACCAAATCTGCTGTGCGGACCGCCCTGCTCTCCCGGCGGTGGCGCCCCTCTGGCGCTGCGTCCCCCTCAACCTCACTGTCGACAGCTGCCTTTGTGACGGGGATTGCAAACGCATGGCCGCAGTCTCCAAGATCTTTTCATTGCACCCTGGGCTAGCCAGATGCCTTGACATCCGCATGTTCAGTACCAACTGCAAGGTCCAAACCAAGTTCGACGAGTGGTTCTTATACCTCTCCCTAGATCAGCTCGAGGAGCTTAGCTTCGAAGCTGGACGATCTATTTACGACCGTCTTCCAGAAAATGATTCCCACAAGCTTGACCCAGTCCATGCGCACAGTGAAGATCTTAGCACTAAAATCCATCGGCCCCAATCTGGATCAAGTTGTTGGATTCCTTACATGATGTCACGACCGGTTTTCCGGGTATAACTTTCCAGAAAAGACCGTCGTGCTCATCAGCCCCAGGATTACTGTTAGCTGATGAGGCTCCTACTTGATACAGAAATTCCAAGCAAAATACAAATATGTAGTACAAGACCATTCTGGCCTGTGAGTACAACAAATGGTTTCTAGTGGTTGATGGCGGAAGCGGGTTGTGAAACATCAGTGTCTATGGGACTCCATTTCCCACAGGAACAGCTGACCAGGCTAACTCCTATCTTCACGAGGCTGCTATCACCGTTGCTTAGGTTCCGGGGCTGTCATCGCGTCGCTCCTCTCCGTGCAAGAAATCTGGCCAAGACAATAGCCAGGGACAAGCCAGTGAGTACTTTGAATGTACTCGCAAACATTATGAACACGGGTATAATATAACAACGATGTGCTGAAAATATTTTATACTCATGACGTCAGTCACAAAAGATAAATATAACTCTGATGTGTGTAAGCATGTAATATATGAATATGCAATGTCATAGAAGTATTAAATATTATGAAATAAATAACAAGCATGCCACAGTCGGGCGTCTGAGCGACATCACATAAAGGGCTTTAAAAGAAATGCCACAGTCGGGCGTCTGAGCAACACCACATAAAATGCTTTAAAAGAAATGCCACAGTCGGGCGTCTGAGCGACACCACATAAAGGGCTTTAAAAGAAATGCCACAGTCGGGCGTCTAAGCGACACCACATAAAGGACTTT
>NC_041389.1:63234797-63240897 GCF_002162155.2 Triticum dicoccoides | reverse complement strand
TTTAAAAGAAATGCCACAGTCGGGCGTCTGAGTGACACCGCATAAAGGGCTTTAAAAGAAATGCCACAGTCGGGCGTCTGAGCGACACCACATAAAGGGCTTTAAAAGAAATGCCACGGTCGGGCGTCTGAGCGACACCGCATAAAGGGCTTTTAAATAAACAAACATAGTGAATATCCCGGAGGTAGAACCATCCCAGAGATACTCGATAATAACAATAATATCACGGTTAGTCAACAATAATAATAATCATAATTATCACAAGTCACAAGTAGTAGTTCCGGTTCTGGTTAACAGTTTCACCTCCGAAGACCGACACTAAGACCGACACTTGACCCATCCCAGACTGTAATCCTTAACCATGGACACGGCTTTTCGAATAGGTTTAATCTCTGTAGAGGGTGTACTCTTTACCCACGAGTAACGGATTTCTTCAGTCCATCGGGACTAATTCCGTCTACGGTCTTTTTGTTGAAAACACACCTAAGTTGCACACACCAGCTTAACTCACACGTGTCTGGAACCACCCACGACACCTGTTAAGCAAACTCTATGTGGGGAGGCTACAACCTCGCGTAGCATGGGATCAAATTTATATCGCGTGCTCTAAGGGGTGGCCTCCCCTCTCGGTCCCAACCGGAAACACCCATGCCCCCGGACCAGGTGGCCTGCCTACCAGCTACAACCGGTATCTTCCACCATGGCCTCTCTGTACGGTGTGTGCTAGGAAGAGGTTGACAACTTACTGAACCGTACTCTACTTGCTGTAGAGACGAGTGGTAGTACGAAACAATTATGGGGGTTACTGGCACAAGACTCGATCTACGGTCGACTCAGGAGGTTTAAGCATTCCCTGCATGATTAGCATAACGAAATATATTTCAACCAACAGAGTCACCGCTCATATTACCTTACCATGCCATACCAGACATAACCGTCCCGACGGAGACCGGTGACAAACTCATGCCTACCCAAGGCAGAGGTTTTCCCGGGTTCCTGCCGGTATGCATGCAAGGCACATGAGGATGATTATCATCACAAGTGTGTTCATTTCCAACAGCATGGAAATCAATAACATGCACCCATGCATATGATCATATCACATGAAATAACAAGTTTCTCCAAAGTGAGGTGAAGTTATGAACGTGTCGTCGAACACACAAAAATATTATGCCGGGATTCAGAATGCTTGCCTTTAGGTCATGGGAAACCAGGGTGCATTCCAAAACATCTTGAAATCTTCAAAAATCCTATTAAAGAATATATTTGAATTAACACACAAAATCAAAACAGCACAAAAAGTTGTTTTGAAATTTTTTCAAATAAATCTTAAAATAAACTAGACATTATTTGAGAGAGGTAGGAAAAAGAATCAGTTCATTTGGACTTATATTTAAAAAGTTACAGCTGGTCAAATTTTGGTTAAAAGCGTTTTCTAATATAAAGATATAAAAGAAAACGCTTCGGACAGAATACGCTTTTGGTGCAGGGAAAACGTACTGGGGAGTTTACGCTTCCACTTAATCCCACGTGGACAGGTGCGGGGTCCCTGACAGTGGGTCCACGGGGCCCACTGGTCAGGTTTGACCAGTCGCCCTCCCCCCCCTTCCTCTGGCCGAATAGAGGCGGGGGCTCCGGCGATCGTCGCCGGTGTTAGGCGGCTCCTCGCGGGTATCCGAGTGCAGGAATGGATCTGCCACTCCTAGGCGGTCCTCCCGGTGGTCGCAGGGTCGCCGGAGGTGGAGGGAGTCGCCGGCGGCGAGCTCCGCGGCGGAGGGGGCTTCGGGGAACAAAGTGATTTTGGGGCGAATGTGGTTCCCGATCAAAATCGAGTAGGGGGTTGGGTTCCTGGAAGGAAGGAGGTGTTCTTGGTGAAGAGAACGGAGAGGGGGAAGCCCTGGTGGCGCCGGAGTGAACGAGACAATGGCGGCCATAGGAGTTGCCGGAGATGAAGAAGATGGCGTTTTCCTGATGATTGCGGGCTGTGGGGGTGCCATGGGGTAGCCTGAGGTTGCGTGCGTGCTCAGAGGGGCTCGGGGTGTCCATTTATAGCGCGACGAGGTCGGTTTCACGGTGCTGGATAAGGCGGCCAGCGAACCGCCGTTCTGTAGCTGCAGGGGAACGTGGCGGCGACGAGAGCTAGGCGACACCCTTGTGGATGAGCTTGCGAAGCTCAAGGGGGCAGGTGGCGAGCCGGGGTGGCTTGGGCGGCGCCGACTGTGGCAGAGGCACACTGCCAACGCCATCGTGCCGCCAAAATCTCTGTCGGCGGCGCTGTAGGCTGCCAGGGTGGCTTGGCTGGTTCCTGCAAGCGGATGAGGTCGGGGGGTGCCGCTCTGTAGGTGAGCAAGGGCCGGGGCGTGACGCGGCGACCCGAGCGCACGCACGTGCAAAACGCGCGCTCTAGGCGCGCCCAGAGCACGCCCACCAGGTGCTCGGCGAAATGCCATGGCACTCCAGAGCGCTTGGTTGGAGCTGGGAGTTAGCAGGTCTAGGCTATGGCTTGCAAGGAGATCAATGGACAAGCTTGAGGGGTCAGAGGATCAGGTTCACACTGCTAACTAAAATCCATGCCAAATCTGACCATGCACTCCAGGTGTTTGAGAAAATGCCACATGCACCTAGGCTTTTCTTGGAGGGGCCAAATCTTCCAGATCAGTGTCTCTTTGGATGCACAAGAGGGTGGTGAGGTTATTTGGTGAAAAGCATAAACTTGCTAGTGCAAGTTTTGCAGAACTTCAAATCTCGACAGGATGTGAATGGCATTATTTCATGAACAAACATTATGCCAATGGTTTCATGCTCCTGGACTTAGGAGTTTAACATGGAGGACTACAAGTAGGAGAAAGAATATATGGCCAAGGAGTAAGAAATAATATGGATGCTGTACAAACCATCATGTTGGACCAGAATGAAGATGAGGTTGTTTCACTCAAAATTTTCAAAGAACATCACTGGATTTTTGCATATAATGGAATGATATGCTCCTAATGACATCCCATAATTTTGGTGGAGGCTAGAAATAAATATTTAAAAGGGTTGTAGTGCAAAACTGCCTACTGGACCAGAGAAGAAAAACATGTGTAGCACTCAAAATATGCAATGAATTAAATATATTATTGCACAAAAGTGATTTAGAGACATCACATAACATCTCCAAATTTTGGTTAGATTTTTAGATAAATATATCAAATGGTTGTAGTTCAAAAGAGCTCCAAAACTTAAAGAAAGTCATTTTAATGATTTAAGCTCCGGATGAAATAATTTAATAAATGAATCTACTGATCAAGAAATGTTTTTAAATGAGAGGGAAAATAAGTCCAATATGTTTTGGAAGGATGCACTTGGGTAAAATTTCTTAATATTTAAAGAAAAGTTTTGAAATAAACAGAAATATTCTTGCAGGCAAAAATTTTAAACTCTTGGCAAGATTTTAATATCAAAAACTTGGTTAAATTTTTTGGGTGTTACAATACTACCCCCCTTAAGAAAAAATCTCGTCCTCGAGATTTGCTAAGAGCCGTTGAGAAAAACGAATACTCCATATATGTTCAAGCGGTTGTGAGTTTGCTGCCGTGGTGCTGCGTGAATAAAAATAATCGACGTAGTGAGGGGATAATGGATGCAGCAATTCAGTAAGAAGAAAACTCATACTAGGATTTTTTTCGCGGTTACACAAGTTATTCGCGAAGGAAATTACTCATACCAGTAGAAACTAAATACTCGACTCATCGCACAAATTTGAGGTACCATGCATAAGATACACGCAAATATAAATGCTGCAAAAACAAATACAGTAGTGACGTCTAAAATGAAAACGGTAACTGGGTGGGGTCCTGATAAAATGTCTCTGGTAAAGGGATACACTCCTCTTCTATCGGAGGAAGTGGATTGACCAGTCGATGTATGCGTCTCTCCGGGTCGGTCCTCAGTGATCTGCCGATTGTAATCTGAGGATTTAAATCAGCGAGACTCTGGAGATAATCCATTACTTCCTGGTTCAAATGCTCTTGAGCGATGATGTACTGGATAAGGTTGGCTAGTACTGGGTCCTTCTCAATCCGTCCACCGGGAAAAGATGTAACTTCTCCGGGTGCTGCACGGCTCGGAAAGTAATAATATCCTCGTTCGCGGGCATAGGGTACTGCGGATCGAAGGCGAGCAATCGCTTCTTTCGCAGCATCTTCTATGGCGAGGTGTGGGGTTGGCATAGATTTCCCCATGAAGGAAACTTCCGTTGGATCCTGATTGGAGTCTACGGGAGGAATGTGTATTGCTGCCCAATATTCCGAGGTGGATGGGGTGATTCTTGATTTGAACAGCTCGTACTGGGGTGGCTGGGTAGAACCCATGGTACTGCGGGTAAAGTCCCACAATAATTTGACAAAGCTACCTGGGGTTGCATCTGGGCTCTCAGATGAATGCTGGGGCTCGGCATGACAGGAAAAAGTCGTGAGGGTGGTGCACAAGGTGTGGGTTGCTGGGTAAGGTCATAAGGTGGCCTTTATATAGCAATGGAGCTGGGTCATTTTTACCGTGGTGGAAGGTAATAAATTTGCCAGCTTAGCTCCAAAGGTCGGGTCAGTGTCAGAGATACACATATCTCATAAAGAGATGTGTTACTGTGGTTGTCGTCAAGGTTGGTTTTCGTAGCTGTGCCCGGAAAAATATGCAACTATGCGCTGACCAAATATGCAAGGCTACTATTAAAACAGAGGCACAACGACAGGCTGCGTTTATATACACGGTCGCACGATTACAAAGCGAGGATACATTGAGACTCGATACTACTCGTACGGCTTAGTCTACCTCGTTTATGTCTAAACGGGCGTGCCTGGTGGATGTCGAGGCTTCTCCACGTGTCTCACTACCGGGATTAGTCGGAGATGGCGGAGGAACCGCAGGGTCGGGGTAGCGAGGATGACCATCGCGGGGATTGTTGGCCACAATCCCGTTGGAGTGTGCTCCCAAAAGGCGACGAAGCACTTTTGGGGTCATCAAAGCATCTCGGTTGGTGGCTGGAGCTGATCTCAGGGTCTCGATCGGGTGTCCGAACAGCACGACTGGGTTGTCGGTGTCGGGCTCGGTTTGGGGTAGAGGCTGTGCTGGGTTGGGGCTAGCGTGCCCTTTTTATAGAAAAAAGGGGACGGAGGCTTCCTTCGCACGCTTGCGAATGAGACATCTTGGGTGCTGGTCACTGGTGCATGATCGACAGGCTAGGTTGATAGGTTGGGCACCGACTGCCAAAAGTGTCGGGGTCACTGTGTGGCTATCTTGCACGAGAAGCTTGGCTGGGGTTTTGGTTATGGCTTCGTGGGTTGTTTGTCTAAGATTTATTGACCTGGCTAAGATAGGATTAGCCAATGGTCAGCCTGGCTCTGATACCAAGTCTGTCACGACCGGTTTTTCGGGTATAAATTTCCAGAAAAGACTATCGTGCTCATCAGCCCCAGGATTACTGTTAGCTGATGAGGCTCCAACTTGATACAGAAATTCCAAGCAAAATACAAATATGTAGTACAAGACCATTCTAGCCTGTGAGTACAACAAATGGTTGCTAGTGGTTGACGGCGGAAGCGGGTTGTGAAACATCAGTGTCTATGGGACTCCATTTCCCACAGGAACAGCTGACCAGGCTAACTCCTATCTTCACGAGGCTGCTATCACCATTGCTTAGGTTCCGGGGCTGTCATCGCATCGCTCCTCTCCGCGCAAGAAATCTGGCCAAGACAATAGCCAGGGACAAGCCAGTGAGTACTTTGAATGTACTCGCAAACATTATGAACACGGGTATAATATAAAAATGATGTGCTGAAAATATTTATACTCATGACGTCAGTCACAAAAGATAAATATAACTCTGATGTGTGTAAGCATGTAATATATGAATATGCAATGTCATAGAAGTATTAAAAATTATGAAATAAATAACAAGCATGCCACAGTCAGGCGTCTGAGCGACACCACATAAAGGGCTTTAAAAGAAATGCCACAGTCGGGCGTCTGAGCGACACCACATAAAGGGCTTTAAAAGAAATGCCATAGTCGGGCGTCTGAGTGACACCACATAAAGGGCTTTAAAAGAAATGCCACAGTCGGG
>NC_041389.1:63130744-63234575 GCF_002162155.2 Triticum dicoccoides | reverse complement strand
ACAGTCGGGCGTATGAGCGACACCACATAAAGGGCTTTAAAAGAAATGCCACAGTCGGGCGTCTAAGCGACACCACATAAAGGGCTTTAAAAGAAATGCCACCGTCGGGCGTCTGAGCGACACCACATAAAGGGCTTTAAAAGAAATGCCACAGTCGGGCGTCTGAGCGACACCACATAAAGGGCTTTAAAAGAAATGCCACGGTCGGCCGTCTGAGCGACACCGCATAAAGGGCTTTAAAATAAACAAACATAGTGAATATCCCGGAGGTAGAACCATCCCAGAGATACTCGATAATAACAATAATATCACGGTTAGTCAACAATAATAATGATCATAATTATCACAAGTCACAAGTAGTAGTTCCGGGTCTGGTTAACAGTTTCACCTCCGAAGACCGACACTAAGACCGACACTTGACCCATCCCAGACTGTAATCCTTAACCATGGACACGGCTATTCGAATAGGTTTAATCTCTGCAGAGGGTGTACTCTTTACCCACGAGTAACGGATTTCTTCAGTCCATCGGGACTAATTCCGTCTACGGTCTTTTTGTTGAAAACACACCTAACTTGCACACACTAGCTTAACTCACACGTGTCTGGAATCACCCATGACACCTGTTAAGCAAACTCTAAGTGGGGAGGCTACAACCTCGCGTAGCATGGGATAAAATTTATATCGCGCGCTCTAAGGGGTGGCCTCCCCTCTCGGTCCCAACCGGAAACACCCATGCCCCCGGACCAGGTGGCCTGCCTACTAGCTACAACCGGTATCTTCCACCATGGCCTCTCTGTACGGTGTGTGCTAGGAAGAGGTTGACAACTTACTGAACCGTACTCTACTTGCTGTAGAGACGAGTGGTAGTACGAAACAAGTATGGGGGTTACTGGCACAAGACTCGATCTACGGTCGACTCAGGAGGTTTAAGCATTCCCTGCATGATTAGCATAACAAAATATATTTCAACCAACAGAGTCACCGCTCATATTACCTTACCATGCCATACCAGACATAACCGTCCCGATGGAGACCGGCGACAAACTCATGCCTACCCAAGGCAGAGGTTTTCCCGGGTTCCTGCCGGTATGCATACAAGGCACATGAGGATGATTATCATCACAAGTGTGTTCATTTCCAACAACATGGAAATCAATAACATGCACCCATGCATATGATCATATCACATGAAATAACAAGTTTCTCCAAAGTGAGGTGAAGTTATGAACGTGTCGTCGAAATCACAAAAATATTATGCTGGGGTTCAGAATGCTTGCCTTTAGGTCATGGGAAAACAGGATGCATTCCAAAACATCTTGAAATCTTCAAAAATCCTATTAAAGAATATATTTGAATTAACACACAAAATCAAAACAGCACAAAAAGTTGTTTTGAATTTTTTTCACATAAATCTTAAAATAAACTAGACATTATTTGAGAGAGGTAGGAAAAAGAATCAGTTCATTTGGACTTATATTTAAAAAGTTACAGTTGGTCAAATTTTCGTCAAATCTGTTTCTAAAATAAAGATATAAAAGAAAACGCTTCGGACAGAATACACTTTCGGTGCAGGGAAAATGTACTGGGGAGTTTACGCTTCCACTTAATCCCACGTGGACAGGTGCGGGGTCGCTGACAGTGGGTCCACGGGGCCCACAAGTCAGGTTTGACCAGTCGCTCTCCCTCCCCTTCCTCTGGCCGAACAGAGGCGGGGCCTCCGGCGATCGTCGCCGGCGTTAGGCGGCTCCTCGCGGGTATCCGAGTGCAGGAATGGATCTGCCACTCCTAGGCGGTCCTCCCGGTGGTCGCAGGGTCGCCGGAGGTGGAGGGAGTCGCCGGCGGCGAGCTCCGCTGCGAAGGGGGCTTCGGGGAACAAAGTGATTTTGGGGCGAATGTGGTTCCCGATCAAAATCGAGTAGGGGGTTGGGTTCCTGGAAGGAAGGAGGTGTTCTTGGTGAAGAGAACGGAGAGGGGGAAGCCCTGGTGGCGCCGGAGTGAACGAGATAGTGGCGGCGGCAGGAGTTGCCGGAGATGAAGAAGACAGTGTTTCCCTGACGATTGCGGGCTGTGGGCGTGCCATGGGGGTAGCCTGAGGTTGCGTGCATGCTCAGAGGGGCTCGGGTGTCCATTTATAGCGCGACGAGGTTGGTTCCGCGGCGGTGGATAAGGCGGCCGGCGAACCGCTGTTCTGTAGCTGCAGGGGAACGTGGCGGCGACGAGAGCTAGGCGACACCCTTGTGGATGAGCTTGCGAAGCTCAAGGGGGCAGGTGGCGAGCCGGGGTGGCTTGGCTGGTTCCTGCGAGCGGATGAGGTCGGGGGGTGCGGCTCTGTAGGCGAGCAAGGGCCGGGGCGTGACGCGGCGACCCGAGCGCACGCACGTGCAAAACGCGCGCTCTAGGCGCGCCCAGAGCACGCCCACCAGGTGCTCGGCGAAATGCCATGGCACTCCAGAGCGCTTGGTTGGAGCTGGGAGTTAGCAGGTCTAGGCTATGGCTTGCAAGGAGATCAATGGACAAGCTTGAGGGGTCAGAGGATCAGGTTCACACTGCTAACTAAAATCCATGCCAAATCTGACCATGCACTCCAGGTGTTTGAGAAAATGCCACAGGCACCTAGGCTTTTCTTGGAGGGGCCAAATCTTCCAGATCAGTGTCTCTTTGGATGCACAAGAGGGTGGTGAGGTTAGTTGGTGAAAAGCATAAACTTGCTAGTGCAAGTTTTGCAGAACTTCAAATCTGGACAGGATGTGAATGGCATTATTTCATGAACAAACATTATGCCAATGGTTTCATGCTCCTGGACTTAGGAGTTTAACATGGAGGACTACAAGTAGGAGAAAGAATATATGGCCAAGGAGTAAGAAATAATATGGATGCTGTACAAACCATCATGTTGGACCAGAATGAAGATGAGGTTGTTTCACTCAAAATTTTCAAAGAACATCACTGGATTTTTGCATATAATGGAATGATATGCTCCTAATGACATCCCATAATTTTGGTGGAGGCTAGAAATAAATATTTAAAAGGGTTGTAGTGCAAAACTGCCTACTGGACCAGAGAAGAAAAACATGTGTAGCACTCAAAATATGCAATGAATTAAATATATTATTGCACAAAAGTGATTTAGAGACATCACATAACATCTCCAAATTTTGGTTAGATTTTTAGACAAATATATCAAATGGTTGTAGTTCAAAAGAGCTCCAAAACTTAAAGAAAGTCATTTTAATGATTTAAGCTCCGGATGAAATAATTTAATTAATGAATCTACTGATGAAGAAATGTTTTTAAATGAGAGGGAAGATAAGTCCAATATGTTTTGGAAGGATCCACATGGGAAAAATTTCTTAATATTTAAGGAAAAGTTTTGAAATAAACAAAAATATTCTTGCAGGCAAAATTTTTAAACTCTTGGCAAGATTTTAATATCAAAAACTTGGTTAAATTTTTGGGGTGTTACACATGCTTTCTGTGCACGGTGAAGCTACTCATCGAGGTGAAAATTCTTTCCTATAAGTAAACGGTAATCACAACATAGCTCAATTTTTTCGTAATTTTCCCCAATTACGATGACAAGTGTAGTGTTCAAAACTGCATCTACGCATTGCACCGAAAGAAATGTTTTTAGTATTTTTTCTCACGTGATCACCTGCATCGTTTTTATGCTGTACTACTATAGTAGCCTAGGCTAGTCATAGTGGAAAGTAACTTAGACTACTCCAGTAACTCTATGGTTACCCTAAGAACAAGTACTACCTCCGTCCTGGTTTACTCTTCAAATTTTGTAGTATCAAAATTTGACCATAGATTTAACTGACAAAATGTTAATGGATGTATATCGTTGGATTCGTATTTTAAGATAATTTCAAATGGTGTAATTTTTAGTGACATGCATTGGCATTTTCTTAGGTAAATCTATGGTCAAAGTTTTATACTAAATACGAGGTAGTATTCCCTCCGTCCCAAAATTCTTGTCTTACATTTGTTTAGATACAGATCTATCTAACACTAAAATGTAACTAGATACATCCGTATTTAGACAAATTTAAGACAAGAATTTTGGGACGGAGGGAGTACAAAAGTGGGCTATGTAGGCCAAAACATGTGCCAAATTCACTTGTGATGCATTTGGCATCGATGCCCCTCCATTTCTCACCTGGTGCCCCAATCTGGATCACCTACTTTGCTCCGGTGCCAAATTAACTCACGCAATGAAAAAACACTGCGTGCAAGAGAGAGAGGACCGAGGCAATAAAAAAGCACTTGTTTGGGAGAGTGAGAGGCTGGTGTAGTTGGTTTGATTGATTTGTTTGTACATGTGGGTCTGTGTGCACAGCGGTGCGAACTCTCTCACATCACAAGAGCAGTGCCAAAATCTTTTGATTTGACATCAATGCATATTATGTGGCATACTTTTGCGAATTATGGCATCGGCCACATAGTGGAAGGCAGCAAATGCCCAAGCTCTTCACGTGCTCCTAGTTAAATGAGAGGAAACAGAGAGAGAGAGAGAGAGAGAGAGAGAGAGAGAGAGAGAGAGAGAGAGAGAGAGAGAGAGAGAGAGAGAGAGTGAGTGAAAAAATATCACTAGCCAGCCAACCCTATCGTATGAGCGAATGATATTGATACCTCTTGATGACATGACAATCTTATGCAGCCAGCTGCTCTAATATGTTCTCTTCTTTTGCAGATAAAAAAAGACACGAAAGTGAAAAGTGTGCTGCACTATAACAATCTCATCAAATGCCTTGATCTCCATCTTATAGAAATTGATTTGATCGACTACCGAGGCAGCACATCTAAGATTAAATTGGCTAGGTTCTTTGCTCTGGAGGCAAGTGTGCTCAAGGTAATGAGGTTTGGCGTTCTCTGGCGCAACAATGAATGGCGTGCTGATCACCACAAGCGTCTAAGCCTAAATGACAAAGTCTCCGCAGAAGCTGAATTTGTTTTTGAAACATCAAGTGGCCACAGACTCGAAAACTTATTTGCCCATTAGTGACTTGTCAGGGCGGTAAATTTTAGTTTGTACGATAATGCTGCATCCACCTAAAGTAACGAAAGTTCTTACGTAAACTTCCTAGTAATTCCCTCTTCGTAGGTGCAGAATTACTCCTAACATTTGTAATATCGGTTTCAAACTTGTAATATTGTCGTGTCCTATTCCTGCGTTTTCAAAATCCTGCAAATCAAACAGGTCCTGAGTTGGTGATGATATTGTGCCTCCCATCTTTCACCAATAGCCGTCGGATCTAGATCTGACGCATAGAAACCAAGCTTCTCCATTTTTGCAAAAAGATGCCCGCACTTGTTCCCTATTTACAAACAACTCCTTGTCTCTCACAATCAGCCTTATCTCCTCCCCACCACATCTAGAAGGTCGTGGAAAAATATGGCGCGATGGCCGCTGCTGGAGCCGTCCACCCCTAATCTTGGTGTCCCGTGCAATGCACGGGCATCTATGCACGGGAAATTATGTCCAACAGGGCTAGTTGTAAGCATCCTAGCTCTACAGCCATGATGATAGTGACTGCAGACGGTGATGCTGACTATGGTATGCCGAACACGGCGCCTATACTCAGGTGTCATCTCCGTCGTAGGGTCTTGTCACTTCACTGTGAGGAGCAGCACATAATAATTTGACCAACTGGTAGTACAGTGCTAGTACTCCTACTACTACTACATTGGTAGTACTACTACTAGTACTAGTAGCACCACCGTTTGGATTTAGGAGTACTACCACGTCCATCTGGATTTTAGTATTTGACTAGCAATATCTAGTAATGCATGTCACAAAAAATGTACTACTTCCTCTGTAAATAAATACATGATGTTTTATTCCTATCGGCAAGAGAACTTAATTTTCTTTGCTAACTATAGTACTAATAGGATTACATGCAATGAACTAAACATTGCATGTCATGTTTGGTAGTCTCAAGTCATTGAAAGCATGCACGGCCCACATCTCTCGTTGGTTGATATGTCACGAAATAAGAAACAAGGAGGGAGTTAATGCACCGTGCCTAAGTATTTTGGGATTATTTGGTTTTCGTAAGGTGACTTACACAACATTTTTGTTTACATGCATTAACATTTTATTAGTTAAATTAAAGGTTAAAACTTGGTGCAAAATGCAAAGGGGACCAATAAACGAGTAAACATCAAACTTCTCTCGTTTGGCCCCAACTAGAGGTTTGGTGAGATGACTAATACTGCACCGGCACGGAGGGGGACGCAGCTTCATTGACTTACGGCAACTGCCTTTGGGTGAATGACACGTGGGCCTAGGGGGTGGCTGGCCCACCTACCATACAGCCAAAGGCAGGTGCAGTAGAGGGCCGAGGAGTAGTACGAAATCCTACGCACCTACGCACGCTAATCAAGGGCAAGAGTGATCACTCGAATCGCAAGATCAGTTGACTAGAACCTAAGCTAGACCTATGGAGGCGATGAGCGCGAGCATCAGCCGGCTGTGCCAGATGGTCCATGACGCCGGCCTGCGGCCCGGCACCGAGGAACATCTCCAGATAGTATTGCTTGAGGCCGCCAGGGTGAGGGGCTGCTTGGACGACAGCTTCGTCTCCTTGTTCGACGAGGTCCTTGTCGGTTTCCTCGACAAGTTCACCGTCGTCAAGAAGCTTGCGGACGACTTTGACGTAAGCCTCCAGCCGACGCGCCCAGGCTCTGTGATGCCAGCCACCCTCAACGGCCACTATGGTGACAACCTCTTTGACGCACTGGTGGCCCTGCGACTGCCCGCCGTCGCGCCGGAGAATGTCCACCTCGAGGTCGCGCTCGCCGCGTAGCGCCTGGCGCAGCAAGACACCATCGACATAATCACCCACGTCTACGCACAACTCATCCACAAGGACTACTACATGCAAGAGGAGGACGATAGGACGCTGGCCTTCTTGGACCGCAGGGCAACCTTGGATGGCACTGTTCAGAAGCACGTTGAGCTCGCCGCTAACGCCGCTGCTCCTCACACGTCGGTTGGTGACCCGGCACACTAGGGCGTGACGATGTTGTTGATGGATCCATATGTATTTTTATCTTTCCGTCAAATCCATGTAGTAGTATATGATACTACAGTAATTATCTTAACTTTTGCATCAACTTCATAATTTTCGTACGTACTCCATGCATGAACGGCGCCAGAACCAAAATTCTCATTACTATAGGCAAAATCGTTATTTTCTATCTGTCGGTCGCCCCATGGAGCAGAACCAAATTTTACAAGTTACAAGTTCAAAAGGAAAAGCCTGCCTTGTTCGTGTCGCACCCCACACGGTTTGTTCGGCATGCCGCTCAAGGGGGAATGCGTGATGTGTTGCATTTTCACTTACAAGTGGGACCACAGTTGAGCAAACCGACTATCGGCAAGCCCCCACCCCTCCCACCGCGTGATGGCTGAGAAAACAGGAGGGAGAAGAGATCGTTGTAGCTAGCACGGACTCCAAGAAAATTGGTGTCGGATGGGACTCGTGTGGGTGGCGTGTGCCATACTGCTAGACATGAATGCTAGTTATGGCCCATGCCACCCCACTATTATATCGAGGTGCTGGTTACTCCACTATATCGAGTACGTAGAACAAATTTCCTGGAGTCCGTGCTCAGCCCTCCTCTATCTCTGTTCTCAGCCAGCCAGCGGACGCGCGGAGCCCATCATATGTTTGCTCACATGCAGCCCCACATGTCAGTGAAAACGCAAGAGGACCCACTGAACCTGCACATCTTTCACCTCAATGTGCTGGTGATGAAAAACAAATCCAATAAAGATCTTCGGTGGCCGCTTTTGGAGTTACTCAAGAGTAGTAAGATTCTATTTACAGTTTAACCCAAGATGCACATCTCGTGGCTTCAACTACCACTCTATTTTCTTTCATGACACGACCTGGATGCTGGATGTCCCATGTGTCGGCATAAGGAGGAAGAACCCGACCAAATCTTCGGTTGTGCTCTCGGATTAGACTAGTTGTGCTAACTTAAATTTTTTATTGGGTACTCCCTCCGTTCCAAAATACTTGACTTCCATTTGTCCAAAAATGGTTGTACCTATATACTAAAAGTTGTCTATATACATATATATTTTGACAAATAGAAGGCATGTATTGTGCAACGGAGGGAGTAGAATGGATGCAACTTTTGTATTGGGAAGAAGCGTACATCCATATATTGATAGAGCGCAATTTAGTAGATGTTCTATCACTTTTAGCTAGCACAGAGGCTAGAGATGAGATTAATGCACTTGTTGATACTCCTACTAGAATAGAGGCTAGACATGAGACTAGATGCGAGGAAGCAACGTCTACTTCTTTACACTCAAAGAAGAAAGAAGCACGCAAGATCGAGCCTCCGTAGATCAACAATGAATGCACCGAGAAGGCACTAATCTAACTTACAGGAGTAGTAAAATGTATTCTTGTGGTTCTTGTTTTCTTTGGTCTTGCTTTTCTATTCAAAAATATCGTTGCAATTCGTGCAAAACGGAGGTCCATTTGGGGTCGTGTGTTGGAGTTGGCCTTACATGTGGGACCGCAGTTAAGGAAACTGACTATCGGCAAACCCCCACCTCTCCCGCCGCGCGATGGCTGAAGTTAGAAAAATGACGAGGTTGAAGAGATTGCTCTAGCACGGACTCCAAGAAATAATTGGTGTCAGATGGATGTCGTGGTGGTGGCATGTGCCGTACTCCTGGACATGAATGCTTGTTCTGGCCCATGCCACCCTACTACTCCTCTACTTACTCCTACTATATAGTACTAGTACTAGTAGTATCGAGGATTTGAGGTGCTGGTTACGTACAGCAAACACATTAACATATGGCTACAGTAAAAACACCCGCCCGACGCGCGAAGCATGTGAAGCTAGTACTCCATCTAGGTGAATAAGTCGTATTAGAAGGTGCATCACGACCTAGGTGCAAGCAATTTCTCTCTTCTAAACACAACATTTAATCATACCAGTTAAGAGGGTGCCTTATTAGCTACCCATGCAGGCCATCGTAATTCATAGCATGCAAAGCGCTTTTATTTCTTGCCTAATAACCGCATGGACGTGCTGCATGCATTGGTCCTTGCCTGAGCAAGAAAAAGGGAGGAAAGGGGTTTCCACGGGAGACAACGAGGCAGAGGTGGAAGCGCTCGCTGGCGAACAAGGCAGGGCGGGCATCGAGATGGAAAGTTAATGAATGGCGCCTAAACATTTTGGGAAAATCTAATTTTCGTAAGGTGACTTACTCACCTAGACGGAGGGAGTACAAATAGTGTACTACTATTGTTGATTGGCCTCATCCGATAACCTGTTGCAATGCACGTACAATTATGTATTCGGAAAATATTTTTTTGCCTCGTCGCACCACTCACTCAGAGAAGCGACTCAAAAGCAATTCGTAAATTTAGTAAGTTTATCATAGGCATATCATTTTATTACATACAAACAGGTCATCAACCCACATCGACAATGAGGATACATTATAAATACTAAAGTTTTCACCACACAACAATAACAAGCCATGAAATGAACTTCAACTCAACCATTCCTCGGCGTTGGAAACGCTTGCTTTGAACCACAAGTGATTCTCTGGGACGGGCCATCCATTGTAGATCTGGAGACCAACGCAGGACTGATCATCCAGGCTGAAGCGGCCTACTATATCAGTACCAGGGTAGGGAACCACCCAAATGTCCGAGGTATAGACACAGTTGCTTCTCATAAATGTGTCAACAGGAGTTGGATCGCCTTTCACCATCATCAGATAGTTTTGTCCAAGGAAGAGCGAGTTTTCTCCAAGACTATCAATTTTGTACCAGGGAGAAGGAGTTGGCGCTAGCACACTAGTATCCATCCCGAATACCATGCAACGGGTGTTGGAATAGGTCCAGAGAGTGCGACCATGGGAGACACCTGCTTCCTTAGCAGTAGCATCATCAGTGGGCTGTATACACACAAGAAGAGGCGATCCATTAGGATTAGTTGCCAGGCGCCACAGAGTATATGGGCGCTGCTCGTCCTCATGCTCGTGATCATCACCATCGTCATCTCCCCCTTGGTTATAAAATTTTTCAAGTATAGGTGGTGGGATGTTCACAGGACCTTGGAAACATAAGAAGAAGGTTAATTAGTAAAGGTAAACTTGCTAACCCGCATGCATGTGGATGAAACAATTATAATTACGGTGGAATACAAACATACCGAAACAACGAGGATCCCATGCAAAAACAGTGCCACGAGTGGTGGCAGCAAACATAAGGCCCTCATATTGAATTGCATCATAGTACTCATCCATGTACAGAAACTGATTTTTGAGCAATATCCATCGAGTGAAACCATCAAGGATGGTAACAAGCTTGTCAAAGATAGCAACAACTTCATAGTCGTTGTAATTCCAAGAGCGGTTGGGAACTCGACAAATTGCTATCTTCCGTAGAAGACAGTCACTATGATCGTATTTGAACGTGCGTAGAATACCGGTGTGCTCAACCTCTGGGCAGTCTGAGATTTTTGGAAGTGGAACCCGGTGACGAGTGTACACATTTACAAGTTCCCACACGTAGTTGTACCCAATATAAACAACCCAATCTCCATTTGCGCCTGCCCAAGCCTTGCCCTCAAGCGATGGCATCTTAACATCATACGTATCATTATCAAGCGGCATCAACTTGCACAGGGCGAGGCCTCCGTCGTGCCGGCGCCAGTTATCAGGGTCACGGCGAAGAAGATAGGGGGGATCAAACCGCTCCTTGACTCTTGGGTTCCTTGTAATGATGTTATTAGTTGAGTCGAGAATGGGCTTGAACGAACCTGCCATGCTAGCCGAGGTGATGACGTTGCACAGATCAATGAGTTCCTCCACCACGTCATCTTTCATATCGGGGCAAGAATAACGGGGTCGTTTCCGGCCTGTTCCCTCCATGGAGAAGATGATCGAACAATGGCAGAAGAAAGGGTGAAGGGCTGAAGGAAAATGGAGGAGGGAGAGGAAGAGTGTGCAACAGCAGTTCCAAATTGAGAGGGAAAGGCGAAGAGTCGGTGGACGATTGCGAGTTTGCCATGGTTCACGAAGAGGCGCCCCGACCTACACGTCCGTTCGGAAATACCTCACTGATATGTTGGAACGGGACCACATGTCAACGAAACATGGTGTGTAATTTCTCGTGCAAAATGCGATCTGGCCGCGTTGGCCCGAGGTGCCGCATTAGTTATCGACCTTTATCTTTTTAATGGCGTGCCGATCAGTTTTGAAGAACGACTAACTGGTACTGTACGCAGAGAAAATATAAACTACTCTACCACTACTCCACCTCCAGTACTAGTAGTATAAAAAAGATATATAGGCTGGACCTTTAGCACTTTCTTGCTAAGGGCTGCCCACTTGCTTCTCACACTACCACCCTCTCTCCAGATATAAAAAAGATGGCCCCTCTCTCCCTCCTCACCGGTGGTCACAGATCCGCCGGGGAAGAAAAGGACGTGCAGCATTGACGCACTCGTCGTCGGCGAGCGAGGTCACGCACTGACGACAAGGCCGTCCTCTCAGACCTAGCGCCCGCGCGGGATGACCTCTGTTCCCAAGCTCGCTGCCGTAGTGTGTGTGGAGGACGACGACCACGAGCGAAGCCACTTCCCGCCGACCCTCAGGTATGCTACCTCTTTTCGAACCATAACCTTGTTCTATTGCCCCATCTGCCACGTCGTTGCATGTGGATCTTTTTCCACTCCACCATCTTCCCAATTTTCTATCCTCTGCTCTGCTAGCCACGCAGACGAAAACCATAATTGGCACTATTAAAGGAAACCCTAGTTCATGCAGACTAATCCATGTCTGGTCGTATGCATCGCTCTGATGCAGAGGCCGGGGAGATCCCCCTTTTCAAAAAAAATAAAGACTAATCCATGACTGGGTTGAATAAGGAAAGGAAGGGAGATGTAATGTCCGAGAGAGTAGGCATCGAACCCGCATCTAGGTTGAAAAGGGGAAAATCAGTAGCTAAGGAACGAGTCTCGTGTCTCTTGGTTGAAGAAGGGTAGAAAGGCATGACAATGCAATAGAGAATGACCAGGTCGATCGGTTTGTTTACCTCGCATAGGAAAAAGGTGGCTAAAGAGAACAAAAATGGGACGTAATCCACATATGCTACCTGGATATTTGTTGCTCTGGGCAACCATACCTCCCTCACCACTCTGCGTCCATGGAGGTACATCGTACTGGTGCGCCCACTGTCCGAATGGGCCTCCCATTCTCTTATTGCCACTTTTTTTGCTGTTAGTATAACACCAGCAGTCAAGTCAAGCAATGCTACTGCTAAAGTGATGCCACATTTAACTATTGCCTCTCTCAGTCTAATGCCACCGATAAATTTAAGCAATGCCATTTAATGTCACTGGATTATTTCAGGGTTAGCTGTTGATTGCGGATGTATTAAAGATTTTTCATCGAAGGCATTCTAATGTTGTTGCACAACCAGTATACCAACGATGAAACTTGTTACTACCTTCAGATTTTTGCACTGTTAATGCTTATAGATTACATACCTCACTTTCATGAGATAAGTTAATTTTTTGTACAGTGTCACGAAAATGCCAAGGCGCTGATGTCATTTTATTTTGGTTAAACTGCACAAACAATTATGAAGACAAGAGGAAAGGTCAAGAGTGGGCATCTCCTCCTCCGACTGTTCTCTTGATTCGTTCGATCAAGTTTTTATGTTTGATCGATTATCAAGATTGGGATAGCAATTTTTAAGGTCCCCCCGAGTTCAAAATGATATTTACCTTGGAGGTACATGGTTTGCAATTTTTTATACTATCATTAGTTAATAATGCTAGTTACCTTCAGACTTTTGTATTTGGTTTAATGCTCATGCACAACTAGTATACCAATGCTGAAACTTATTACCTTTACATTTTGTATTGTTAATTCTTATAGAAACCTTCCAGTGCTAGAGTTTATTGAAATCTGTTCAGTAAAACCATTGTACTGTACCATGTAATAAACTAACTACTCTACTGTTGCACTAGCCACCGGATTAGTGTATATTTGTAGTATTCGAATGGTGTTGCATTAGCGTATGGACATAAATAAAGTGTGGCAAGCTTTCCCAGATATGTGCTCAAGAAACCTACTACCTGTTTTTCTAAATACTAGACATTTGGGTACTTTAAATTGAACCGCGAAAACGTCTTATATTAAGGAATAAAGGGTGTAGAGTTCACTCCAATTATCCCGGTAAAGCTAGTCACACCTTTGTTAAAATTAATGTTCATTATGTTATCGGAGGAGGTCTGTATGTTTGTCTCTAATGCCTGTCGACTACATACCTAACATCATGATGTAATGTTAAGTCATTTCCTTTTGTACAGTGTCACTGAATTGTCAAGGCGGTGATGGCATTTTATTTTAGTAGAACTGCACACAATTTGTTTAAAAGAAGAGGAAAGTTCAGGAATGGCTCAGTTTTTTAGAAAAAACTATGTATGCCTTCCTGAATTCAGCCGTTGTTGCTTTATTTATTCCTTCAAACAGGTGGTTAGAAACTGTCTTGCTACCTTTTCCCATTAAGAAATTGGAATGCTTATATTTGTGAGTCTATGCTTCAACTAGTGCCACTTTTAGAGTAATCACACTTTCAATATCTATGCAAACAGGGATGCTCGATTTTAGTGGAACTACACAAAAAGTCCAATTGGTTCAACATTAGGAGCATGTTTTTTTCCAAACCTTTATATCCAATTGGTGGCACTATGAGATGTTCATTACGAAGGTACATGGTTTGCTACTATCTTGCTACTCTTTTTGTACTGTCATTAGATAGTAATACTAGTGGTTTGCATGTGAATTTATTGGCAGGGTGGACCTACATTGGCGGTGCAGGACAGGATTCAATGATTGGATGCTCAATTTTTGTTGTATCAATTTCACCTCTTCCATCACTACGAACATGGATATCCTTGGTCAGATGAAGAATAGGCGCTATATTTCTGCTCTGAACCAGCAAATCAATTCAGTATGAAATTGTCCAGGGCAAAACATAACTGTATCAGATTGTCGAGTGCAGAACATGACAGATGCTAAGCGGAAGAGACATGTTTAAACCAAAAATACAAGGTGTGGTATATGTTTACTAGCTGCTTGATATTTGTGCAGACAAAGATGTCTGCCCGTTGCTATTTGGCAAACAAGCAAAGTGTCCGCAATTTTGGTTGAACCGCACAAGAGAATAGTATAGTCACTGCATGCAGTGCCATTTGAAAATAGACACAGAAAGATTGGATAGTCACTTCATGGACTGCAAAAAAGTAGTATTGTACTATTTATTGGCCAACACTAGGTGCTTCATTGCTTTGGTCTGATTATACAATGGGCATCATTTTGCCTAAGTTAAAGTTTGTATTCAGAAAATAGTCTCGCGGTATTGCAGTGGATGTTCCTCCATCATGTGTGATTCATTCTCATGGTTCCAGCTGTTGGTGAAACCACTTACGTTTGCAAGAGGAATCGTAGACTTCACAAACAAATTTGTATTTCAGTCTGTGCTGAATGTTGGCCAAGAGAAGCATCCATGTTAGTAGGAAGAACAGATGTTTTTTCTAGATCTTTGCTTTTGGAGCTACATATTTGTATATGATCTGTGAATCATTGAGATGCATTAACATGTTGATCTTATGTATGGGAATCGCACAAGTTAGTTTTAGTTGCGACGCAAGATCCGAAGTGGATGATCTTTGCTTTTGGAGCTACATATTTGTATATGATCTGTGAATCATTGAGATGCATTAACAGTTACTTATTTCTGCTCGCTCAGTGTTTACAAGTTACTGATCGATCACTAGCTAGCCTACAAATGCGCTCCTGGCAGTTTTATTTGCGATGCAAGATGCGAAGTGGCAGTTTTTTGAATAAAAATCCCTACCTCTGAAGAAACTGGCTAGCTACACTATCGATCCTACACGGATAAAAATGCCTACCTATGAAGAAACTGACAAGCTACACTATCGATCCTATACGAATAAATAGCAGATCACACACGTACTAGTACATCCTTTCTGGTTTGCAGGGCTTAATTTAAACCTCTCACCAACCAAGGTACTCCCTCCGTCCGGGTTCATTAGTCACGTGAGCAAAGCAGCAAGACCAAGGCACGACAATAATTAACGACATGCAGAAGTTCAATCCTAATTAATTCGAGCGATTTAAGTGGCTGCATGCATGCCCTCGGCTGTGACTCGTTCCATGCTGCTTCGCGTACTGCCTGCGAGCAATTCTGAGTGCCTGCATGCAGCCGGTCGTAATTAAGGCAGCTAACTGATGCGAAAAAAGATACGCTTTAATTGTTGCGGGCTTTTTAAATCCGCGGAATCATTATTGACAAGGAGGGAGATGATTCGAGTGCACCCGTTTGACCGCCATGCGGGCGTGCGACCCAGACGGGACGGGATGGCACAATCCTAATTTCAGTTTCTCTAGTTTTCCACGGCAAGCTGGCGCGCTAAGCCATTATGCATTGAATTCCGATGACCGCACGTCGCGCTACCTTCCGCCTATAAGTACTGTTTCTCGGCCTTCTCCGGTGCCACCATGACCCAACTCGCCATATCCTCATAAGCCCCCACCGGCCCATCGTCGCTTGCCACGTCGGCCATGCTCCCGCCCGTCCACGGTAGGCGATGCCCGAGGCGGTCACCGCGGGAACCAGTGTTCGGGTTTTCACCGGAAGGCAGACAGAGGGAGGAGGCATTCTATCTGTCTTTAGATACCAATGCGGAGATCGAGGAGTTGTTGGAGCGCGACCGCATGGCGGAGGAGCAGGAGTTGTTGGAGTGCGACCGCCTGGCAGAGGAGTAGCGTATCGCCGATTTGCGCGGCCAGCAGGACATGGAGCAGCAGTGCACCGACGCTCTGAGTTGCGAGCAGAGCACCCGCAACTGGGCCGACTACGTGGAGGCCGGCGCCCGGCAAATAGCCCTGGAGGCTGTCGGGCACGCACGCGTTCGTGACGCCTATTTTTACTACCAGCTCGTCAAGTGGGTTTCCCGCTTGGAAGCCGAAGCTTCGGTGGACCACGACGGCATGGAAAGGGCCAACGCGCGCGAGCAACGCGCCCTATCGCACCTCTGGCAAGTCCGAGGCGAGGCGGGGGACACTGGTGCCAGCGTTTAGCATGGACAGCAGATGGCGGCCGGCATCGTCTAGTTAGCTAAGAGTAAGTTAGTACTTGTACGCTACTAGAGTGTTAGTGGGAGTAGATAGTTAACTTGGCTATGATGGTTGTCAACGTGGAAGTTCGGTACTATATATGTGGATCATACCTGTTACTTTGCTCTAAATGTTGAACTTTCCGTTTGAACATATGGAATGGGCTGTTATTTTTTTAAATGGGTTGTATTTGTCCTCCACGGGTTTAGAGGCTAACTTGTGGGCCTAGCAAGTTGACGTGTACACAATCAGGAGATGATTGTACGTGGAGAGGATGACAGTAGGGACCCGCCAAGGTCAATGCAGTACGAAAGTAAGTGCCACATTATTTCAAGCCAATAAAAAAATGGCTCCTCCTAGTGGATTTCTGACATCTGGGTCCCATGCCATTGTCAACGTAGTCAATAAACGAGAGAATTGCACAACGAGCGGCTGACACCAGGGACCCAGCAGCTCGCCCAGTTATTTTTGTTTTGGGTTAATTTGATAAATGCCACTCCAAATCTGGTGTATCCGAGAAATGCCACTGCCATTTCTAAACTTTGAAAAATGCCATTTCATGCCATTTCTAGTGGCATTTTTCGAAATCTGGAGTGGCGTTTTTCAAAGTTTGCAAACTGCAGTGGCGTTTTTCAAAGTTTGCAAAAATTGCAGTGGCATTTTTCAAAGTATGGAAATTGCAGTGGCATTTTTATGAATCGCCATAATTGGAGTGGCATTTATCGAATTTGTTTTTGAGACGGAAGCAGGGTGTCAACTCAGCTGTGCGGGACACTCTGGCCTGTCTAGATAACCTTTTCTTTTATGTTTACCACAGACCAGCCCAGTAGTTTTTTTTCTTTCTGAAAATGGCTAGCCCAGTTTTTTGTGATTTGTCAAGTAAGTCGCTTTATCAGGCCTGTTGGGCTGCAAATCTTTCAAGACGAGGAGAACTTCATTCGGCTGGCCGAGAAAATGGCCTATCAGTAATGAGAAATGGTTTATACATTTTTAAAACACATCAAATCGGCAATTAGTTTCAAATATCGTTTTTCATTTTGAGATTTTAAATTGCATTGATTTTTATGCGTGGACAATTTATTGGATTTTATATTGATATACATTTATTTTTAAAATCAGTCTAAATGTGACTCGAAATTTCAGGATTAAAAACAGTTCAGACCGCACAGACACATGCAAAATTTCCTGTACTTTTTTAACCGTGGCCACAATATGGGCTGTAATGCTAACAAAAAGAATATGGGCTCCAAAAAAACCCGTAAGAATTAGCAAATGGGCTGTAAATTATTTGAAATAATGGCAGATGGGCTGTATGCTGTTTTCCACAGACTTGAGGCTTTCCACAGATGGCTTGTATACTGTTGGATGTCCATCCAACGGCCGTCGTGCTTCTTCAATCTCTGCTCTTCCTGCTCCAGCCGCTCAAACAAGCGCCGGCAGGACTGCCTGCTCCCTCCTCCCTGCGGCCGGCTGTGTTGCCGCGCAGGCCTCACCGCCCCAATGTACTCCCATCGCTGGCCTAGCCATCCCTCTACTCACCCACACCTGCTGTTATTCTCCGGTGACGGCAGACGAACCAGTAAACCCTCGTACAGTCGTACTCCCCTCCGCGTGGGAAACAAAAACAACTGCCGAGTCTTCCCTGCCTCCGTGTCGTTCCCTTCCTAGGCCTTGCCGTTGTCCACCGCATTGGTGCTCTCGGCGTGGCGTGGTCAACATGGTCAACGACCGACATGCATCTGAAGTGGACTATACGTGGAGAGGCTGACAGCTGGGTCCACGGCCGCACGCAAGGAAATACCTCCTTATTACGCGCAAAATAATGATTCCTCCACATGACATCTGGGACCCACCAAAAGGGCCTCTGTATTTCGCGAAAAGAACATTGCCGCAGCTGACAGCTCGGACCCACCAGCTATATTTTCGCACACAAGAAAGTGCCTCCTTATTACGCACAAAAAAATGCATACTCCCCTGCTAGCTGGGACCCAGTATAGTGGGCCTACAAAGTTGACGGGGACGAAGGGATTTGTCAACTTAGTCAATATGCACAATTCTAGCTCGACTGACCGTACGATGTCCATCCAACGGTCATAGTGCTTCTTCAACCTCCGGTCTTCTTGCTCCAGCCGCACAAAGCAGCGCCGGTCGTGCCGCCTGCTCCTGCCTCCCGTGGCCGGCTGTGCTGCCGCGGAGGCCTCACCGCCCCCATACTACTCCCACCGCTGGCTAGGCCATCCCTCCACTCCACTCACCCACACCCCCTGTTATTCTGTGGCGACGGCAGCCTCACACCGCAGCGAACCAGTGAACCCTCGTACTCCTCTACGCGTGGGCATCCACTGCCGCGTCTTCCCCGGCTCCGCGTCGTCCCCTTCCTAGGCCTCGGCATCGTCCACTGCCTTGGTGCTCTCGGCGTCGCGTGGTCAATGTGGTCAATAACCGAATTCCATCGGAAGAATACTGTACGTGGAGAGGCTGACAGCTGGGTCCACGGCAGCCGCAAGGAAGTGCCTCCTTATTACGCGGGAAATAATTATTCCTCCAACTGACAGTAGGGACCCACCGGACGCCCACCAGTATTTCGCGAAAAAACGTTTGCCCCTGACTGCTAGGACCCACCCGACGGGCCACCGTATTTCGCGAAAAGAATGTTCCCCCTGCTGTCAGCTCGGACCCATCGGAAGTGCCTCCTTATTACGCACAAAAAAATGAATACCCCCTGCTAGCTGGGACCCACCTTGGTGGGAGGCTGACTTGTGGGCCTACTAAGTTGACCGAGAAGGAGGGCTTTGTCAACTTAGTCAATATAAATGATTCTAGCTCCAGTGACCGTACGATGTCCATCCAACGGCCGTAGTGCTTCTTCAACCTCTGGTCTTCTTGCTCCAGCCGCCCAAAGCAGCGCCGGTCGTGCCGCATGCTCCTGCCTCCCGTGGCCGGATGTGCTGCCGCGGAGGCCTCACCGCCCCCTACTATTCCCACCGCTGGCCAGGCCCTGCAGCGACGGCAGCCTCACACCATAGCCGAACCAGTGAACCCTTGTACTGCTCTTCGCGCGGGCTTCCACTGCCGCATCTTCCCCGGCTCCGCGTCGTCCCCTTCCTAGGCATCGCCATCGTCCACCGCCCTGATGCTCTCGGCGCGACGTGGTCAATGTTGTCAAGGAATGACTTCCATCGGACGTGGACTATACGTGGAGAGGCTGATAGTTGGGTCCACGGCCGCAGCAAGGAAGTGCCTCCTTATTACGCGGAAAATAATGGTTCCTCCACTTTAAAGCTGGGACCCACCTGACGGCCACTGTATTTCGCGAAAAAAACGTTTCCCCTGAATGCTGGGACCCACCAGCTACATCTTCGCACGCAAGGAAGTGCATCCGGGCAAAAAAAAAACGATTCGCCCGCCTGACTGCTGGGACCCACCAGCTACATCTTCGCACGCAAGGAAGTGCGACCGGGGCAAAAAAAACAATTCGCCCCCTGACTGCTGGGACCCACCAGCTACATCTTCGCACGCAAGGAAGTGCCTGACAGTCAGGACCCACCTGGTCGAAGCGTACGTAGCGTTGTCATTCTGGTCGCGAACGTGTACGTACATATATACTGGTGGATGTAGAGGCGCGTACGTGTCGTAGTAGAGACGTGCACGTAGCATGTACATACAGGGAGGGTGCAAGAAAGAATATACGGCCACGTATGTGTACATACGGGCGGGGTCTCGAACGCCTACTCGCGCATACGTACGGCGATGGGCTCATTGACATGGCTGGGTCGGAACGGAGAAACAGCATCGTCATGTTCATGGGAAGGCAACGGAATGCGTCGTGTTCATGGGGAGGCAATGGAATGCGTCGTGTTCATTGGGAGGCAATGGAACGCGTGGGAGCCAACCGGCTCGGTCGGAACGGAATGCATGGTCATGTTCATCGGGAGGGCTCGGATGGAACATGCAATGGAAACGAGGCCTGGCATACCGCACAACCAAGGAAACGGACATCCTACGTTCGGAACGGGGTCCTGTTGATTGGGAGGGGTCTGCCATACCCCAAAACGGAGGAAACGGACCTCCTACGGTCAAAACGAGGGTCCTGTTGATTGGGAGGGGTGTGGCGTACTGCAAAACAGATGAAACGGACTTGTGTTGGAGCGCTACGGTCGAAACGGGGGTCCTGTTCATCGGGAGGGGTGTGTCGTACCGCAAAACGGGACTCCACGGGATACTGTTCATCTCCACCATCGACATCCTCCAGCCTCCACGGGCTACCGTCGACCTCCTCCAGCCTCCACGGGCTCCTGTTCATCCAGCCTCCACCGCGTGCTACTCCACCGGCTACTGTTCAACCACCCCTCCATCGTCTATTATTCATCCAGCCCTCCACACCACGGGGTCCTGTTCAACCACCCCTCCACGAGCACCCCTCCATCGTGTACTATTCATCCAGCCCTCCGCACCACGGGGTCCTATTCATCCACCCCTCCACGGGCACCCCTCCACCGTCTACTGTTCATCCAGCCCTCCCCCACACCACGGGGTCCTGTTCATCCAGAGGCAATACCACCGCTCACTGTTCATCCAAACCCCCCCGCAACGCTCACTGTTCATCCAATCGATCGGCTTCAGTTAGCAGCAGTAGCGAAGGAATCGCTCGATCGGGTTCAGTTAACAGCCATCGATCGATCGCTCGGTTTCAGTAATGCGTAGCCTGCGGTGCAATCGCTCGGGTTCAGTTAGTGCCCAACGCCTTGCTCGGGTTCAGTTAGAGCCAACGCCTGGCACACACGCGCGTACGTGTACGAGAGAAACGCGCATCGCTCGGCTCCCGACCTCCCACCGTAACCGGGAATTCCCCAAAATTTTCCTCCCCCTCGCTTCTACCATGGTTTTTTCCGTCATGGACGGCCCAAAGAATGTCATGCAGCTACGTCTCCGGCCCGCCCAGGACGAAAAGCCCATTTTTTGTCATGTTTTTTTGTCATAGAAGTAGGAGCCCACCACATCTATGATGATACCGGGTTTTGTCACAATTATCGTCATAGAAGTGTCATATGTATGACAGAAAAAAATTTCTTTCGGCCCAAAATGTCACGGATGTGTCTTTTTTTTGTAGTGTTCATGAGAGATCTAGGATAGATGGTGTAGAGAACAACGTGCGAGATTGAGAACGATGACACATTAGGGACCTATGAAAAGAGTCATGACATATATGTATATAGGGAAGGAGTTGGGGCGGCTCCGCATGTGGGAGAGATAGAAAGAGGAGAGTGGTGCACAAGGAGACAAAGTGTGCTTGTTTGAAGTGGGGGTGGTGTGTGAGGTGAATGTGCGAGAACCACATAACTAGGGAGATAGACGTTTGGGGGCGACGTTTTGTGTGTATGGGAAAGATACACTCTACATAGTGTGTGTGCTTGGGAAAGAGAGATGCCGGGAGACCTAAAGAGTGTGGGAAGAGATGTGTGCATGTAACGCCCACGATGCGGCTATATCTCCCACGTGTCGAAGCACGACTTAGAGGTATAACTGCATGGTGGGCGTTACAAGTTGGTAATCAGAGCCATCCCCGACTTAGGAGCCCCCTGCTTGATTGTTTGCTGGCGTTGTTGAGTCTAGAACAAAAAAATGTTTTGAGTCTTAGGTTATATATATCGGAGAGTAGGATTCTTTTTACTCCGCAGTCCCTTCATCGCTCTGGTGAGGTCTCCTGACATAGAAGTTTTGACTCTCCTCTCCTCAGATTTCACTAAAACAAATTTTTTAGGATCACGCGGGTATATTGGAATCATTCCGATGGTTTTGTGACAAGAACATTTTTCTTGGTGCCTCCTGACATTTAGGGGTTGTGGTAGTGTCCCGGGGAGTTGAGCTCCGAGGTGTTGTCGTCACAATTTTATCGTTGCAGTTCTGGAATACCTGAGTCTTGCCGACATCGAAAATCTCTTTTATGCAGTTGTTGGTGAGATGACGTCGACGTCACCCAGTACTGGGGAGTTCGGGAGTATTGCCATAACTCGTATAACGGATGCTTTTCGAAGGTTGAGGTACACGATTTCCGAAGGTTTCTTGGTTATGTGTTGACGGATGGACACGGCTGGATGTAGGGATTGTTAGTTTGGGTGAGATATATTGCTTCCCCTGTATCCCCAACACCTGATTGCATAACCAGAAAGTTTCGGGAGCTTATAGGTGGGATTCAAGTAGCTCTAGCTTTCCTTCCCTCAGATATTTGGTTTGTGATTGGGTAATCCTTACCACTTATTTGTTCCAGTTGCACCTTGTTATTTTCTTTCATCCATCTCTTATCAAGTGGCTTCTCACCTTAATGGACGTGATGTTTGCTTTGGAATTCATTCGTTCATCCTTGTTCGAATGTTTATCGTGAAGACTATATGTTGCAATTTCTATCCGTTGATTCAACTTGTCTATTTGTCTATCAAGATGCTAACGGATGTCACCCTCTTCAGGATGGCTTCGCCAACGCGTCAGAATCCGGAACGCAATGATGGGAGTCAGGCGAACCCTCCACCTCCACCTCCGCCTCCGGAGGCATGGCAAGCTTTGATGGCAACCACAAACGCCAACGCTCAGTTGTTGATTCAGCTGATGCAAGAGCGCAACCAAGGCCAAGGCAACCAAGGGAACCAAGGTCAAGGGCAGTTCAACCATCAGCCTCAGTTTCCTACCCTCAACCAGTTCCTTGCAAATCGGCCGAAGTCTTTCAGTTACTGTGCCGAGGCCACAGACGCCGACTATTGGCTCGTGGATATCAACAAGCATTTTGAATGCAGCAATGTCAGGCCTGAGGACTACGTCAAGTTCACTTCTTTTCAGCTCAAGGACCAAGCAGCTAATTGGTTCTAGCAATACAAAGATTCTAGAGGAGGTCGAGTGATTACTTGGACTGACTTCTGTCGGGACTTTAAAGCTCACCACATTCCTACCAGTGTTGTTGAGAGCAAGCGTGAGGAGTTCAGCAATGTCATGCAAGGCAACATGTCAGTGTACGAATACAACAAGCAGTTTCAGAAACTTGCTTGCTTCGCTAAACAATACGTTCCTGATGAAAAGAGTATGATCTATCAATTCAGAGGTGGCCTTAGAGAGGATCTGCAGTTAGCTCTCGTTCTTGTTCAGCCTACTCAGTTTGATCAATTCTACAATATGGCCCTCAAGCAAGAAGGTGCTCAGCTCAAGTGTGAGGCTTCTAAGAAGAGAATCAGGGATGGAGTTCAGTCTTCTTCTTCCTCTCAAGTGGCAGCTAAGCATCAAAAGTTCTACCTTCCTCCTCCTCCGTTTCGTCAGCCTTACCAGTAGAAGTACTCAGGTGGTCGTGGATCTTCCCACCCACCCAACTCAGGCTATCAAAACAAGTCAAATTCTCAAGCTCCAAGGTCAAATGCTCCTTATCACCATCCGCTCTCAGAGGTGACTTGCAACAAGTGCCAGCAGAAAGGTCACTACGCGAACAAGTGCTTCAACCAAAGGCGCCTTCCGCCTCCTCCTCCTGTGAGATCTTCAAGCAATGCAGTGATGAAACATAATCCAAAGCATGCAAAGGTGAACATGATGAATGCAGCTCAGGCAGAGGATTCTTCAGATATGATCATGGGTAACCTTCCAGTTAACTCTATTCCGGCAAAAGTCTTATTTGATACTGGTGCATCGCTTTCTTTCATTTCAAGACCTTTTGTTGCCAAGCATGAGTTTGTGACGGAAAAGATTCCTATCCCGTTGAAGATTGTGTCCCCGGGTAAGCAAATGACATCTAATAATTGCGTCCCGGATGTTTCTATCAAGATGGGGAACTATAAATTTTTGTCTAAACCATTTGTTCTTGGTGACTCGGATATTGATCTAATTCTCGGGATGGACTGGCTTTCTCAGCACAAAGCTCAACTTGATTGTACTGCCAGAGAAATTCAATTGACACACTCTTCTGAGGATGTTATCATCTATGCCGCTCATGACGAAACCATTTTGTTGTTTTCTCTCAATGAGAAGGGCGAGTTGGACGCTAGCTCTCAGATTCCAGTCGTTTGTAAGTACCAAGATGTCTTTCCAGAAGAGCTTCCGGGTATGCCTCCGCACCGGCCAGTCAAGTTCGTTATCGATCTTGAGCCTGGCACTGAACCCGTTTGCAAGCGTCCTTACAAGCTTGGACCTGAAGAACTGAAGGAATTGAAGAAACAGCTCGATGAACAAGAGCGTCCGGGTTTGATCAGACCGAGTTCATCTCCATGGGGTTGTGGAGTTCTTTTTGTCCTGAAGAAGGATGGCACGGACCGACTGTGCATCGATTACCGTCCATTGAATAAGAAGACAATCAAGAACAAGTATCCACTTCCCAACATCAATGAGCTATTCGAGCAACTCAAAGGTGCTAAAGTATTCTCCAAGCTTGACCTTCGTATGGGTTATCATCAAATTCGCATTCGTGAACAAGATATTCCCAAGACAGCATTCAGAACAAGCTTTGGTTCTTATGAATATACTATCATGTCTTTCGGCCTTGTCAATGCTCCTCAAACATTCTCTCGAATGATGAACTTCATTTTCAACCCCTACACCAATAAATTCGTCCTGGTGTATCTCGATGATATCTTGGTCTTCTCCAAGAATAAGAAGGATCATGCCAAACATTTGCGATTGGTGCTCGACAAGCTCAGAGAGCATCAATTCTATGCGAAGTTTTCCAAATGTGAGTTCTGGCTTGATGAATTTCTTTATCTTGGTCACATCATCTCCGCCAAGGGCATCGCTGTTAATCCCGAGAAGGTGTCTGCAATTTTGAATTGGGAACCTCCTCACAATGTCAAGCAGCTCCGAAGTTTTCTTGGTCTTGCAAGCTATTGCCGAAGATTCGTTGAGAACTTCTCTAAGATTGCAAAGCCTCTTTCCAACCTCCTCCAGAAGCATGTCAAGTATGTTTGGTCGCCTGAGTGTGACGTTGCTTTCAACACCCTCAACGAGAAGCTAGTCACAGCTCCTGTCTTGACTCCTCCTGATGAATCCAAGCCATTCGAAGTTTTCTGTGATCCTTCTCTTCAAGGTCTCGGTGCTGTGTTAATGCAAGAGAAGAAAGTTGTGGCCTACACCTCTCGTCGATTGAAGCCCAACGAAAAGAACTACCCCACTCATGATCTCGAGTTGGCGGCAGTTGTCCATGCATTGATAACATGGAGACATCTCTTGTTGGGAAGGAAAGTGGACATTTTCACCGATCACAAGAGTCTCAAGTATATCTTCACTCAACCAAACCTCAACCTCAGACAAAATCAATGGGTTGAAATGATTCAAGAGTACAATCCAAGTATTGAATATACTCCTAGCAAGGCGAATGTGATTGAAGATGCTCTGAGCAGAAAGGCTTATTGCAACAGCTTAATTCTCAAGCCATTCCAACCAGATCTTTGTGAAGCTTTCCGCAAACTGAATCTTCAAGTTGTTCCTCAAGGCTTTCTTGCCAACCTCATAGTCTCTCCTACTTTGGAAGATTAATTTCGTGAGGCACAACTCCTGGATACCATGGTGAAAAAGGTGAAACGTGGTATTGACAAGGGCATTTCCAAATACAAGTGCTTCCACATTGATGACAAAGATACTCTTTTCTTCGAGGATCGAATTGTGGTTCCTAAAGGTGATCTGAGAAAAGTCATTATGAACGAGGCACACAATTCCCTTCTATCCATTTATCCTAGAAGTACGAAGATGTACCATGACCTCAAGCAGTCGTATTGGTGGACTCGAATGAAGCGAGAAATTGCTCAATTCATGAATGAATGTGATGTCTGCAGAAGGGTGAAAGCAGAACACCAACGACCAGTTGGTCTCCTCCAACCTCTTGCTATTCCGGAATGGAAGTTTGATCATATCGAGATGGACTTCGTGAATGGATTTCCTAAGTCCAAGCATGGAAATGATGCTATCTTCGTTGTCATTGACAAGTTTACTAAAGTGGCTCATTTCCTTCCTATCAAAGAATCTATGACAGCAGCTCAGTTCGCAGAGCTATACACCTCCAGGATTGTCTCCTTGCACGGCATTCCACAACTGATTTCTTCAGACCGTGGTAGCATTTTCACCTCTAAGTTCTGGGACTCCTTTCAGAAGGCCATGGGCACAAACATTCGTTTCAGCACAACTTTCCATCCTCAAACAAGTGGCCAAGTCGAGCGAGTCAATCAAATCCTTGAAGACATGCTTAGGGCTTGTGTCATTTCTTTCGGTATGAAGTGGGAAGATTGTCTTCCATATGTCGAGTTCTCCTACAACAACAGCTTCCAAGCGAGTTCGGGCAAGGCCCCATTCGAAATTCTCTATGGCAGAAAGTGCCGTACTCCACTCAATTGGTCCGAGACAGGTGAACGCCAACTTCTTGGCAACGACTTGATCACAGAAGCCGAAGAAATGTGCAAAGTCATTCATGAGAATCTCAAAGCCGCGCAATCGCGCCAGAAGAGTTACTATGATAGCAAGCACCGTGACTTGACTTTTGAAATCGGAGACCATGTCTACCTCCGCGTCTCTCCAGTGAAAGGCACTCGTCACTTTGGTATCAAAGGGAAGCTTGCCCCTAGATACGTGGGCCCTTTCAAGATCATTGGCAAAAGAGGTGATCTCGCCTATCAACTTGAGCTTCCGTCCAACTTTGCAAATGTGCACGATGTGTTTCACGTGTCACAGCTTCGCAAGTGCTTCAAGACTCCTAAGCGCACTATCAAATTCGAAGAAATTGACCTCCAAGAAGATCTCTCTTATCATGAGCACCACGTTGCTATTCTTGAAGAAACCGAGCGCAAGACTCGCAACAAGTCAATCAAATTCCTGAATGTGAAGTGGTCACACCATTCCGACCGAGAAGCCACCTAGGAGCGTGAGGATCACCTCCGTTTTGAATATCCGGAGTTCTTTTAGTCCTAGATCTCGGGACGAGATCCTCTTCTAGTGGTGGAGTGTTGTAACACCCTGGATGTAACTTTCCATATTTGTAACTCCAACTCTTGCCATTTTCGGCTATGTGCTATGGTATTCCCTCCGTGGTTGGGTTTTGTCTTTTGTTTTGCATTTTGTTCATGTCATGCATCTCATATCATGTCATCATGTGCATCTCATTTGCATACGTGTTCGGCTCATGCATCCGAGCATTTTCCCCGTTGTCCGTTTTGCAATCCGACACTCCCACATGCACCGGCGCACCCATCTTGTTCTCTTTTCGTGAGTGGGTGTTAAACATTCTCGGAATGGACCGAGGCTTGCCAAGTGGCCTTGGTATAGCACCGGTAGACCGCCTGTCAAGTTTCGTGCCATCTGGAGGTCGTTTGATACTCCAACGGTTAACCGGGTAACCGCGAAGGCCTCTTGTGTGTTGCAGCCCAACACCCCTTCAAAACAGCCCAATAACCCATCTAAGTCACTTCCATGCTCTCCGTCGTCGGATCACGATCGTGTGGGAGAAAACTACACCCCATTTGGAGTCTCCTAGCTCCCTCTACCTATAAATATGTGCACCCCTCCAAAATTTCTAGATCCCGAAACCCTAGCCCGCTCCCTTCGCGCGCCGGACACGTCCGGTCCGCGCCGGACGAAACCGCCGCCGCGCTCGAGCCTATCACCGTCTGCCACATGGCCCGGATCGGGGTCGCCGCCACCCATCCCAGAGCGCCGCCCGAGCGCCGTCCGCCTCCGCCGGTGGCTGTCCCGTCCGCCGCCCGCAGGCCGCCGCCCGCGTCCCCGCCCGCCGGCTTCCGGACCTCGCCGCCCCGTCGCCCGCACCACCACGCCGGATCTCGCCGCCCCGACGCTGCACCTCCACGCCGACCGCCGCCTCCGCCCGTCGCCTCGGCCTCGCCGCCGCCGGCCACCTCGCCTCCCTCCTCTCCAACTCCGGCGACTACTCCGGCCAACCTCGGTTCGCGCACCCGGATCCAGATCTGGACCGGGTCAAAACCTAGGTTGACCCCGAAATCTCCCAAGCCCTTTTATTTTTGCATTATCTTGCCATATTCATCGCATCATATCTCCGTCATCATAGCTCCGTTTCATGCATATGATATATCGAAATGTTCATCAGGTTGTGCTCTTCATTTTGTTCCATTGGGACATGTTCATTTGAGGTCATCTAGATGCCCAAATCTCTGATGCAAAAGTTCTATATGATGTAATCTGCTGTCTGTTAACAGAACTTGATGTTTTGTCATTTTTTTTGCATTTATTGTGTGCATCTTATGAGCATGAGCTCTACAGGTGTTTTGGAGTATGCCATGTCTTCTTTACAGAGGTGCTTGCCATGTATTTTTGTGAGTTATGTGGTGACTAGAACAAGCATGCAAACTAGGCTTCGTGATGTTGCTGATTTTAGTCCCTGTTCTGCTGTTATTTTTATGCCATGTAAAATTGATGTTACAGAGAGATCCATGCATATTTTGAGATACTTCAGTAAGGATGTTTTGAACATATGGTTATTCTCTATCCATCCATGCCCCATTTTGCAATTATGAAGTAGTCTAGTATCTCATTTTATTGCTCTACTTTTGCTATAAAATGTTTCCTGGCAGGTTGTTGTAGTTGATCCTTGCATGATATGAACTTGTTCTTTCCATGTTTAGTTTCATAAACATGTATTCTTGCTGGTGCTATGCTTATCTTGTCATGCAATGACTTGTGGTGAGTGAATCGAGCTCGCAAAGATGCCTTCGTAATGTTGTTAATGCCATGCTCTGTTTCCTGAATCTATTAACAAAACTTGCTAAGTTTACATGGGTGCGATCATATCTTCTGATCCTTTTTGGCTCATGGTCAGTAAGGGACTTTTGTTCTATGCTTTGATTAGAATCATGTCATGTCTTGTGTTGCTATTATAAGTTCCTGTAGCATGTTGATTGCTTGCTCTGAACATTGCTACCTGATGCTGTTTATGCCATGCCCAAGCTGATATCTTTTGCACTTTTGCCATGCTTGTTTGAACCTGCGATTGTGTGATTTAGCCGTAGCTCAGTGTTCCTCTTTTGTCAACCATCTCCTGTAGATCAGTGTCATATGCTTTGTTGTTATGTTGGGGTGCTGTAGCATAGTTTCTTGATGTATTCTATGTGCAATCATGCTGTTAATCGCAGAGTTGTGTCATTCTTGTTTTGCTTGCCATTTGCAAACCGTGCATCCGTTTCCGGTGATCCTTATATCGATTTCAACCGAAATCACCTCATCTTTCCAGCGGCATGCTTGGTTTGCCAAGTTTATGCCTTGTTCATCATTTTCCTTCCGGAGCACGCATAATCATTGCATATCACATCTCGCATATCATGCCATGTATTGCATCATGTTGCTTGTGCATTGCACCGTGATTTATTGTGGTTCCATTTCTTGTGTTCTTGCTTTGGGTAGAGCCGGGAGATGAGTACATGAACAAGGAACCTGTTGAGTACGCTAACGACGATCAAGCTTTCGACAACTCTAAGAACCTTGCAGGCAAGATGACCATACCCTCGATATCACTTCTATCTTTGCTTTGCTAGTTGCTCGCTCTATCCCTATGTTAGCTCTACCTACCACTTGTTTATCATGCCTCCCATATTGCCATGTCAAAGCTCTAACCATCCTTTCCTAGCAAACCATTGTTTGGCTATGTCACCGCTTTTGCTCAGCCCCTCTTATAGCGTTGCTAGTTGCAGGTGAAGATGAAGTTTGTTCCTTGTTGGAACATGGATACTTTGGGATATCACAATATCTCTTGTTTAATTAATGCACCTATATACTTGGTAAAGGGTGGAAGGCTCGGCCTTATGCCTGGTGTTTTGTTCCACTCTTGCCACCCTAGTTTCCGTCATACCGGTGTTATGTTCCTTGATTTTGCATTCTTTACGCGGTTGGGTGATTTATGGGACCCCCTTGACAGTTCGCTTTGAATAAAACTCCTCCAGCAAGGCCCAACCTTAGTTTTACCATTTTCCACCTAAGCCTTTTCCCTTGGGTTTTCGCGAGCCCGAGGGTCATCTTTATTATAACCCCCCCCCCGGGCTAGTGCTCCTTCGAGTGTTGGTCCAAACTAGAGCCACTTGCAGCGCCACCTCGGGGAAGCTTGAGGGATGGTTTTAGTTGTACGTAGTGTTCATCCGGTGTGCCCTGAGAACGAGATATGTGCAGCTCCTATCAGGATTTGTCGGTGCATCGGGTGGTCTTGTTGGTCTTGTTTTACCATTGTCGAAATGTCTTGCGAACCGGGATTCCGAGACTGATCGGGTCTTCCCGGGAGAAGGTATATCCTTCGTTGACTGTGAGAGCTTGTGATGGGCTAAGTTGGGACACCCCTGCAGGGTATTATCTTTCGAAAGCCGTGCCCGCGGTTATGAGGCAGATGGGAATTTGTTAATGTCCGGTTGTAGAGAACTTGACACTTGACTTACCTAAAATGCATCAACCGTGTGTGTAGCCGTGATGGTCTCTTCTCGGCGGAGTCCGGGAAGTGAACACGGTTTGGGTTATGTATGTACATAAGTAGTTTCAGGATCACTTCTTGATCACTTCTAGCTTCTCGACCGATGCGTTGCTTCTCTTCTCGCTCTCACTTGCGTATGTTAGCCACCATATATGCTTAGTGCTTGCTGCAGCTCCACCATATTACCCCTTTCCTACCTACAAGCTTAAATAGTCTTGATCTCGCGGGTGTGAGATTGCTGAGTCCCCGTGGCTCACAGATTGTACCAAACAGATGCAGGTACCGAGGATACCAGCGCAAGTGGCGCAACCGAGCTTAAGTGGGAGTTTGATGAGGACCTTGGTCGTTACTATGTTTCATTTCCAGATGATCAGTAGTGGAGCCCAGTTGGGGGACGATCGGGGATCTAGCATTTGGGGTTATTTCTTTTCATTTGAATTTGACCGTAGCCGGTCTATGAGTGTATCTTGTATGATCTATGGATTAATTTATGTATTGTGTGAAGTGGCGATTGTAAGCCAACTCTCTTTATCCCATTCTTGTTCATTACATGGGATTGTGTGAAGATGACCCTTCTTACGACAAAACCACCATGCGGTTATGCCTCTAAGTCGTGCTTCGACACGTGGGAGATATAGCCGCATCGTGGGCGTTACAGTGCATGCCCGAGAGACAAAGTGATAAGAGGCCTATATTGGGGTCCGGACATTAGAAGAGAGGGGGTATTAATGTGCTCGTGTGTTCGTGAGAACGACGTGTGTGTGTGGGGGGGTGGTGACGGAGGGGGGGGGTTAGCTTCAGATAATGAGTGAGGTGTCTATATTTGAGGGACTTTAGTGTAATTGAGATATATATGGTCAATAGTGTGTGCACTCATGGTTGATCAATTTGTCTCACAGTTTGGACTATGAGATAACGATACTTTTCAACATACGTGATATACCTTGATGTACCAGAATTACAAACCTAAGATTGGAATTTTGGAATTTGACTCCATCATTAGCTTTTGTAATTCATTTAAACGGAGGTACATTTTTTAAGCCGTGATTTCGTGATTTCAAATTCATATATCAAACCTAGAGATATATACATACGGGCATGTTCAAACTTTATAATCATCCACTTTATTCAAACACATACACATATTTACTTTTGTCATCATATTTAGGACAAACACATTTGGAATTTCATTTGAACTAGACCGTATGATGGTATTTGCTTGTACTAGCTCAATGATCCATATTTGAATTGAATGGACAATCTAAGTTTCGAGTTGGAGACACTGATTTTCAAAACTTGCACTTTTTTTTGCATGCAAAACAAATAAATTCTCGGCCATGATATCAGAGTCGGCTGTACAAGAGCAGAACACTTATAATTTCAGGCGCCAAAAGCTTTTAAACTTCCCGCTCACATCGTAATATCTCGCGCCCGAAAGTTTAGCCCTGTGATATTCCTGTTTTACCCCTGCCACATGAACGGAAAAGGGCTACTTTGGTAACTCCATTGTTTTCCCCTCTTTACCCCAAACATTCTTCCCCAGAGCCCCTCCCCTTCCCCTCCCCGACCCCCAACCACGGCAAGCCACCGAATCTAGTCCTCCGCCGCAGCGGTGGACCTCACACCCCGCCGGATCTACCTTCCGCACCTTGGAACCCCCAACTGCCAACTCACCACTTCACCGGAGCCACTTCAGCGACTGGCTTGTCCACCGCTCCAGATCTCCTTGACCGCCATCATGGTCCACCACACCGAATCTTCTTAACCGGCGCCCTCATCCAGCATAGTGTAGTCCCTTCACTGACTCCCTCATCTGCCCCATCGCTGGCCCTTCATACAATCCCTCGTCCGTCGCAACAGATCCACCTCATCGAAAGCACTATACACCGCGCCCGCCGAAGCCTTTGTCCACTGCACCAGACCCACTCCACGGACGCCATATTCAACTCCACCGGCCCTGCTTTACTGACGCCGTAGCCTCATCAGGTTATTTTGATTTGTACTCCTTTAGTTTTTCTCTTCTTTATCGTGCAACTATTCACTTACCACAGATGAGCTTTCTTGTATGTCGACAGGTGCCGCAACCGAAGCACCGGAGCTGCTTCAGGGACGACGACAGCCGGCCCAAACTCAACCGCAACACGAGCACCATCGATGATCCTTAGCTATCAAGTATGACAACGATACCCATAGGCCGCCGAGAATTAGGTACTATTATCCAACAGCCGGCGCCTACGTTCACTTTCTTAGCATAAGCACCGCACCTTTGAATTTCTCCAGAGCATCATTCAATTTTTCATGAGACGCGTTATTTTGCTTGCACATGTAGGGCCATACTTCTGGCAGTGAACATGTAACATGTGCTAAATTACATACCAGTGCACATATAGTTAATATGATTTAGTTTTGTCCTAAGTATTACTGTACTTCCTAGATATCACTGCCTACTATTTTACTTCTTGCATGCTATATTTATGATAATGGTGTTGTTCTGATGCCACCTGTTGGTTCCATCAGACTGCTTCATATTCTCTATACTTAATTACACATCAGTAAACTAGCATGTGGTTCCGCTGCTTTTTGTTCGTTTTACCCTACATTTTCTTATGCTAGCTATTACGTCACTGCTCTGAGCCTTTGTTCATTACTTTTTTGTGTGTGTTCTTGATCTTCCCAAGTTGCATGACTAATTTGATGCTTCTAGTAATTATGGACCTGCCAACCCCATCAAGCAAAATATTTGTTCTTTTGGGGCTGGCACCTCGAACAAGCATAAAAATAGAGTGAAGCAGATATAAGCACACACCCTTCTTTCATCAGTTTAGATGAACCATTGATGATCAATTCGAACCAGTGCATGCGGTTAAATTAATTTTACCTAAATAGAGGGTGCACAATAAACTACAACAACTAGATTTGCAACCACGGGATGCTGACAATATCTTCCAAGAACATTGCAACAACAGGGAGGCTTCACAAGAACATATGGTAAGCCAGTGTGTTTTAGTAAATGTGAAATGTAATGCGTGTGGGCTGCTTTCTTGGCTTGTGCCCTCAACCTGTAATCCTACAGAATTACAAATAGTTCAGTTGTCTGCTTTGCTGTGTTGCTTGATTTGAATGCTTGTTTCTTACTTGTTAGGCTATACCTGAGTTGGCCAATATGTGAGCAGTGCCTGCTGTACTATCGTAAAGAAATGCATGCCTAGTTCATTTGAGTCCTTAATGCTTCCTCTGAACTTCATCACAAGACTATCTTCGTAGTTTATATGAGGCCACACTTTTAAGTGCTTTCTTAGATTATTTGAACTGCTTAGATGCCTTGGCAACTTAAATATAGCGGTGGTACACTCCCTTTCAACTAGGGATGCCAAGTGGGTCTTGTTTAATCCCGGTTAAAGTTCACTAGTGGTATGATAGTTCAAAAGAGTTTTTTTCCTTTTTGAGGAAAATAAACTAGGGAGCTAGCAAAAACTAACTATATGGGACTGGGGGATGTCGTTTATTTGCCACTTAAATAACTAGTTTCATCTTACCATTTTAATTTCTCTTCGGTTGATGCTACTTCAAACCATTTAAATATAGCTTGCCATGCTTGGCAATAATTCGTATGTTGTTTACCATGTAAGCTTACTGCCTAGATCATGCGATAATTATCTCTTACTTATGTCAAGCGGAAACCTTTCCGGATGCCGTTCACACTAGGACACAATGTACAACCCCAGAATCTATTTGTGGAAGCAGTGCACCATCCATGTTACCAGATGGTAGCAGTTCAGAGGCAACACCGTCGGAGAGCATTCTGAGCACATATATTATAGTTCTTGCAGCTCTACTAGAGGCAGAAAGAGATGGTGTGGCTGCCATGATGAGGTAATCTTGATCTTGAGGCTGGAAATTATGCAATTAGCTGCACACATCATGCAAGAAACCCAAGAATTGGAGGAAGTAAGAATCTTACATTTGAAGACGGAGGAGGTCCTGCTATTCCTACTATCTGAAGCCCAGGGTAATCCCAGTTCTTCTTTAGATACCAGTTGAAATTGTCAATAGATTATTGTACTTGCATGTTGTGTCATGTCTCTGAATGGATTATGTTGTAAGACCCCCTATGTTGTCCATGTGTTGTAATGATCCAAATTTTTTAGGCGAGGTAATCCTCAGTACTTGTATGATTGACATAAGGTGAACTATTTTTTGTGTGAGCATATTGTATTGGATGAAATAACTGTTTGACTCAAAATGTATCCAACCTACTGAATTTGAAGATCACGACATTTCTAAATCATAATCATATATAAAGGTGGAATAAATCTTTGTTGTGGTTTTGAAGAAATAAATAACAAAACATAGAATTATCTGTGGATATTCGTAATCGAATACAAATTGGATTTGAATTTAGTTGTCAGGGCCCAGGGCAAACGTGAATGCTAATTCTCCCATGTTTTGAACGAAGCGGTTAAACACCCACTATCATTTGTGGGCTGCCCGAAGCAAGTGTTTGCAAGATGGAAATTACTATCTACCCCTAACACTTTGACATCCTTATCGACCGGATTTACACTGCTGTCAATAGGGGTAGACTAGTAACTTCAATCAGACATGAAAGGACCGCCTCTGAGCCCATTCAGACACGGTGTGCGCCAAATATGGGCGGCAAAACACATTTGATTCAAGCTCTTCCGAAAGACATGTGTCTCTCCCTCCACTTCCTCATTCATACACGATGGGTGGAAAAACAAACTCTCCTCGTCCAAAATCGATGTAGGCAAATATTTTTAATAGGGGCAGATGTGTAACTTCCCTCAGACATGACACAACCGCCCTACCTGTCAATCCCGTTCATACACCATGGACGCCAACTGTGGGCGGCAAAACACCCTCTCCTTGCCCGAAATCGCTAGTGGCAAATATTTGGGAGATGCGAGATTACCGTCCTATCCCCAACTGACGTGATGTCTGAAATTTTAAATAGGGGATAAGTTCGTAACTTTCCCACATTTTGAGACAAGCGCGTCCCAAAGTTTGAGATCCCCCCCTCCATGTCCCCATTCATACACGGTCGGCCCCACAACAACCTCCCCACTGCGGCCAGGCTCCACCGTCCACCACCCCATCCTCCACCTTACTGGAGCCGCTACCCCTACCCTGTCGTGCACTGCAAGAGATGGACGTCTCTTATCCACGGCACCAGACCAGGATCCTTTCATCGCGTCCTCTCGCTTCATCGGCACCGTCGTCCACCATGTTGTTACCGCTCCTATGACCGCCTCGTCCACGACAACAGGATTTATACCCCAACTAGGCTGTTTGCCGTCTAATGTCTTCTTCCCCGCCGCCGAAAGCATCGCACCCACATCACCCTCAACGTATCAGCAGGGGCCTACACGGCGTCGCAAGAGAGCTGGTGCTCTTCCATATGTGCTTAAGTAATTGATCTCACCCGGAAAATAGATCGTAAATTGTTTACTGTACTTTTCTTGTCCGTGCCAAATCATAGTGGCTAGTTGAAAGCAAATATTGGTTGTGAAGTAGCTTTTTCCGGCTTGCACCTTCAGATCCGCCATGGCACGGTCACTATACTCATAAAGCTTATGGTTTCCCCCCTTTATATTCACTACCATCATCGTAGGTGCTTCGTGTCGTGCTAGCACTGCTCCTCAAGACCTCAACACATCAAGCGAAAGAACATGCCACTCATAATTCCAAAGCTTAGGTGTTGAAATACGAATCTGATATGATGCTCATATTACTAAAATAGAGAACATTTAATTGGTCACCTGATGTTCCTATATTCGTTTCGAAAAGCATGTGCGCAACCCACTGGTCCAGCTAGTTCTACTTTCTTGATTTTACTCTTGGTCCTTAGGGTTTCCCCTTTTATCTACTCTACTATGATATGCGTAGGTGCTTTCTGTCGTACTAGCATTACTCCACCCTTCAATCTAAACAACACAACACTGAAAATTCCAAAGATTAGTTGTTCAAATATGATTGTGATATGATACTAATATTAGTTAACAGACACATTTAATTGGTTAGCTAAAGGTCCCACTTGAGTTTCCAAATGCATGTCGCGACATATAGAGAGACAGCAAAATTGCATTTCTTTGTCACTTGTTGACTGTACTTTCTTGTCCATACCAAATCTTAGTTGTTATTTCAAAGCAAACATTGGTTGCTAACTACCCTTTCGTGGTTTGCAGCTTCAGATCTGCCATCCCACTCCCACGGTCAACACTATACTCATCATGCTTACGGTTTCCCCATTTTATGATGACCACGACAAGCTAGCCTACGTGGTTCGTGTCATATAATAGCACTTGTCCACCCATCGAGCTAAACAAACTTAGTTGTACAAATTCAAATATGATATTATGCTGATATTAGTAAAACTGAGAGATGTTTAATTTGTCAGCTAAATGTTCCTACTTTAGTTTTGAAATGCATGTGAGCCACATATGGAGAGACCGGAAGGAATAGTATTTCTCTTTGTGCTCTGGTTCATCATGGGTGGGCAACCGACATTGTATAGAAAGACTTGTAATATCTTCAATCTGTTTGATCTTCTGCTCTTCTTTAAGATGATCCTCTTCTCTTCTTTAATAAGTATGTTCCTTGTTGGGAAGAGTAGCAGAGACATTTGCGGTCAACTGGTCAGGTCGAGTTGTTCTCCCTTAGTATATTTTGAATCTGTCAGGTCAGGTCGACTTGTTCTTCTTTACTATATGTTGAAGTTGTCATTTGGGAAGTATCATCACTTCTGGAGGTCTCATATTTTGAGTAGTAGGCCACATTATATTAAGGCACACACGAAATTATAGCATGCATGGCATCTCTCAGAAGAATTGCAGAGATAGCACAAAGGGGTTTACAGGGAGGCAGTATTGGATTAGAATCACTTCTGCATTACAAACACAATCTCACTTGTTTTTATGTTTTCATGCATGTAAGGTATTGAACATTATCAAAATGAATATGAGAATGGGCGCACGAGAGGAATATTGCGGAACAATCCACTGGCTAACAAACTTGGCATGGTAGAGGATGGCCTATCTTATTCACCCATCAAGGTGCTTGCTCTAACTTGGCAAGGTTGTATTAGTTGCACATATTTTGCATCTGACCTCTTTCATTACTTCTACTTTCTTACACAATCTTCTTAGTTTAAGCATCATATATGAGTATATGCCATACCTATCCATTTTCTGTACCTATTCCATGTGTCGTCATACTATGTTTTTTCAGTCAAATGTTGTTCTTTCGTAATAGATGTCCAAAAGTAAGAGGGTGAGTGCAGATCCTCAAGGAGTAAAAACTAGGTATTTGGAAAAGGTAGTGATACCTGATAAATTAGATAGATCAGCAGCCACAGAAAACACATGCCAAACTATCCACACTTTACCCCTACTCCACTGGCTAAACCCCTATTATATAACTGTTGAGAGCCTAGCGTCAGGTACTGTTTATGATATCAATTCAAAATTTGAACTCCTAAATTTCTGCATGTGCCTTACCTTCTCTCTTGTATGAAAACTAATTTTAGATGAATCTCCTTGCTCAAAGAATCATAGGATCTCTCAACAATACTGGGCTCCGCATTGCTCTTGTCAGTACCTCTTGCCCTTTGTCAGCATACTTACACTCATTTTTGTTTGATTATGTAGCATCACTCTAAATGTTTGCTTCTTTATCCTCCCTTTGCTTGAAATTGTAAGATCTATATTTACTCTTAGATAAATGTAGAATGAACACAATGGTTATGAAGTTTTGGATTGCTCATGTAAGTACCTGTTGTCATGTACTTCCTCTGCATCGAATTAATTGTTGATCAATTGGATGTATTTAGAACTTAATAGTGCTAGATACATCCATTTGCGACAAGTAATAATGGACAGTGGTGGTATTACTGTACTGGCATCGCGAGATAGTTGATTGTCTAGGATTACTCTGCATCTTATCTGCCCTGCCCTCCACTTTCTCCAAATTATCATATCTACATTTACTCTTACCAAAATGTTGAATAAAGCCAATGCCACTGCACACGTTGATGTTTACATTCCTCTTGTCAGTACCTTTTGCCTTGTAACTCTATGCTTAATTAATTGCTATTTGATTATGTATCATCAGTCTGCACCTGAGCTTCATTATCCTCTGTTTCTTCCAATATTATTTGATCTATATTACTCTTTGCAAAATGTAGAATAATGGCAACGCTTATAAAGAATTTTCTTTGCGGAATTTATTGAATTATCCTTCCATCAACATGGAGAAGGGCTTTGTCCAGCCTGTGTTAACATGTAATGTAAGTTCATCCTTCTCAAGCCTTCAAACTTTGTTCTAGTATTAGAGTTGGATAGGCATCATTTCCTCCACTACTTTTTACATCTGATTGGATGTTTACAACAACTACAAGTTTTAAATAGTTGTAAAAACATGTTCCTTATGCAGAATAGATCCATTTATTTGCTTATATAATTGTGAAACCTGTTATGTGTCTCCTTGTTTCTCTTTCAGAGTCGTATCTCTTATGCCAGGCAGAACTTTAGGGAAGGTAGTGAGCCAAATCATATTGAGGACAGCGAGATGACCCCAAGGTCTTGTCTTGATGAAGACAGTGAGGTGAAGCTACTCACCAGCAGGTGTGAGACAACCTCTGTGCAGTCGCTGCCTCTATCAGTTCAACTTGTTCAGTCTCAACTTAAAGCGGAAAGGCTTGCTTCAGCTTAGCTCTGACTTGAAGTCAAAGATGCAAAGAAGATGACAGAGGACTGCCTTGCACACTATGGTGCCATATAGCTATGGATGGAGCATCTATGGTTGGCACAACTGAGGCCTTATCAGCTTGTTCGGCTGCTTGCAAGGCCCGTCCTGGCCAGGCCTAGTGCCTTCTGAAGTGCTCTCAGTTTTGTATATTCATTTGTCGGCGCATTTATATGCACTGGTGGCGACCTTTGATGCCCAGTGTATGTAATCCATGGTCAGGTTGCGCTTTATTAACACCGGTAGCAAACTTTCATTCCTAGTGGATGCAATATGTCGTAATTTCTTTATTGTATAGTCTAGGTTTATTCTTTGGTCGGTATGCTGTAATTAGGCCGGAAGGTTCAGTGGATCTCGGTGTTGTCGGTCTTCAGGCCGGCTTGTTACTCATCTGGGCCAAAATGTGGGCCTATAATCATCTTGGGCCATTAGCAGGTCTAAACCTATAATAGTTTCCCGCCTTTAACAAGCCGAGTAATGTTCTCGCCAGCTGGGCCAAAGAATACCATGGGCTTTTAACATGCTAAAACCTAGATTGGGCCAGCGTTGGGCCGAAAAATTCACGGGCCAATATAGGCCGAAACCGCCTAAGGCCCATGTTTGGCCCAAACAGGACGAGCAGTTAACTTGCCAAAATATATCTTAGGCCTGTTTGGCCCAATAAAATTATGGGCTTTAAGCATGCCGGTATCCATACGGGCCATAGGCCCAAAAGTGTCAGGGGCCATTATCAGATGGGTTGTCAGCATGCCGGATTCAACGTGGGCTGTAATTAGGCGCAACTCTTCCACGAGCCATTAACAGGCCGATAGGCCTGTTGGGCTGAAATTTATCCACGTATACTACGGGCTGTTAAGAGGCCTAAAGTTACTTTGGACAAGAAATAGCCCAGTTTCTGCATGGGCCGTTAAAGGGCCTAAAGTTAAACCGGGCCGACAATGTCCCAGATGCACCACAGGCCGCTAATAGGCCGAAACTATTATTGGGCCGAACTGGTTAACGGGCTTTAACAGGCTGAAATACAAACTTGTCTTAGAATGGGCCCAAAAGAACAGTGGCATGTTAACGGGCCTGATCCAATATGGGCCATAATTTGGCCCAAAACACGGCAGGCTGTGAACGGGCCTGATCTGCTATGGGCCTCAATTTGGCCCAAAACATGCCAGGCTGTTAATGGGCTAGCCCACTAGTGTCTGAAAAACAAATGCTGGGCCTTTAGATGGGCCGGCCTTTACACCAGAATGGGCCTTTGTTGGGCACTGCCATGTGTCGACGTATCATAGGCGCCTCGTGTCCAATGAGTGGATGACATCTGTACCAATGGTGAGCAAACACGTGTTTCCTATGGCCAATGATAATTTTACACATGGAAAATCCCCATTGGTCCGGGCTGTTAACGGGTTATCGGATCCAAAACCGGACCCGATAGCTTAACGGCGACCCGTTACGGTCGATGCCACATGTCGGTCACCCTTGATGAAAGCACTTCTATGACGCGCGATTTATCTTCATGGAAGTGGACACTTCCGTGATGATAATTTTGGTAATGTTAAGGAACTCTTCTACGACAGCACAGGTACGACTATCTTGATTCTATCCTAAAATCTTCATGGATGTAGATGCATGACAGAAAACGTGACCTACTATGACAAACATGTATCATCACGGAAGTGTATTTTTTTGTAGTGTTTCCCCTCTCCCCTCTTTCCTTCCCCCCTCCGGAGATAAGGAAAAGGGGAGGCCGAAATGGAGGAGGCCCCCAAGTAGGATTCCTCCTACTTGGGGCGCCCCATGGCTGTTCCCCTCCCCCTCCCACCTATATATATGTGGGGAGGGGGCGACTAGAACACACAACAAACATTGTTAGCCGTGTGCAGCGCCCCCCTCCACAGTTTACGCCTCCGGTCATATTCACGTAGTGCTTAGGCGAAGCTCTGCGCGGATCACTTCACCATCACCGTCACCATGCCGTCATGGTGACGGAACTCTCCCTCGACACTTTGCTAGATCAAGAGTTTGAGGGATGTCATCGAGCTGAACGTGTGCATAACTCAGAGGTGCCGTATGTTCGGTGCTTGATCGGTCAGAATGAGAAGAAGTTCGACTACATCAACCGCTTGTCAAACGCTTCCGCTTTCAGTCTACAAGGGTACATGGACACACTCTCCCCTTCTCGTTACTGTGCATCTCCTAGATAGATCTTGCGTGAGCGTAAGAAATTTTTGAAATTGCTTGCTATGTTCCCCAACATTTTCTACAATGAGCTGCCTTGTCCTTTTTTCTAAACAAATCGCCCACGCAGTGCATAGAGAGAGCTTCTGGTCGAGAGGAACAATGGATCGCTCAGGAGTCAGGAAACACATGCAAAAAAATACAATTGCATACAACCATTTAAATGTATTACAACTAAGCACCTTCCCTGGTTTCTCAGGCCATTAGCATTTGTATCTGTTGGGCATTTTTGGCCATCCGGTTGGGTGTGAATCCCACGTAAGTTCCATATTAACAACCGTGAATGGTGTTGGGCGATAGCTCTGGTCACTTCTTTGGTTGTCGCTGATTAAATTGGGCCTAATGGGCCTATAGAAGCCTCTGTTAAGTGCAGCCAGAAGAGGAGAGGACTATTGCGACCGTCGTTTCATTTGCAAGGTCGCAACCTTCGATGACCTATGGCAGTGCGCCGCCACAGTCACCATCACCAGACAGAGAGATCAGATCACCATGCACATCATCGTGGAATTGAGCTGCCCATATTGCTTATGTTCTATGGTCAGCCAGTTGTTCCTTTCCCACCCCTCCACTTCCCTTCACCCATCTCTCTCTTCACCCGTCTCTCACGTGCGATGGCGACGATTGTGCTCTCACTCAGTGGTGATGGCAAGACGATGGAGATGTCATGCGTGAAGAAGCTAGACGCAACCTTGGAGGTGTTCCCGCCTCATCCCATGCTCAATAAGGCGATGTGCACCTAGTGGCACAGGGAGGGAGTTGAAGACGAAGTCCACCAATGGCGAGGGCCGCGATGCAGGAGGAAGGGGACGCTGGGAACTCGATGCTGCGATGGAGGCCATCGCCGATGCAGCCCACAACAACGTCCGACTCCTCCTCGGTATCATCGCCCCACTTGTCTGAGTTTTGTTGGACGTTTATGCCTTAGTTTTGTTCTTCAATTCTTAGCATGCATACTATATAAAGTCATTATTTGATGTGTTTATTTTGATGTTCGTCTCCATCTTCCCCTCCCCACCACCCCTCGTACTTGTTTAACCGATTGAACTGATTATTCATTATATTTAGTATCTCAATGCATGGAGAATCTTTCATTGCTGTTCCTTGAGCTGACTATTGGGAGCATTCATGATGAAAAGCAGGTAAAGACTGACACGATGCGTGTCATCGGGCTCCATTATTTGCAGCAGGTAAGTCTCTCTTCTAGGTTAAATTTTCATATAAATTGTTTCTACAAATAATTCAGGTTTGATTTTCTTCACAATGTGCATGCCACGTGTTTGATGGAATGCACAATAGGAATCATTATACTCAATGTCTCTATTTTTAGCAAAGAAGGAGCATAACATGGCCATAACACATGAATCATTGTACTCAACAGCCTATATTTTCTATATGTGAGGAGCATAACATGGCTAAGCTCTTTGCACTACTAACATCCCAGTGAACTGCAGCAAAGGGAGGAAAAAAGCTCGGTGTGCAGTTCAGTTTTTCTATGTTCTTCCACTCCTGCAAATATAACAAATTTGAATCACAGAAGTCTGATGATACGTCTCCGATGTATCTATAATTTTTTTATCGTTCCATGCTATTATAGTATCAATCTTGGATGTTTTATATATCATTAAATGCAATTATATATCATTTATTGGGACTAACCTGCTAACTTAGTGTCGATCGGCATTCTGGGAATGGGGGTCCCCAGACTTGCCTGCCTGCGGCCCACGGCGTGGCTAAGCCAGCAGGCCATACGGCCCATCTTCATCGACAAGGCATCCAAGACCCTCGCGAGGGTCCAAGCCTCGTGAGGCGGACGATGCAAGACCTCCTCCGGAGTAGCCTAGCCAGGCAGGCTCACGAGGAGCAGAGATATAAAGGAGGGGCAAAACCTCACGAGGCCCTCGTGATGTGAGCCATGACGCATGACACCAGGCGGGCGCCAGGCGGGCGCCAGTGTGCGTAGCTCCTTGTTTCCTCTTTGGTGCTAAGGAGGCCAGCGCAGGCGAGGAGTACCGAGGCATCAGGCAAAGGTTGTTATATTGGTGCAATGAGACCAAGACCAGAAGGACAGCAAGACGGAGGTCATCGTGGAGCCCAAGACAGCGTCACCACCAGAGCTTTTCGCAGGCGAAGACCTCTTTTGTCAGGATAGCTTGTACTAGCTGTCCCCCTTCAAATTTGCCCGCCGTTGTTGGCTCCCTTCCCGCTCATTATTTGGGAAGAGGACCAGGGCCTCTATAAATAGGTCTAGCCACCACAGTAGTAGAGGGGATCTGAGCTTGGACGGATCGAATCCGGAGACACGCTCAACCACACAAGCAGTAGAACACCTCAACCTCAGGAGGCTGTTCTTCCCTTCTACTGTTCATCATCAGCCCTAGAGGCAATCCACCACCACCACACTGGAGTAGGGTATTACACCACAATGGTGGCCCGAACCAGTATAAATCCCGTGTCTTTCTGTGTTGCGGGTTTGTCGAGTTCGTCCGCGAGATCTTAGCGAGCTAGGGCGTAGAGCTATAGGAGGGAAAGACTTCACGTGCACCCCAGTGTTCGCGCTAGGTAGGGGTGCGCCGAAGCTTCCTCTCTGTCGGTCCGCGCTCCGCCACTCCGCCGGCGCCCATGGCCGATGCTGCTCCCCTGGCCGGACTGCTGGCCACCGACGGTGGCCCAGCGGGTCTCGGGATCCTTGTCCCCACCATGCGGTAGGTGCAGTGGCCGCCCAAGTTCAAGCCAGATATGCCGTCGCGCTACGACGGTGCAGCCGACCCAGCACCCTTCTTGCTGGCCTAGGAAGAGGCCGTCTTGGAGGCCGGGGGCGGTGACAGGGTCATGGCGAGCTGGTTCCCCATGGCCCTCGTGGGCGCCCCCCACGCCTGGTTGCTCAGCCTCCCGACGGCTTCCATAACGTCGTGGGAGGGGCTACGCAACCTTTTCCTTGCGCGCTTTGGCGTCCCGGCACCAGCCATCGTTGCGGCCATCCTGGGCGGATCTCAGGGGCCGCCATCAAATCGCCGCGTCAAGCCGTTTCTTCGCCAGATTGGCGCCGCCTCCAAGCGCCCGGGGGCTCCCCTCGGGCTGGGCTACGCCGGAGGCCGACCTCGTCTTTACCGCAGAAGATCACCCCGACACCACCGCTGGCTCGGGCATGCTCCTGATGCTCTGCACGCCCACCATCTGCAACGTGGTCATCACCAAGACCCTCATCGACGGTGCCATTGGCCTCAACCAGCTCTCCATAGAGGCCTTCGGCCTCCTCCACGTGCCGCCCGAACGGCTCAGCTTCAGCAAGCCTTTCTAGGGAGTTGGCGGTGGCGCCGCCCGTTCCCTCGGGCAGATCCATCTCCCCGTCACCTACGGCACGCGCGACAACTACCGCACCGAGCTGGTCAATTTCGACATCGCCCGCATCGGCCTCCCGTACAATGCCATCCTCGGCTACCCGGCTCTGGCCCAGTTCATGGCGGCAACCCATCCGGCCTACAACCTCATGAAGATGCCCGGGAGCAGGGGCGTCCTCACCATCAAGGGGGATGTCAAGGAGGCCCTGGCATCGCTAAAGCTCACCCACAAAGCTGCCTAGGCAGCACAGCCTACCGATAAGGGTGCCCCCAAGGCCAAGGAGCCCGTGCTGGCCAAGAAGAAGCAGCTGTTCACCCAAGACTAGACAGAAACCAAGCAAGTGCCAGTGGACGAGGACGGAACCTCAGGAGCCAACTTCACCATAGGAATCGGCCTTGACCCAGGCCAAGAAGAAGCATTGGTAAAGTTCTTACGCGCAAACAAGGAAATATTCGCGTATGACCACAGTCAGCTGGTGGGAGTCCCGAGGGGAGTGATCCAGCATCACCTAAGGGTGTGCCAGAACGTGCACCCTGTGAAGCAGCGGGCAAGGCGGCAGTCCGTGGAGAAGCAGGCCTTCATCGTCCAAGAAACTAGCAAGTTGGAGGCAGCAGGCGCCATACGCGACATTCGGTACCCAGAGTGGCTGGCAAACCCAGCTGTAGTGCCAAAGAAAGGTGGGAATGAGCGAATGTGCGTTGACTTCACCAACCTCAACAAAGCTTGTCCTCAAGACCCGTCCCCGCTCCCGTGCATCGATCAGATTGTCGACTCTAGTGCCGAGTGCGACATGCTGTGTTTCCTGGATGTATTCTCAGGATATCACCAGATCAAGATGGCGGTAGAAGATGTCGAGAAGACGGCCTTCTTGACCCCATGTGGGGTGTACTACTACACCTGCATGCCCTTCGGACTCCGCAACACAGGTGCAACCTTTCAGCGACTGATGCACATCGCCTTGGGGCAGCATCTCGGGATGACATTGTGGTGAAATCTTGGGAAGCAATAACCTTGATCCAAGACCTATAGGAGACCTTGCGAGCCTGTGCCAAGTGAACTTGCGGCTTAACCCAGAGAAGTGCGTGTTCGGCCTCCCTTCCGGCAAGCTGCTTGGCTTTCTCATATCCCACAAAGGGATCGAGGTGAACCCAGAAAAGATCAAGGCCATTGAGGATATGAGCCCGCCACAGACCCTCAAGGAAATGCAGAAACTGGCCGGTCGGGTGACTGCGCTGGGGCGCTTCATCTCAAAGCTAGGGGAGCGCGCCCTGCCCTTCTTCAAGCTAATGACGAAGAAGGGCCCGTTTGAGTGGACCCCGGAGGCCGACCGGGCCTTTCAAGATCTCAAGAGATACCTCACCAGCCCTCCGGTGCTGGTGGCGCCTCGACCCCTTGAGCCCTTGGTGCTCTACCTTGCTACAACCCCGTACTCCGCTAGCGCAGCGCTGGTGGCAGTGCGGGAGGTGCACAAAGCCAAGGGTGTGCCGCGCCAAGCCAGAGCTAATGCAGCGCAGGGTCAGGAAGGCGCAACAAAGCCATCAGTGGCGTAAGACCAAGATCAGCAGGGCAACATCACAGAAGCTCCTGAGGATGGTCAGGTCTCAGGAAACCCACCATCTCAGGATATGCTACAATCTCCACAGGACCCGAGCCTCGACAGTGTGCCAGCCCTCGTCGAGCACCTGGTGTACTTCGTCAGCACCGTACTGCAGGACATGAGGGCGCACTACCCCATGCCGCAAAAGCTCCTGCTTGCACTCTTGGTGGCCTCGCGCAAGCTGCGACACTACTTCCAGGGCCTCCCCATCAAAGTCGTCTCATCCTACCCATTGGAGAGGGTACTCAGGAGCCCTAACTCAGCTGGAAGGGTCACTGAGTGGAACATTGAGTTGCAAGCATTCCAGTTGGAGTTTAGCACCACCAGGGTCATCAAGGGGGCCGCGCTCGCCGATTTTGTGGCAGAATGGACAGATGCCCCGGCTCTTGAGAAAGGAGAAGACCGGTCCACATCCCCAGGAAGCGAGGCGCCAGATGGCTGGGTCATGTATTTCGATGGCGCCTTCGCGCGCCAGGGCGCGGGGGCTGGAGCGGTGCTCATCTCGCCCACCAAGGACAAGCTCTACTACGTCGTGCAACTCTGTTTTTAGCATGGTGAGAAGGTCTCCAACAACATCGCAGAATACGAAGGCCTCATAGCTGGCCTGAAGGCTGCGGCGGCTCTAGGGGTGAAGCGCCTCACCGTCAAAGGCGACTCGCAGCTTCTCATCAACTTCTCCAACAAGGTGTACGAGCCGAAGGACGATCATATGGAGTCCTACCTCGCGGAGGTGCGCAAGAGCTGCAGCACGTGCCCCGGGGCACTAACAAGGAAGCCGACGACATTGCCAGGAGAGCATCCAAGCGGCAACCGCAAGAGCCCAGAGTCTTTGAGGAACGACTCTTCAAGCCATTAGCTACGCCACCTCTTTCAAGCATGACTCAGCCTCGAGAGGAGCTCCCACATCCCATGGCTACGGGAGCCCCAGCCTGTGGCCTGACCTCAGGAGCTTGGCAGCTCTTGGCGCTCGAGCCCCAGGGGAGTGCTGGACCAAGGAATTCAAAGAGTACCGGATGCACGGAACGCTGCCGGAGAAGGAAGAGGACGCGGAGTGCGTGGCCCAGCAAGCCACAGCATACCGTGTCCACGACAGCGAGCTATACAGCAAACGACCGAACAATGTCACGCTGCGCTGCATCTCCAGCGATCAAGGAAGGGAGTTGCTGATTGACATACATGGTGGTGACTGCGGACACCACTCAACGTCACGGACCCTCGTCGGCAAGGTGTTCGGCAGTGGGTTTTATTGGCCTACAGCACTCAACGACGCGGCCGAGCTGGTGAAGTCCTGTGAAGCTTGCCAATTCAAGGCCAAGCAGATCCATCAGCCTGCTCAGGGCCTCCAAACCATCCCGCTCACGTGGCTGTTTGCGGTCTGTGGGCTGGACATCTTAGGCCCGTTACCTGAGCGCCAGGGGGCTACCGCTATCTTTATGTAGCCATCGACAAGTTTACCAAGTGGGCAGAAGTGGAAGCCATCCGTACCATTCCAGCCAGCTTTGCTATCAAGTTCATCAAGGGCCTCGTTCACCGCTTCGGGGCCCCCAACCGCATCATCACATATAACGGTTCGCAGTTTACTAGCAACCTCTTCAAAACCTACTATCGGTGTCAAAACCGGCGGATCTCGGGTAGGGGGTCCCGAACTGTGCGTCTAGGCGGATGGTAACAGGAGGCAAGGGACACGATGTTTTTACCCAGGTTCGGGCCCTCTCGATGGAGGTAAAACCCTACTCCTGCTTGATTAATATTGATGATATGGGTAGTACAAGAGTGGATCTACCACGAGATCAAGGAGGCTAAACCCTAGAAGCTAGCCTATGGTATGATTGTTGTAATGGTTGTTCGTCCTACGGACTAAAACCCTCCGGTTTATATAGACACCGGAGAGGGCTAGGGTTACATAGAGTCGGTTACAATGGTAGGAGATCTACATATCCGTATCGCCAAGCTTGCCTTCCACACCAAGGAAAGTCCCATCTGGACACGGGACGAAGTCTTCAATCTTGTATCTTCATAGTCTTGGAGTCCGGCCGATGATGATAGTCCGGCTATCCAGACACCCCCTAGTCCAGGACTCCCTCAGTAGCCCCTGAACCAGGCTTCAATGACGATGAGTCCGGCGCGCATATTGTTTGGCATTGCAAGGCGGGTTCCTCCTCCGAATAATTCATAGAAGATTGTGAACACCACGATAGTGTCCGGCTCTGCAAAATAAGTTCCACATTCCACCGTAGAGAGAATAATATGCACACAAGTTCAATCTGCTGACGTATTTCGTGGCATGACATCACGCCACTACCAAACCTTTACTTGAATTGTTTTTTCTATACCACCTCATCGCGTTTAGCGAAGCGGTTTTCTTGGCACGTCTTGTCGAAGCAGAGATCGTGTTCCCCTTATTCCAGGATTCCCATCAATATGGTCGTGGGTAACCCAACCGCGCCATTGATTGTGGCGCTTGGGAGATAAGCGAGTTTTACCAGGCCGGTGGGGACGCATAGTCTTCGTCCGCCCATATATAAGGGGATAAGGATCCACCTTTTGTACCTACGCCTTCTTCCTCCTTTGCTTATCCATCTCCGCGCACTCGAGCTCCAGCGCCCAAGTCCGCACATCTCGTCTCAACCTTCTCCAGCCATGTCCAGAGCTGGAGGCAAGTGGATGGCCTCCTCCGTTACGGAGGGGCACATCGAGAAGCTGCGCGGCGCCGGATACCTATCCAGCGACATCGCGCACGGCTGCCTGACGAGGGGCAGCTCATCCCCACCCCCAGGCCTCATGAGAGGGTCGTATTCCTTCCCCACTTCCTCCGGGGACTGGGATTCCCACTTCATCCCTTTGTCCGAGGGCTCCGAGGCGGACTCCTCCCCCGAAGATGAGGAGGAGAAAGAGGACTCTCCCCCAGAGGGGGGAGAGAGGAAGAGGAAGGCTTCCCCAACGGGGGAGGCCGAAGGGTCCAAGAAGGGAACGACCCTTCCTCCGGACTGCTCCGCCAATGCCGACGAAGGCGACGAGGGGTGGCCCTCAAGGGCCAAGCCCCCGGCAAGATCGTAAGTATCCGGATTCCTAAATAATTTATAATTTCTCTTTTGTGCCACATAGTGTCCTTCTAATGCCGCATACAACCTGTAGTCCGGCCGAGGATGATTTCCCCGCTTCTTCGAGCGCGTCCTTGGCTCCGTTGGATGTGGATTCCATTCCGACCGCCTCCACTCCTCGTGAGGCTGAGGACGCCGAGGTGGGGTCCCAGGAGGGGACCCACCAGGAGGGGGAGGCTCCGGAGGTGCCCCAGGGCAACCTCCCGGACTTCGCACCGGACTCCGCACCGGAATCTGCAGGGGTTCCGGAGTCCGGCAGGCGGCCCCTTCGTAAGAAGGGCAGGACCGTGACACCGGCAGCCTCCGTCCACCGGAGGCACCGGACAACTTGTTGGAGGCGCTCAACGGCGCTTCCATCGAGGAAGAACACCGCACTATCATGAGTGCGGTGATTCAGAAGGTTCAGCTCGCCAAGAGCGGGCTGACCAAAGCCTGCAGCAGCCTTCTAACAGGCTTTGAGGTAAGAAGTTTTAAAATATGTAATGTAATACCGCATAGACAGTAGCCCCTGATGCTCGGTTCGGTGTTCGGAAAGAAAAGCCGGACTGAGGATCTAAAAAGGTATACGCAGGAGTTCTAAAAATTATGTCAATATGGGATTGCAGGCTGCGCTGCTGACCTCTGCCGCATTGACTGCGGAGGTCGGTGCTTTGAAGCAGGACCTCGAGTGGTCCGAGAACGAGCTCGGCCTTGCCAAGAAGCAGCTCGAGGACAAAGAAGGTGAGTAACACCGTATTAAATTTGTACCTTACAGAAAAGGATTTTGGTTGCAATAGAAATAACAAGGATAACGTGGGCACTGCAGGGGCCACGAATGAGGTGGCGACCCTGAAGGAGGCCGTGTCCGCGGCCGAACGTGATGCGGCCGCGGAACGTACGGAGCGAGAGAAGCAGGAGGCGCGTGCGGCGGAGGTGCGGCAAGAGCTCCAGTCTCTCATGGGAAAGCATGAGAGTTTGGAGTGCGACTCAAAGACTCGAGAGTCCGAGCTTGCCTCGGCTCTTGAGAGTGCCATAGCCGCTAAGGCCGAGGCCCATAAGGCCCTCCAGGAGATTGAGGCGGTGAAGAAAATAGCGGCGGGTAAGACATTTTTCATGCAAAGCAAGCATGTGAATGTGAATTACCTGTTACTTACCTGAATTCGGAGCTCTCCAGGAGCGTTTGCAGATCTGCCTCGCAGTGTGTCCGATGCCGCCACATTCTACCGGGCCGAGGGAGGGGAGCTCAACGGAGAAGGTCTTCTGGTCTCAGTATGCTGAGGCCGGACATCCGGTGCCACTTAGCGACCTGCTGAAGCAGCTGGTCGAGCTCCACAAGGTAGCCGAGCAGGCCATGAAGGGCCTCATAGTCCGGCTGTGGCCTGAAGAGGCCATGCCTGGGAGCTACTTCGGCCTCGTGCGGCGGCTGGTGGATGCGTGCCCTTGGGTGGAAGTCATCAAGCGCTCCGCCTGCATTGAAGGTGCCCGTCGGGCCCTTGCCCACGCAAAGGTGCACTGGGGCAGGCTGGATGCTGAGAGGCTTCTGACAGACACGCCGCCGGCTGGCAAGGAGTATCATACGCCCAAAATGTATTATATGAGTGTCCTGAAGGGTGCCCGCAAGATTGCGGATGAGTGCCCCAAAGATGTAATATTTGAGTAGACTCGCAATGTGTTATCCTGTGCGCTGAAAACTTTGTTCTAATGCGCTAAGCAACGCTTATTAATTTAAAGTATTACCTTCTGTGTGGCCGTTTATCAAATCTGAGAGATGGCAAGTCGTCGGCTTTAGCCCCCATGCCACGAGTGCTGGGGTGTTCGGGATAAACTTGAGCGCTCTTGTTCCCATTTTTGGGTCCATCTAGGGAGGCGCTCAACACAACGAACAAGGCAACCGGACTTATAATGCTTGAACACTCTCACTTAGCCATAGAATTCTATAATTTTAAATTTTGGCGAAGCCCCTAGTGTTCGGAAGACCGAGTTCGGGGCGCTATCCACGCCTGGGCTGGACGAAGTCGGTTCCTCGCTCTAAGCGGCATAAGTCTTTAGGGACTCGAAAAGACCTCCCGAGCAGCGACCAGCTCTCGCCTTATCATGACAGTCAGTTTTAGCTTTCTCCACTGAGGCGCTCGCCCAGCTCAACCGGGGCGCAATCGCAGTGGTTCTCCCAGTGCTACCTTAGCCGATAGAACGGAACGTAAGGTACCAAAACATGGGAGCCGAGCAAACCAAACACTTGCCCAAGACATGATTCGGAGCCGATGCATATAGTGCTATAAGTTCGGGGTGCCGCACTTGTGAAAGTGTTCGGACTTATCACACCATAATGCGGGGAACATAAGCCCCTGGTGTATTCGGCCGTACCAAAGTGTACGGATGCAAAACGTCATAAATGAACATAGATGTAAAAAAGGAATGCAATTATAAGCGAAAAGTGATGCATTGTTTATTCAAGGAATTCTGCCATGAGTGCAGAACGATACAAATAGTGCGGTAAGCAAGGGCTTGGACTATTAGAAATGTCTCCCTCCAGGGGTAGGCTGCGGAATGGTGGATTAAACAGATTTGATGCTCATAATGGAGACCACCTGAGTATTCGTCGTAGCCTTCATCCTTCCCCGGCTGTTGCATCATGAGTTCGGCCGATCCAGTGCCGGACAGGGCCTCTGTTGAACAGAGTCCTGCGGATAATAATAAAAAAAGAAAAGAAAAAGCGACACGCTTGGGAGCCCCTGGTGTGGTTGAGCCGCACTCTGGGCCTGTCGTGGTCGTGCCCCTCCCCCTATGCCCATGGTATCTCCAGAGCATAATGATGTACGCGAAGGGCTAGTCTTGCAATCATGCAAGGGCTGGGGTTGGGGCCGCATTGTTACGCGTGCTCGGAACGTGCCAGGTGGTCTTGATGTATGTTACTCCGGGCGCGTTTGGCCGTGTTCGGTCGTTTAACGGCCGGACTTGAAAATTGCCTTAAGAGGCCGCTCTGTACTTCTGCCGCGAGAGCCGCTGTGTGTTCCTCCGTTCGGAGGGAGCATTCAGTGTTTCCGTTGACCGTGATGACTCCACGAGGGCCTGGCATCTTGAGCTTGACGTATGCGTCATGCGGCACCGTGTTGAACTTTGCTAACGCGGTCCGTCCGAGCAGAGCGTGATAGCCACTGCGGAACGGGACTATGTCGAAGATTAACTCCTCGCTTCGGAAGTTATCCGGGGATCCGAAGACCACTTCTAGTGTGACTGAGCCTGTACAATTGGCCTCTACACCTGGTATGACGCCTTTGAAGGTCGTCTTTGTAGGTTTAATCTTTGAGGGGTCTATGCCCATCTTGCGCACTGTGTCCTGATAAAGCAGGTTCAGGATGCTGCCGCCGTCCATCAGGACTCTCGTGAGGTGAAATCCATCGACGATTGGGTCTAAAACCAATGCGGCGAATCCGCCAAGGCGGATACCGGTGGGGTGGTCCCTTCGATCAAAAGTGATCGGGCAAGAGGACCATGGATTGAACTTCGGGGCGACTGGCTCCATCGCATATACGTCCCTAAGTGCATGCTTCCGCTCCCTCTTGGGTGTGTGGGTTGCGTATATCATGTTTACCGTCCGCACTTGTGGGGGGAAACCCTTCTGTCCTCTGTTGTTCGGCGGCCGGGTCTCTTCCTCATCTTTGCTATGCAGCCCCTTGTCATTGTTTTCGGCGATTAACTTTCCTGCCTGCTTGAATACCCAACAATCCCTGTTGGTGTGATTGGCTGGCTTTTCGGGGGTGCCATGTATCTGGCATGAGCGGTCGAGTATTCGGTCCAAATTGGACGGACCCGGAGTAGTTCTTTTGAATGGCTTTTTCCGCTGACCGGGTTTGGAGCCTCTGAATCCGGCGTTGACTGCCGTATCCTTAGTGTTATCGCCGTTAACGCGGCGTTTGTTTTTGTTGCGACGCGACCTGCCATTGCGGTCCTTGTTATCCAGACTGCCAGAATTTTTGCTGAGGTTGTTACTGCGGGCTAGCCAGCTGTCCTCTCCCGCGCAGAAGCGGGTCATGAGTGATGTGAGGGCTGCCATGGATTTCGGCTTTTCCTGTCCTAGGTGCCGGGCCAGCCACTCGTCGCGGATGTTATGTTTGAAGGCTGCGAGGGCCTCTGCATCCGGACAGTCGACGATTTGATTTTTCTTTGCTAAGAATAGTGTCCAGAACTGTCTGGCCGATTCGTCTGGCTGCTGAATTATGTTGCTTAGGTCATCGGCGTCTGGTGGTCGCACGTATGTGCCCTGGAAGTTGTCAAGGAATGCGGCTTCCAGGTCCTCCCAACACCCAATTGACTCTGCTGGCAAGCTGTTAAGCCAATGCCGAGCTGGTCCTTTAAGCTCGAGTGGGAGATATTTGATGGCGTGAAGATCGTCACCGCGGGCCATGTGGATATGAAGGAGATAGTCTTCGATCCAAACCGCGGGGTCTGTTGTGCCATCGTCGGATTCAATGTTCACGGGTTTAAACCCTTCAGGGATTTGATGATCCATTAATTCATCTATGAAGTATAGTGGGTGTGCGGGGCCTCTATATTGGGCAGTATCATGACGTAGCTCGAGAGAGCTTTGTCTGCTGTGTTCGGCCCGGCCGGAGTTGCTGTATCCGGCACGATGGTAGTCGTCGTGGATCGTGGGGCGCCCACGTGATCCATAGATAGATCGTGATTGTTTTGCCTTGTCCTCCAGTATGTCTCGCCAGTCCGGCGCATTCCCCCGTGGCTTCGCGCTTTTTGAGCGGTGCCGGGGTACGGTTCTGGTGGAGGGCCTAGATGCCTCTCTGTCACGACCACGAGGTGGTCGGTCTGCCATATTGTGCGCTGGTGATGAAGGTTTGTATGCTTCCTCCTCTAGTCGGGGGAGCAACTTGCGTTTTGGGTAGCTTTTGGAGGGGCGTTCGAGTTCATACTCTTCGGCCGCGAGGATCTCGGTCCATCTGTCGGCCAGCAGGTCTTGATCAGCTCGAAGCTGTTGCTGCTTTTTCTTTAGGCTGTTCGCCGTGGCCATTAGCCTGCGTTTAAAACGCTCTTGTTCGACGGGATCCTCGGGGACGAAGAATTCGTCGTCGTTGAGGCCTGCCTCATCTCCGGAGGGAGGCATGTAATTGTCATCCTCAATCTCCTCATCTGTCGCTCTCTCTTGAGGGCTGGCTTCTCCATCCTCCTGTGCTGAATCTTGCTGGAGGGGGTTGTCTTCGGCACTCTCTGGGGTGTTATTATCTCCGATGCCGGAATCTCCATTCTTGCTGTGGCGGGATTTAGAGCGGCGCCGCTGACGTCGACACTTGGGTTGTTTCTTAGAGGAATCTGCCTCCGCTGCTTCTTCGCCGTCCCCATCCTTTGGGATGTCCACCATGTATATGTCGTATGACGAGGTGGTCTTCCAGTGCCCCGTAGGCGCTGGTTCTTGATCGTCTCCGGCATCGTCGTCCATACCGTCGATCTCTTCGGAGTCGTAGTCTAGCATGTCGATTAGATCGTCGACAGTGGCTACAAAGTGGGTGGTGGGTGGGCTTTGAATTTCTTCGTCGTCCGCTTCCCAACCATCCTGACCGCAGTCCGGCCAGGGCTCTCCTGACAACGAGAGATACTTTAGCGAATTCAGGATGTCGCCAAAGGGTGAGTGCTGAAAGATGTCCGCAGCGGTGAAATCCATGATCGGCGCCCAATCGGATTCGATTGGCAGGGGCGCAGGAGGTTCGGAGTCCAGCAAGGAGTCCGGCACCTCGGAGTCACGAGCTTTGCAAGGGACAAGGTCAGTGTTCAGCTCCATCGCCGTAGAGATTGCAGCTCACGAGGCGGTGTCCAGCCACCTGTCCTCGATCTGCGTGGTCAGCTCCGAACTAGGGGTCGGAGCGGACTCATGTGCGGCTTCCAGGGCACTGTCCGGCGGCAAAGCTAAATCATGCCCATCGTGACAGTGCGGCATGCTCGGCTGTGGCTCGAATCCATAGAAGATCAAGTCTCCGCGGATGTCGTCCATGAAGTTTAAGCTTCCAAACCTGACCTGATGGCCAGGGGCGTAGCTTTCGATCTGCTCCAGATGGCCAAGCGAATTGGCCCGCAGTGCGAAGCCGCCGAACACGAAGATCTGTCTGGGGAAAAAAGTCTCACCCCGGACTGCGTTGTTGTTGATTGAAGAAGCCATCAAGCCTATTGGTGACGACATAGAAGAACTCTCAATGAAAGCACCAATGTCGGTGTCAAAACCGGCAGATCTCGGGTAGGGGGTCCCGAACTGTGCGTCTAGGCGGATGGTAACAGGAGACAAGGGACACGATGTTTTTACCCAGGTTCGGGCCCTCTCGATGGAGGTAAAACCCTACTCCTGCTTGATTAATATTGATGATATGGGTAGTACAAGAGTGGATCTACCACGAGATCAAGGAGGCTAAACCCTAGAAGCTAGCCTATGGTATGATTGTTGTAATGGTTGATCATCCTACGGACTAAAACCCTCCGGTTTATATAGACACTGGAGAGGGCTAGGGTTACACAGAGTCGGTTACAATGGTAGGAGATCTACATATCCGTATCGCCAAGCTTGCCTTCCATGCCAAGGAAAGTCCCATCCGGACACGGGACAAAGTCTTCAATCTTGTATCTCCATAGTCTTGGAGTCCGGCCGATGATGATAGTCCGGCTATCCGGACACCCCCTAGTCCAGGACTCCCTCACCTACCATGCTAACCTTGGAACACAGATCTGCTACGCTTCGGTGGCCCACCCCAGGAGTAATGGTTAGGCCGAACGTGCTATCGCGGAAGTCCTGAGGGGCCTCAAGACTAGGACCTTCAAGAAGAACCTGGAGGCCTGCGGCAGGGGCTGGCACGACAAGCTCCAGTCCGTGCTGTGGTCCATCCGAACCACCGCCACCAAGCAAACGGGCGAGACTCCATTCTTCCTCATCTACGGGTCTGAAGCAGTCCTCCCTCACGAGGTCAAGTATTGCTCCGCGCGGGTCCTGGCATTCGATCAAACGTGGTCGGACGCCATGCGGGGGATGGACCTCGTGCTGGGGGAGGAACACCGTCATGAAGCTGCATTGAGGGCGGCAAGGTACCAACAAGCGCTGCAGCGATACCACTGCCACAACATCCGCTCCAGGACGCTCGAGGTTGGCGACCTCGTCCTGGGGCAGGTCCTCTCCAGAGAAGGGCTTCACAAGCTTTCGCCCATGTGGGAGGGCCCGTTCAGGGTCGTCCATGTCTCCAGGCCGGGTGCAGCGCGCCTGGAGACGCAGGACGGAATACCCATCCAGAACGCCTGGAACATCCAGCACCTCCGGAAGTTCTATCCATGAAGCAAGGCCCAGAGCCTGAGAAGCAAGGCCCAGAGCCTGAGAAGCAAGGCCCAGAGCCTGAGAAGAAAGGCCCAGAGCCTGTGAAGAAGGCCCGGTGCCTGTGAAGACTCGCCGCCTGTGACACTCTCACGTAATAACGAGTTGGGGTTGTACACGCTCCCTCCCACGCCTAGTTGACAGCACTTAGCTCCGCGCTGGTGAGAAGACTTGAAGACTAGATTAGGTGCCGGACGCGGCTTTTCATTTGCTTTCCGTAGTTGGCTTGCTTTTCCTTAATCAAAGTTTGCCTTTGGCGTTCGTTGTTGAATTGGTTCCCTCGGCTTTCATTGCATTTTTTCCCGGCTCGAATTTGCTCATGTTCTCTCTCTCGCATGCCTCATGAGGGGGCTAGGCAGGTGCCCTCGCGAGCATTTTTCCTCCGTTCTGCCTTCTCGTGAGCCACCCTCGTTCGATCCCAAAAGCTGGTGCACCTCTCCTAGTCCGTGCCCCTCGGGTACCGCGATACAAAGCACCAGGTCAAGGCCAGGATGAACGGCAAATCTTCTAATGCACTTCCTAATGAGTTTTTCGCAGTTCCTGAGCAAATGCAAGCCACGAAGGCAAAATGGATGCGAGGAAATAAACACCCCGCGAGGAAGAGGGTGTCCTGAGTATACCAGGTTAAGATATCTTTGCGCAAAATAAGGACACAACACGAGAGCAACACGCATACTATTATAACTGGGGAACCATAGTTCAATACACACCCCCCTGGGCCAATACTGGTTTCATTCTTGATGCAAGAAAAGAGTAAAGCAAAAGCAGCGTCGCAGCGATCCGCGAAGACAGGCCTCTAGCGCTACCCCGACCCTAACCGGATCCTTCCTCACGCTTCACGAAAGTGCGGCGATGGGACGACCCACCGCCGCCTTCAAAATGGGCGCGGCGGCGTGGCGGCTAGTCGTAGCCACCACTGCTGGAGCTGTCGCCGGAGGAAGAGCCACCATAGCTGGACGAGACACTTTCGTCGCCGAGGGCGGGCTCGCCCTCGTCCTCGTCGCGACCGTCACCAAGGCCGAGCACCTCCTCTCCGTCGTTCGCCTCGGGGCAGTACCCGGTGCGGCGACCATCTTCCCCAAACACCCTCACATAGTGTGACGATCCACCATTGTACCTGAAGTGGCGGGTGCACCGCCTGCCCAGGCCACGAGCGTGGGCGAATGTCTGCCAGCCGCGAGCTAGGGCCATGTTGCCCGCGGCGGAGGTCTCGACCGCAACCCAAGAGGCCTTGCTGCAACAGCCATCCGCCTGCAGCCAGAGTCCGCCCGGACCGGAGGCCGGCAGTTCACTGGCAAAGAAGCGCGGAAGTTGGAGCCAGTTGCCGGTCGGGTTCTCCGACCAGATGACAAACTCCGGCGACACCTCCGCCGTGTGGAAGTGCGGACCAGGAGGCCGCGCCACCATAGCACACCTCCTCTCATCAACAGGACCGCCATGACTGGGATGACCCTCTCCGCGTGCCGTGGCGCCGTCTCGATGATGGGTCACGGTGGGGGTCGCGGCATGCTTGCGCGGGTGGCCACGCCCGCGCTTGGGCGCCGGGGAGCTGGGTCCCTCGCGAGGGGCCTTCCCCTTCTCAGCGTCGGAGAACTTCCTTCGTGGTGCCATGGGTGTCGCTGCAAGCGATGGAGCAAAGAGGGAGGAGCAAGCAAGAAAGGAAGAGATGGGCAATGGGGGCCCCGCCCCTCCCCATTTATAGCAAGACAAGGCCAATCGGCGTCTGCCATGATCGCAGGTAATGATGGTTTTCCTTGCATGTCGTAGGGACTTGTCAAGTCGTGTAGTTGCCAAGGCAGCATGGGGAAGCAAAGACGTCCACGTCCAATCAACCGCCACGCGTCGACCGAGGCCGCAGGCTTTTGGGGCTCGCGGTGCTCCGAACGTGACCATTGGCTTCGCCGCGAAGCCAAGCCCGAGCGCACCTTGGACCCGGGGGCTATTGTCTGTGTTCTGGGAATGGGGGTCCCCAGACTTGCCTGCCTGTGGCCAACAGCATGGCTGAGCCAGCAGGCCGTATGGCCCATCTTCATCAACAAGGCATCCAAGACCCTCGCGAGGGTCCATGCCTCGCGAGGTGGACAACACAAGACCTCCTCTGGAGTGGCCTAGGGAAGGCTCACGAGGAGCGGAGATATCAAGGCAGGGCAAAACCTCATGAGGCCCTCGTGACGTGAGCCATGACGCACGATAAGAGGAGGGCGCCAGCGCGCGTAGTGTCCTTGTTTCCTCTTTGGTGCTAAGGAGGCCAGTGCAGGCGTGGAGTACCGAGGCATCAGGCAAATGTTTCTATATTGGTAAAAACGAGACCAAGAACATAAGGACGACAAGACGTAGGTCATCGTGGAGCCCAAGACAGCGTCACCACCAGAGCTTTTTGCAGGCAAAGACCGCTTTTGTGAGGATAGCTTGTACTAGCTGTTCCCCTTAAAATTTGCCTGCAGTTGTTGGCTCCCTTCCCGCTCATTATTTGGGAAGATGATCAGGGCCTCTATAAATAGGTCTAGCCACCACAGTAGTAGGGGGAGACTGACCTTGGACGGATCGAATCCGGAGACACGCTCAACCACACAAGCACAAGAACACCTCAACCTCAGGAGGCTGTTCTTCCCTTGTACTGTTCATCATCATCCCTAGAGGCAATCCACCACCACCACACTAGAGTAGGGTATTACACCACAACGGTGGCCCAAAACAGTATAAATCCTGTGTCTTTCTGTGTTGCGAGTTCGTCGAGTTCGTCCGCGAGATCTTAGCGAGCTAGGGAGTAGGGACTTCGCGTGCACCCCAATGTTCAAACCTCAAGGGTTTGCCAGAACCCCACATCCAACAGTGCCTAGTGCTAGCTGCTATTTTTTTTGCATGTTTTTGGATTTTCATGAAATCAATATCAAAAAGAGTCCAAAAGGAGAAAAGACTTTTGATTAATTTTTTCCAGGCCAAAAGAGACCCTAGAAGGTTCGGAAGAAGGCCAGAAGAGCCACGAGGGAGCGACAAGCCCTAGGGGCGCGCCCCCCTTGGGGGGGCGCCCCTAGGCTTGTGTGCCCTTCGTGGCACCTCCAACCTAATGCCACCTCTATAAATTTTCAAATATTCCCTTGACATCAGAGAGTCCACGAAATACTTTTTTCCGCCACCGCAAGTTCCAGAACCAAGAGATTCCATCTGGAGGCCATTTCCGATACTCTATCAGAGGGGGAAATGATCACGAAGGGCTCTACATCATCCTTGTTGTCCTTCCGATGATGCATGAGTAGTTTACCACAGATCTACTGGTCCATAGTTAGTAGCTAGATGGCTTATTCTCTCTATTAATTTGATCTTCATACAATGTTCTCCTTGATGTTCTTGGAGTTCTACTCAATGTAATGACTTTTTCAGTGTGTTTGTTGGGATCCAATGAATTGTGAGTTTATGATCAGCTCTATCCATGAATATTATTTGAGTTTTCTCCGAACTCTTTTATGCATGATTACTATAGCTTCGTATTTCTCTCTGATCTATTGATTTGGTTTGGCCAACTAGATTGATATTTCTTTCAATGGGAGAGGTGCTTTGTAATGGATTCGATCTTGCGGCGCTCAATCCTAGTGACAGAAAGAGACATGACACGTATTGTATCATTTCTACTAAGGATAAAAAGATGGTATTCATACGTGAGTTTATATTGTCTACATCACGTCATCTTGTTGAAGGTGTTACTCCACTCTTTACGAACCTAATACTCTAGATGCATCTTGGATATCAGTCTTTGGGTGGAGTAATAGTAGTAGATGTAGGCAGGAGTCAGTCTATTTGTCTCAGACGTGATGCCTATATATGAACATTGCTTTGGATATCGTCATAATTTTTTGCTATTCTGTCAATTGCCCTATAGTAATTTGTTTACCCATCGTATGCTATTTTTAAGAGAGAAGCCTCTATTGAAAACTATGGCCCCCAGGTCTACCTATACCTACTAATAAAGCAACATGCGTTTCATCAAAAAATTTCATCTGTTCACCGTCGAAAAGAAAAAAGAAAAGAAATTTTTTTCTATCCGAGGTGGTATTATGCGTTTGTCTGCTAGAAAAAAATGTTTTCTAGAATTTCAAACGTGGTCGCGTTCTCTGGCCCAGCGAAGCCAGCCCACTTATTTTTCTGTCCACTCAACTAGGAAAATTCTATATTCCGCACAGGACGACAAACAGTCAGATCTTCGCACAGGACAACCAATAATGGGCTGGCCCATTTTTCTTTGTTTATGTGTTTTACTTCTATTTTTATTCTCCTTCCCCTATCTCTTTTTTCACTTCTAAGTTTATTTTTCTTATAAAATTTATTTCATAAATTCAAAATTGTCAAAAACCGTTCAGAATACATAAAAAATTCAAATTGTAGAAATTTTTCAGAATTCCAAAATTTTGTTGCTATTTTGAAAAATATTCGGAATTTGAAAAAGTTTCCCATTTTTTAAAAACCTTTTATTATTTTTGAAAATTGTTCGAGATTTCTAAAAATAAAATGGAAATTCAAAAAATACTCAAATTAAAAAAATGTTCTTGTTTTAGTGAAATTTTCACAATTCAAAATAATGTTAAAAGATACACATTTTCAAAAAAAGTTATAAATTTTCAACAATTGTTCCTGTTCTAAAAAAATGTTCAAAAATTCAAATAATGTTCATGTTTTTATATAAGAAATGTTGGTTGTTTTCATGAAATGTTTGTGAATTTTAAAATATGTTCCTGTTTCAAATTTTGTTCGTGTTTTTCTGAAAGTGTACATAACTTTCAAAAAACTGTTTACAATTTAAATAAAGGTTCGTCTTTCCTACAATATTTGGAAACTTCATACCTTCAAGTCTCCTCGAAAGAAAGAGTAGATTGAATAATTCACGGGCCTTCTCTGGTGTACACGAAAGAAATATGCCCTAAAGGCAATAATAAAGTTGTTATTTTATATTTCCTTATTCCTAATAAATATTTATTATTCATGCTAGAATTGTATTGATCGGAAACTTTGTGAATACATAAACAAATACCATGTCCCTAGTAAGCCTCTACTAGACTAGCTCGTTGATCAAAGATGGTTAAGGTTTCCTAAGCATGTACATGAGTTGTCATTTGATAACGGGATCATATCATTAGGAGAATGATGTGATGGACAAGACCCATCCATTAGCTTTGCATATTGATTGTTCGGTTTATTGCTATTGCTTTCTTTATGTCAAATACATATTCCTTCGACTATGAGATTATGCAACTCCCAAATACCGGAGGAATACCTTGTGTGCTATCAAACATCACAACATAACTAGGTGATCATAAAGACGCTCTATAGGTATCTTCGAAGGTGTTTGTTGAGTTGGCATAGATAGAGATTATGATTTGTCACTCCGAGTATCGGAGAGGTATCTCTGGGCCCTCTCGGTGATACACATCATAAGCTTGCAAGCAAATGACTAAGGAGTTAGTCACAAGATGATGTATTACGGAACAAGTAAAGAGACTTGACGGTAACAAGATTGAACTAGGTATAGAGATACCAATGATCGAATCTCGGGCAAGTAACATACTGATGGACAAAGGGAATTGTGTATGTTGTCATAACGGTTCGACCGATAAAGATCTTCGTAGAATATGTAGGAGCCAATATGGGCATCCAGATTCCGCTATTGGTTATTGACCGGAGAGGTGTCTCAGTCACGTCTACATTGTTCTCGAACCCGTAGGGTCCACGCACTTAACGTTCGTTGATGATATAGTGTTATGTGAGTTATATGTTTTTGTGAGAGAATGTTGCTCGGAGTCCCGGATGAGATCATGGACACGACGAGGAGTCTTGAAATGGTCGAGAGGTAAAGATTGATTTATAGGACGATGGCATTTGGACACCGGAAGTGTTTCAGGACGTACCGGCAAGTAACCGGGTCAATGGAAAGGGTTCCGGGCACTCCCTGGCAAGTTATGGGCCTTATAGGCCAAAGGAAGGGACAGATGATGTGGCCATTTGTGTTGCAGCTACTATGAAAGACATAAATGCCATGGAGGTGTTCGGTGTTGTGCCATATACTCAAAATATGGTGAGACACAGTAGCATGAGTACCAAGGAATTGAAAGCGCCGATGCATGTAACTATACGGGATTCATCTATACTTTATATTGGCTCATTTGGTTTTCAAATTCCCTCGATGGAATTGTAGAAGGAGGACATCAAGCCAAACTTCAGAACGCCACCGTGTAGTTATAACCTGGCTGGTGAAATTCTAATTAATCGACATTCCAGTTTGATCAGAAGTTCTATTTGGTAAGAGTCCTAGTTAGGTTGGGTTAGATCCTACGTGATCTGTTTTTGTTGGGTCAGATCCTAAGTGATCAACTTTGCCGGATTATTTTATTAGAAAAATGTCCTAATTAGTATGGTTGAGAGAGATTTCTAATAATATATTGCTAGTACTAGTTGGGTCGGTTTGCATAGATAGAGTTTGTTAGCATCACACCAGCTGCTAGTTTTAGTCGGTTCACAATTTGAGCCTGCGTACTCTTTTAAGTACCGACCGCTCCGGCCAAGTAAGATTGGTTTTCATCCAGAGTTGAGAAAAATACAAGAAAAGTACCAGGTTTGGGTATGCCAAATATCCGTTTTTGTTTGCTGATCTTTGAGAGATTCAGGTGTTGTTACGCATGGGAATTGATCTATTTAATTCCATACGTCAGTTATATTCTTTGGTCTTCTTGCTTATTTCTTGATTTGAAGACTTGATCTGGTACTTCATCATCTACGCTTGCTATTACGACTTTTGTTTCGTCTAGGAATTTTCAACTTCATTGGGTACCGTGAAAGATCGGGCCATGAAAAGACTCATCGTCTATTCGGGTCTGATCAAGTGGCATTCAGAGCAAGGTTGATCATGGTGCAATTTTCTCACTCTGGTTCTTGAGTTGATCTACTAGAGTTGATACAATGGTGAATTCGCAGAAATCACCATTCAAGTGTGCATGGTGCACATGAAGGAGATGTGGAAGACGAGTTGCCCTTGCCCACCTATGATCCGAGTGTTGCGCCGGCTATCGTGCTAGGACTGGAGGCAACTTGTGACTATGTGCTGAATCTAGTGCGGAGGCGCATCGACAAGGTTGAGGAAAGTCTAGGAAAAAAGATGGCTGATTTGACTGAGGTCATTCATCGATTGTGACCACATTCACCACCTAGTGATGGGTCTGATACACCGCATTGTCATCGGAAATTATCTGGACAGCGGGTAGGCAAACTAGTTCGCAACTATGGTGAGCTAACAAGAAACTAAAAGATTCAATTGCAAGATCTAAAGATATACCTTCAAGCACTCACCTCCCCTGCAACGGATCCAGAAAAAAGCTTGATGTCTACTATGCAACCTTCTTCTTGTAGACTCGTGTTGGGCCTCCAAGCGTAGAGTTTTGTAGGATAGTAGCAAACTTCCCTAAAGTGGAGATGACCTAAGCACTAGTACGCATCGGTGCTATACAAACGGTTTTTAACCCCTTTCCACGACGGCATTTGGAACCGTCGCCAAGTGAGTGTGGGCGATAGGGGGGTCCTTCCCACACGACCCAGAAATCGTCGGGGATATGCCCTCCTGGGATAATGGCTGGGGCAAAATGAGCTCATGTGTGACCGGCGAGGCATCGAAACCCAATCATTTCCATTCATATGTACATCCCACACGGTGAATCCCAGAAAAACATTTCCGTTCATATGTATATCACACACAGTCAATCCAAGGAATATGTTTCCATTCTTACGTACATCCCACACAGTCAATCAAGGGAAAACATTTCCGTTCGTATGTATATCACACACAGTCAATCCAAGGAACATGTTTCCGTTCTTATGTACATCCCACACAGTCAATCCAGGAAAAACGTTTCCGTTCGTATGTACATCCAACATAGTTTTATGTGTAGGCTCGTGTGTGAAAGATGTAACTATCACACACACTCTGCCTTGGTTAACTGTTTGCTTTTATTAACTACATCACACACAATTTGATGAAGAAAGTTGTGTGGCATTGGGCTATCCATCACAAGCGCTTTTACTGCTAGAACCGTTTGCAAAGTTCCATCACACATTTAGCAGGTTTATTAGTTTACAATTAATAATTCCAGTATTACACAAATTCACATTTCATATCGAACATCTGTTTGCCAATTTCATATCAGGCACATAAATATATTTTAACATCACAGTACGATAGCTACACGAGAATAACACAATACAACATATAGCTAGTTCAACTTCATAATAACAATATTAGAACAATATATTCATTCCCCTAATCGAAATCATCCAGGCTCGTCTTATCCACCTCTGCTTTTAGTTTAGTAAGAACCTGCTTTGCACTGGCCAACTGGGAAATTGCTACCTCCTTCGCCAACACCATCTTAGCAAAGTCTGATTTAAGAATCTAAGCACATTCTCCACCTTCCTATTTTTACCCCGCATCTTCAAATATTGTTCAACATCGACAAAACTTTCTCTAAGCCTACGTATGTTCTCTTCCTCATACATGCTCCAAAGCTTTGCTAGGAACATCTTCAAAGACTGTGGCCACTCTTGATCAACCCACTTCAAGTAAGAACACTTCCTTGCATCCTATAATATATAAAACTAGATCAGTAACAATTGTAGGGGAAATGGGTTTATAGAAATATAGAAAATCACCAATGCTTATTTTGAAAAACTGAAGAAACATGTTAATTATGACATATCTTCTCAGAAAGATCAATGTGCAAATGAATTAATTGCTACTGAAATAGCAACCAAATTCTGGAATATCGGAAGCTATAATTACCAACAACAACGCTATAAGTTCTTAATCATGTACAATAAATAACAAATTGAACATTTTTGAGGAAGGTAAATATAACTGCAACATCATAGCGACAGTGTTTGGATGACAGCAAATTGATACTAACAGGTGTGTACACAAATTTAGTAACATAGAACTAATAGCACTTAGGCCGTCCACTATGTATGCCAAAACTGGTGTAAAGACAACTGTTGCTACATCTCGCACCGGTGCCCTGCACTGGCGAGCCGATGCAACGGAAAAAAATTAGGGACCAGGACTCCGGAGCACCTAGTTGCTCCGATGCCCAGTTCATTCGTGCCATAAAGACTTAGTATTTTACTGCTTGGCTGCTCCGATGTGTGGACTAAAGTTGGCTGCACAAACTGCTGAAGCGGTGCCAAATAATTTTCTAATGGCACCACTGATGAGATGGCAACAATTTTAGCTACTAGGTAGAAAATGTGACACTGTCTTATGATGCGCTTGGTTGAAGGTGTGGTATGAATGGGTTGGGACCGTGACAGTGTCTGAATCACATCTAGCAAATGATTTGTAACAAAGAAAGAGGGTCTAACCTTCTCTGCACATGCAGGAAACTTCCTCCCACTATCCACATATCCAAACGCAACTAGCTTCACACATGGAGATTGATGGTGACATTGAGCAGATAGATCTTCAGCCACCCCGCTCCATTCGTTGCCACGATGGTCCTAGGGAGCTACAAGAGGAAGAAATGACTCAAATCGACCACCGGGTAAAAATTCTTCATTCCAAGTCATAACCCGAGAGAGAGAAGAGAGGCATACCCGGGTGGTGAAGGAGACGTTGCTGGAGGAGGAACCGCTGGAGAGGTCTTTGAAGAAGACCATGGAGACACCGACGGTAGGATGCGAGACGACGAGAGCGAGGAAGCGGCTATAGCTTAGGAAGGAAGGAAGGAAGGAGGAAATAGGGGAAATGTGACTTGTGGTCGGGGAGAAAAGGGGGTGGGGAAGGGGGGACGGGCCGGGGGTAGATATTTTGGCGGTAGGACAAAATTTTGGAAATGTGGAGGGAAACTTTGCACGCGGTGCCGCCGGACCGTTCACCTTGAATGATTGTGTGCATCGAAAATGATTATTCTGCTTTACGCATATGGGATGAGTTTGATAATTCAAATTTTCGTGGAAATTTCCCCAAGTACGTCATTGCATAATTTAACATCGCATGCTAATTTGGGCACACAAAAGAGCGTACAGCAGACATACCACACTTACTGAATCGAGCAATTTTAGTAATTAACAAAGCCAGTTGACCTAAACATTGCTCTAATAAGACCACCATTAAAAACATAGCTTAAGTATGCATAATTTTAGCAAATCTGCCGCCACGCCGGCCTATGCATCGCCGGTGCGAGATGAGACTATCGGTGTCAAAACCGGCGGATCTCGGGTAGGGGGTCCCGATCTGTGCGTCTTAGGCTGATGGTAACAGGAAGCAAGGGACACAATGTTTACCCAGGTTCGGGCCCTCTCGATGGAGGTAAAACCCTACTTCCTGCTTGATTAATATTGAAGATATGAGGAAGTACAAGAGCAGATCTACCACGAGATCGTAGAGGCTAAACCCTAAGAGCTAGCCTATGATGGTATGATTGTAATTGTGATCGTCCTTCTAAGGACCAACCTCTCCGGTTTATATAGACATCGGAGAGGGCTAGGGTTTACATGGAGTCGGTTACAAGGAAGGAAACACAATATCCGGATCGCCAAGCTTGCCTCCCACGCAAAGGAGAGTCCCATCTGGGCACGGGCCAAAGTCTTGAGTCTTGTATCTTCTTGCTTCAATAGTCCGGACGATGTATACAGTCCGGCTGTCCGGATACCCCCTAATCCAGGACTTCCTCAGTAGCCCCTGAACCAGGCTTTAATGAAGAGGAGTCCGGCGCGCAGTCTTGTCTTCGGCATTGCAAGGCGGGTTCCTTCTCCGAATACTCCAAAGTAATTATCAAACACCCAAACCGTGTCCAGATCTGCAAGATGATCTTCACATACCATTGTAGGGAACATAGCGTGAATCCGATCTGCTGGCAATCTCCGTTCGCCATTCCCTTGTGTCGTGACCTGGTCCAATCACGAACCAGCATTTGTGGCCCCACCTCGACTCACATCGCGAGGCGGTTTTATTGGGCACGTCCTGCCAAGGGGGAGATCGTGTTCCTCTTATTACGGGATTTTCCATCAATATGGGCGTGCGCAACCCCACGACAATCGTGAAGGAAATATGCCCTAGAGGCAATAATAAAGTTATTATTTATTTCCTCATATCATGATAAATGTTTATTATTCATCCTAGAATTGTATTAACCGGAAACATGATACATGTGTGAATACATAGACAAACATAACGTCACTAGTATGCCTCTACTTGACTAGCTCATTAATCAAAGATGGTTATGTTTCCTAACCATAGACATGTGTTGTCATTTGATTAACGGGATCACATCATTAGGATAATGATGTGATTGACATGACCCATTCCGTTAGCCTAGCACTTGATCGTTTAGTATATTGCTATTGCTTTCTTCATGACTTATACATGTTCCTGTAACTATGAGATTATGCAACTCCCGTTTACCAGAGGAACACTTTGTGTGCTACCAAACGTCACAACTGGGTGATTATAAAGGAGCTCTACAGGTGTCTCCGAAGGTACATGTTGGGTTGGCGTATTTCGAGATTAGGTTTTGTCACTCCGATTGTCGGAGAGGTATCTCTGGGCCCTCTTGGTAATGCACATCACTATAAGCCTTGCAAGCAATGTAGCTAATGAGTTAGTTACGGAACAATGCATTACGTAACGAGTAAAGAGACTTGCCGGTAACGAGATTGAACTAGGTATTGGATACCGACGACCGAATCTCGGGCAAGTAACATACTGATGACAAAGGGAAAAACGTATGTTGTTATGCGGTTTAACCGATAAAGATCTTTGTAGAATATGTAGGAGCCAATATGAGCATCCAGGTTCCGCTATTGGTTATTGACCGAGAATAGTTCTAGGTCATGTCTACATAGTTCTCGAACCCGTAGGGTCCGCACGCTTAACGTTACGATGACGGTTTTATTATGAGTTTATAAGTTTTGATGTACCGAAGTTTGTTCGGAGTCCCGGATGTGATCACGGACATGACGAGGAGTCTCGACATGGTTGAGACATAAAGATTGATATATTGGAAGCCTATATTTGGATATCGGAATCATTCCGGGTGAAATCGGGATTTTACCGGAACACCGGGGGGTTACCGGAACCTTCCCGGGGGTTAATGGGCCTTAGTGGGCCATGAGCGAGAAGAGGAGGGCCGGCCAGGGCAGGCCGCGTGCCCCCTCCCCCTCTAGTCCGAATAGGACAAGAAAGGGGGGGGGGCGGCGCCCCCCTTTCCTCTTTCCCCTCCCCCCTTTCCTTCTCCACTAAGGCAAGAGGGGGGAGTCCTACTCCCGGTGGGAGTAGGACTCCTCCAGGCGCACCCCTAGGGGGCCGGCTGCACCTCCCCCTCCCTCCTTTATATACGGGTGCAGGGGGCACCCTAGAACACACAAGTTGATCTACGTGATCGTTCCTTAGCCGTGTGCGGTGCCCGCCTCCACCATATTCCACCTCGGTCATATCTTCGCGGAGTTTAGGCGAAGCCCTGCGCCGGTAGAACATCATCATTGTCACCACGCCGTCGTGCTGACGGAACTCATCCGCGACACTTTGCTGGATTGGAGTCCGGGGATCGTCATCGAGCTGAACGTGTGCTGAACTTGGAGGTGCCGTACGTTCGGTACTTGGATCGGTCGGATCGTGAAGACGTATGACTACATCAACCGCGTCGTCATAACGCTTCCGCTTACGGTCTACGAGGGTACGTGGACAACACTTTCCCCTCTCGTTGCTATGCATCACCATGATCTTGCGTGTGCGTAGGAATTTTTTTGAAATTACTATGTTCCCAAACAGTGGCATCCGAGCCAGGTTTTATGCGTAGATGTCATATGCATGAGTAGAACACAAGTGAGTTGTGGGCGATACAAGTCATACTCCTTACCAGCATGTCATACTTTGGTTCAGCGGTATTGTGAGATGAAGCGGCCTGGACCGACATTATGCGTACGCTTACGCGAGACTGGTTTCACCGTTACGAGCACTTGTGCTTAAAGGTGGCTGGTGGGTGTCTGTCTCTCTCACTTTAGTTGAACCGAGTGTGGCTACGCCCGGTCCTTGCGAAGGTTAAAACAACACTAACTTGACGAACAATCGCTGTGGTTTTTGATGCGTAGGTAAGAACGGTTCTTGCTAAGCCCGTAGCAGCCACGTAAAATTTGCAACAACAAAGTAGAGGATGTCTAACTTGTTTTTGCAGGGCATGTTGTGATGTGATATGGTCAAGACGTGATGCTATATTTTATTGTATGAGATGATCATGTTTTGTAACCGAAGTTATCGTGCTTTACTTTATCACTAAGCGGTAGCGACAGTCGTAGAAGCAATATATGGCGTAACGACAACGATGCTACGATGGAGATCAAAGGTGTCGCGCCGGTGACGATGGTGATCACGGCGGTGCTTCGGAGATGGAGATCACAAGCACAAGATGATGATGGCCATATCATATCACTTATATTGATTGCATGTGATGTTTATCCTTTATGCATCTTATCTTGCTTTCATTGACGGTAGCATTTTAAGATGATCTCTCACTAAACTATCAAGAAGTGTTTTCCCTGAGTATGCACCGTTGTGAAAGTTCTTCGTGCTGAGACACCACGTGATGATCGGGTGTGATAGGCTCTATGTTCAAATACAACGGGTGCAAAACAGTTGCACACGCGGAATACTCAGGTTAAACTTGACGAGCCTAGCATATAACAGATATGGCCTCGGAACACGAAGACCGAAAGGTCGAGCGTGAATCATATAGTAGATATGATCAACATATTGATGTTCACCGTTGAAACTACTCCATCTCACGTGACGATCGGACATGGTGTAGTTGGTATGGATCACGTAATCACTTAGAGGATTAGAGGGATGTCTATCTAAGTGCGAGTTCTTAAGTAATATGATTAATTGAACTTAAATTTATCATGAACTTAGTACCTGATAGTTTTTTGGTTGTATATGTTTGTTGTAGATAGATGGCTTGTGTTGTTGTTCCGTTGAATTTTAATGCGTTCCTTGAGAAAGCAAAGTTGAAAGATGATGGTAGCCATTACACGGACTGGGTCTGTAACCTGAGGATTATCCTCATTGCTGCACAAAAGAATTACGTCCTGGAAGCACCGCTGGGTGCCAGGCCTGCTGCTGATGTAACTGACGATGTTAAGAACGTGTGGCAGAGCAAAGCTAATGACTACTCGATAGTTCAGTGTGACATGCTTTACGGCTTAGAACCGGGTCTTCAACGACGTTTTGAACGTCATGGAGCATATGAGATGTTCCAGGAGTTGAAGTTAATATGTCAAGCAAATGCCCAGATTGAGAGATATGAAGTCTCCAATAAGTTCTATAGCTGCAAGATGGAGGAGAATAGTTCTGTCAGTGAACACATACTCAAAATGTCTGGGTATAATAATCACCTGATTCAACTGGGAGTTAATCTTGTTGATGATAGTGTCATTGACAGAATTCTTCAATCACTGCCACCAAGCTACAAGAGCTTCGTGATGAACTATAATATGCAAGGGATGGACAAGACTATTCCCGAGCTCTTCACAATGCTAAAAGCCGCGGAGGTAGAAATCAAGAAGGAGCATCAAGTGTTGATGGTCAACAAGACCACTAGTTTCAAGAAAAAGGGCAAAGGGAAGAAGAAGGGGAACTTCAAGAAGAACAGCAAACAAGTTGCTGCTCAAGAGAAGAAACCCAAGTCTGGACCTAAGCCTGAGACTGAGTGCTTCTACTGCAAGCAGACTGGACACTGGAAGCGGAACTGCCCCAAGTATTTGGCGGATAAGAAGGACGGCAACGTGAACAAAGGTATATGTGATATACATGTTATTGATGTGTACCTTACTAATGCTCGCAGTAGTACCTGGGTATTTGATACTGGTTCTGTTACTAATATTTGCAACTCGAAACGGGGACTACGGATTAAGCGAAGATTGGCCAAGGACGAGGTGACGATGTGCGTGGGAAATGGTTCCAAAGTCGATGTGATCGCGGTCGGCACGCTACCTCTACATCTACCATCGGGATTAGTTTTGGACCTAAATAATTGTTATTTGGTGCCAGCATTGAGCATGAACATTATATCTGGATCTTGTTTGATGCGAGATGGTTATTCATTTAAATCAGAGAATAATGGTTGTTCTATTTATATGAGTAATATCTTTTATGGTCATGCACCCTTGAAGAGTGGTCTATTTTTATTGAATCTCGATAGTAGTGATACACATATTCATAGTGTTGAAACCAAAAGATGCAGAGTTGATAATGATAGTGCAACTTATTTGTGGCACTGCCGTTTAGGTCATATCGGTGTAAAGCGCATGAAGAAACTCCATACTGATGGGCTTTGGGAATCACTTGGTACTTGCGAACCGTGCCTCACGGGTAAGATGACTAAAACACCGTTCTCCGGAACTATGGAGCGAGCAACTGATTTGCTGGAAATCATACATACTGATGTTTGTGGTCCAATGAATGTTGAGGCTCACGGCGGGTATCATTATTTTCTCACCTTCACAGATGATTTGAGCAGATATGGGTATATCTACTTAATGAAACACAAGTCTGAAACATTTGAAAAGTTCAAAGAATTTCAGAGTGAAGTGGAAAATCATCGTAACAAGAAAATAAAATTTCTGCGATCTGATCGTGGAGGAGCTAATTTGAGTTACGAGTTTGGTTTACATTTGAAACAATGCGGAATAGTTTCACAACTCACGCCACCCGGAACACCACAACGAAATGGTGTGTCCGAACGTCGTAATCGTAGTTTACTAGATATGGTGCGATCTATGATGTCTCTTACTGATTTACCGCTATCATTTTGTGGTTATGCTTTAGAGACGGCTGCATTCACGTTAAATAGGGCACCATCAAAATCCGTTGAGACGACGCCTCATGAACTGTGGTTTGGCAAGAAACCAAAGTTGTCGTTTCTTAAAGTTTGGGGCTGTGATAATTATGTGAAGAAACTTCAACCAGATAAGCTCGAACCCAAATCGGAGAAATGTGTCTTCATAGGATACCCAAAAGAGACTGTTGGGTACACCTTCTATCACAGATCTGAGGGCAAGATTTTCGTTGCTAAATTCGGATCCTTTCTAGAGAAGGAGTTTCTCTCGAAAGAAGTGAGTGGGAGGAAAGTAGAACTTGATGAGGTAACTGTACCTGCTCCCTTATTGGAAAGTAGTTCATCACAAGAACCGGTTCCTGTGACAACTACACCAATTAGTGAGGAAGCTAATGATATTGATCATGAAACTTCAGATCAAGTTTCTACTGAACCTCGTAGGTCTACCAGAGTAAGATCCGCACCAGAGTGGTACGGTAATCCTATTCTGGAAGTCATGTTACTTGACCATGGTGAACCTACAAACTAGAGGAAGCGATGATGAGCCCAGATTCCGCAAAATGGCTAGAGGCCATGAAATCTGAGATGGGATCCATGTATGAGAACAAAGTATGGACTTTGGTTGACTCGCCCGATGATCGGCAAGCCGTTGAGAATAAATGGGTCTTTAAGACGAAGACTGACGCTGATGGTAATGTAACTGTCTATAAAGCTCGACTTGTTGCGAAAGGTTTTTGACAAGTTCAAGGGGTTGACTACAATGAGACTTTCTCACCCGTAGCGATGCTTAAGTCTGTCCGAATCATGTTAGCAATTGCTACATTTTATGATTATGAAATATGGCAAATGGATGTCAAAACTGCATTCTTGAATGGATTTCTGGAAGAAGAGTTGTATATGATGCAACCAGAAGGTTTTGTTGATCCAAAAGGTGCTACCAAAGTATGCAAGCTCCACCGATCCATTTATGGACTGGTGCAAGCATCTCGGAGTTGGAATAAACGCTTTGATAGTGTGATCAAAGCATATGGTTTTATACAGACTTTTGGAGAAGCCTGTATTTACAAGAAAGTGAGTGGGAGCTCTGTAGCATTTCTGATTTCATATGTAGATGAAATATTATTAATTGGAAATGATATACAATTTCTGGATAGCATAAAGGGATACTTGAATAAAAGTTTTTCTATGAAAGACCTCGATGAAGCTGCTTACATATTGGGCATCAAGATTTATAGAGATAGATCAAGACGCTTAATTGGACTTTCACAAAGCACATACCTTGATAAAGTTTTGAAAAAGTTCAAAATGGATCAGGCAAAGAAAGGGTTCTTGCCCGTGCTACAAGGTGTGAAATTGAGTCAGACTCAATGCTCGACCACAGTAGAAGATAGAGAGAAAATGAAAGATGTTCCCTATGCTTCAGCCATAGGCTCTATCATGTATGCAATGCTGTGTACCAGACCTGACGTGTGCTTAGCAATAAGCTTGGCAGGAAGGTACCAAAGTAATCCAGGAGTGGATCACTAGGCATCGGTCAAGAACATCCTGAAATACCTGAAAAGGACTAAGGATATGTTTCTCATATATGGAGGTGACAAAGAGCTAGTCGTAAATGGTTACGTCGATGCAAGCTTTGACACTGATCCGGACAATTCAAAATCGCAAACCGGATACGTGTTTTTATTAAACGATGGAGCTGTAAGTTGGTGCAGTTCTAAACAAAGCGTCGTGGCGGGATCTACATGTGAAGCGGAGTACATAGCTGCTTCGGAAGCAGCAAATGAAGGAGTCTGGATGAAGGAGTTCATATACGATCTAGGTGTCATACCTAGTGCATCGGGACCAATGAAGATCTTCTGTGACAATACTGGTGCAATTGCCTTGGCAAAGGAATCCAGATTTCACAAGAGGACCAAGCACATCAAGAGACGCTTCAATTCCATCCGGGACCAAGTCCAGGTGGGAGACATAGAGGTTTGCAAGATACAAACGGATCTGAATGTTGCAGACCCGTTGACTAAGCCTCTTCCACGAGCAAAACATGATCAACACCAAGACTCCATGGGTGTTAAAATCATTACTATGTAATCTAGATTATTGACTCTAGTGCAAGTCTGAGACTGAAGGAAATATGCCCTGGAGGCAATAATAAAGTTATTATTTATTTCCTCATATCATGATAAATGTTTATTATTCATGCTAGAATTGTATTAACCGGAAACATGATACATGTGTGAATACATAGACAAACATAACGTCACTAGTATGCCTCTACTTGACTAGCTCATTAATCAAAGATGGTTATGTTTCCTAACCATAGACATGTGTTGTCATTTGATTAACGGGATCACATCATTAGGAGAATGATGTGATTGACATGACCCATTCCGTTAGCCTAGCACTTGATCGTTTAGTATATTGCTATTGCTTTCTTCATGACTTATACATGTTCCTGTAACTATGAGATTATGCAACTCCCGTTCACCAGAGGAACACTTTGTGTGCTACCAAACGTCACAACGTAACTGGGTGATTATAAAGGAGCTCTACAGGTGTCTCCCAAGGTACATGTTGGGTTGGCGTATTTCGAGATTAGGTTTTGTCACTCCGATTCTCGGAGAGGTATCTCTGGGCCCTCTCGCTAATGCACATCACTATAAGCCTTGCAAGCAATGTAGCTAAGGAGTTAGTTACAGAATGATGCATTACGTAACGAGTAAAGAGACTTGCCGGTAACGAGATTGAACTAGGTATTGGATACCGATGATTGAATCTCGGGCAAGTAACATACCGATGACAAAGGGAACAACGTATGTTGTTATGCGGTTTGACCGATAAAGATCTTCTTAGAATATGTAGGAGGCAATATGAGCATCCAGGTTCCGCTATTGGTTATTGACCGAGAATAGTTCTAGGTCATGTCTACATAGTTCTCGAACCCGTAGGGTCCGCACAATTAACATTACGATGACAGTTTTATTATGAGTTTATAAGTTTTGATGTACCGAAGTTTGTTCGGAGTCCCGGTGTGATCACGGACATGACGAGGAGTCTCGACATGGTCGAGACATAAAGATTGATATATTGGAAGCCTATATTTGGATATCGGAATGGTTTCGGGTGAAATCGGGATTTTACTGGAACACCGGGGGGTTACCGGAACCCTCCCGGGGGTTAATGGGCCTTAGTGGCCATGAGGGAGAAGAGGAGGGCCGGCCAGGGCAGGCTGTGCGCCCCCTCCCCCCTAGTCCGAATAGGACAAGGAAGGGGGGGGGGTGGCGCCCCCCTTTCCTCTTTCCCCTCCCCCCTTTCCTTCTCCACCAAGGCAAGAGGGGGGAGTCCTACTCCCGGTGGGAGTAGGACTCCTCCAGGCGCACCCCTAGGGGGCCGGCCGCACCTCCCCCTCCCTCCTTTATATACGTGGGCAGGGGGGCACCCTAGAACACACAAGTTAATCTACGTGATCGTTCCTTAGCCGTGTGCGGTGCCCCCCTCCACCATATTCCACCTCGGTCATATCGTCGCGGAGTTTAGGCGAAGCCCTGCGCCGGTAGAACATCATCATCGTCACCACGCCGTCGTGCTGACGGAACTCATCCCCGACACTTTGCTGGATCGTAGTACGGGGATCGTCATCGAGCTGAACGTGTGCTGAACTCAGAGGTGCCGTACGTTCAGTACTTGGATTGGTCGGATCGTGAAGACGTACGACTACATCAACCACGTCGTCATAACACTTCCGCTTACGGTCTACGAGGGTACGTGGACAACACTCTCCCCTCTCATTGCTATGCATCACCATGATCTTGCGTGTGCGTAGGAATTTTTTTGAAATTACTACGTTCCCCAACAAACCGTTGGTATGACTCCGTGAATTCTTGGATAAGCCTCAAGCGGTCACGCTGAGGACTCTTGATATTCACCCCCTCTATAAAGGGGTCAAGGCCTATGCCTCTTTTCCACCTCCCTTGCACCTTCTCGCACCTCGAGCTCCAACACCCAAGACCTAAGCTCCAACACCCCAGATCCTCCAATATGTCCGGATCCAACCCTAAAGGCCGATGGGCGGCCTCCTCGATCCAAGAGGAGGACATTACAAGGCTTAGGGAGGTCGGATACCTGACCGCCGATATCCAGCACAGGCTTCCTACTCCGGGGCAGGTTATCCCTACACCAGAGCCTTATGAGAGCATTGTATTTGAACCTCACTTCCTCCGCGTCCTGGGCCTCACCCTCGACCCCTTTGTGAGGGGGCTCATGTTCTACTATGGGTCGGATTTTCATGATCTGGCTCCGGACGCTATCCTCCACATCTCGTTGTTTATTATAGTGTGCGAGGCTTTCCTCCACGTCACCCCACACTTTGGCTTGTGTCTCAAGACCTTTAATGTGAAGCCGAAGATGATCGAGGGGTGTCATGCGGAGTGTGGAGGTGCCATAATAAGCAGGAACACCAATACCCCATGGCCAGAGGGTTCCTTCCCAGAAGTATCCGATGTATGGCAACGGAGGTGGTTTTATGTCACGGCTCCCAGAGGCACAAAGTGGGTGGCCGCCCCCGAGTTCTAGTCGGGCCCTCCGTCTCAACTAGCGTCTTCGACCGACGTAGGACGGAATTGGGGGCCTGCTGGCGATGTACAAGTACGGCAGAGCCGCATTCAAGAGCTTCTTGAGAGGGACATTAACCTTGTCAGCATAATGCAAGTGATGTTAATCCGACGGATGTTACCGTGTCAACGCCGGTCTCTCCAGATGTGGGAGATCAATCCAGAGGGTCCGCGGACTATTAAGCACTTATTCGGCTTGAAGCTCAAAGGGATGTGCAAATTATTCTTCGGACCGAAAGTAGAGTGTCTGGACACCACCGAGGATGCGGGCCTAAGTTGCAATCGCCTAGAAACCCAAGTGAGTAACCTTGATACCGGACACCTTGTTTTGTGTTTGTCATAATTGTTTATTCTAAAAGTCATCCGTGGCTAGGAATGGCTCAGCAAGGCGGAGAGAATCAGGTGTCCGGTGCCACTTGCCGAAGGCTCGCCTGGTCCCACCATGGCCAAGATGATTGACCGGGTACTCAGCAGAATGCCCTCAGGGAAGGACAAGGGGAAGAACGCAGAAACCGAACTCCACACACTACGCATCTGAACCAGGGGAATTGTTACCTCCCCTAAGGAGGATAATCGGGAAGGGGAGGCTAAAGCCTCCTCCCCGCGCGGGAAGAAGAGGGCCGCCTCCGAAGACTTGGAGACGGAGATGCCCAAGCAAGGGAAAAAGGCATCACCAGGGGGATCTGCACCGACGGGCACCCTCACCGCATCATGCCCTACAACGGGCCAGCCCTCCACCAAGCGGTAAGTTAATCGCTAGTTCGAAGGTACTATGTATCTCCTAGATCAATAACCAGGATTCATCTTTTGTATTCCGGCTAGCCGCTCTTCTGAATAGAGTTCGTCTTCGAGGGATCTTCCTCCGACTCATGAAGCGGGCGACACCGAGGTGTCGTCACGGAGGAGTCCGGATCTGCCGATGCCGGAAGCCAATGCGTCAGCCGCCCTGAGCCCGGAGTGTTTGGCTCCCACGAGTGGCGATGGGAAGGGTCCGACACAGTTCAATGTCCGGCCGGATGTACTGACGGGCCTACTAGAGCGAGCTGCGCTCTCGGAGGAGCACCGCTCATTAATGAGCGCAGTGCTCTAGAACATTTCATCTGCTACAAGCGGTCTGAATGAAACATTTACAAGCCTGCACAGAGGCTTTGAGGTATGTAGTGAAGAATACACTGTTTTTTTTGGCTGTGAGGCACGCGCTAGGTGTGCTCCATATAGATAGTAGCCCCTGAGACTCTGGTTGCCCGCCCTAGGCGGCAAATAGGGGATCATAAATCAATGATTGCGCTGTAAACACGTGCAGGTACCTGTGGGTCCGGCCGCCGATCAGTCTATTGAAGTTGCCGAACTAACGAGGCAGATTGGCTCGATTTATACCGATATCATGCTGGTGAACGAGCGGCTAGACAAATCACAAGGTATGTGATCTGCCTTCCCTTGTATAGGAAAATATGAAGGCGGCATGATATTAATGTAATATGTTTGGACTACAGATGGTGCTGCTGCCGTGGAGGCCCTGAGGGCAGAACTTGCCCAGGCCAAGGAGCAAGCTCGGGTGAGCAATGCGGCTGCCCTAAAGGCGGCCGAAGAGTTGAAAGCCGAACAGGCTGCTCATCGCTAAAGCGAGGAAAGAATAGCTGAAATAGCTGTGGCGTTAAAAAATGCCGCTGACCGGTATGAGCTCCTTAAAAAGGAGCATTAGGATAGTTCGGCCGACATGAACAAGGCACTTAATGCCTCCAAGGAGATGCGGACCGAGATCCGGGGTATGCGGGAGGAGCTCCAACAGGCCGACAAAATCGTGGCTGGGGGCTCCTACTTACTGCGTACGAAGTTTTTGGATCCGAAGTATGCTCCTCTGGATGGATGCTGGAGTCCTATAGATGCATATGCGAACTTGGTGAATAGTACAGCTGACGCGGCCAAGTTCTTCGAGGAACAAGGTGACAAGGAAGTGGAGAAGCTTTTCTGGTCACAATCCATGCTCCCACTCGCCCGCTGCCGTCAAATGAGAAGATGGCTGCTGTAGCAGAGCTTCACCGGCTGTCCGTGCTTGCAATGCGGTCTGTAATAGACCATCTTTGGCCGAAGGGCCTAAGCCGGAGAGTTACTTTGGTTTGGTGCAACAATTCATTGGTGCCGTGCCTCGGATCGACGCCATGAGGACGTCGGCGTGCATAGAGGGTGCATGAATGGCTCTTGCCCGCGTTAAAGCCTATTGGACAGATATGGAGGCCGCCATTATAGCGACCCGGGATCCGGCGGGGGGCCAATATCCGGCCGAGTAATACTTGGCGCAGGTCACACAAGGTGCCCACCTAATAGAAGCGAAGTGCTCGAAGAATGTCTTGTTCGAGTGATGAATCAAATCATTGTAAAAACAATGTTTATTTTGATTATGAGGCTATATTTATCCTACAAATATGATTGTGTCCCATGTGCGGCCGTTTATATATATATATATATATATTACCGGTAATAGAATATTATTTTGTTACCCCTCGCCCCTATAAGGGCGCGATCGAACGGCTCAACCTTAAAAATGAAACCTGTCCCGAGCCCGTCATCCCCAACCTCTCGACCTTATCCTCCCACCGCGACGCCAGCCCGGCCTTCCACGGCGCCACCCCACCTCGCCCGACCTTCCACTCCATAGACTGATTGAACTGACGGGCTTGATCCCCTTCGTTCGTGCCGCCGGGGATCGCCCACTACGCCTCCGCCCCCGTTCGCGCTGCCGAGGCTCGCCCACTACGCCAGCGCGATGTAGTTCGCGGCGCGGCCGCAGCACTTGCGCTTCCACCTCTCCGCACCTTGGCGCCCAGCGCTGTTCGTCAACGTACAGTGGCGCTACGAGGTGATGCCCCGCCCCTCCTACACCACCCACAGGGGGCGCTGCAGCTCTACGGGTATCCTCCGGTACCTATCGGCCAGGTAGGCAGCCCGTGTTGGGATTGCGAGGCCCGGCCGGCGGAGCGGCCATTTCCATGCGGCCACGTCTTCCTCTGCCGCCCGTGCTACAAGCGTCGCATCTCGTGTCCGTGCTGCGCCGGCTGGGTTCCCTCGCCTTTCTGAAGGTACGTTTGGGATTCAAGCCAACGAATCGAGAAACTATGTTCCTACTGTACTTGCAATAGATTTTGGGATGCAATCGTTTTCGTTCTATGCAAATACTTGTGTAGTTAGATTTGGGATGCGAACTAAAGATGCATTCGGTGGCGTAATCATGTTCGTCCATGCTACTTCTGTCGCTCCTGTGCAATGTTAGATTCCTGCATTCAGAAACTCCAGTGATTTAGTTGATCTGCTTCTTGCTGAACTCTATGTTGGGAGTGATTTAGTACTAATTAATGGCGGCCTTCCACTCCATAGATTGATTGACCTGACGGGCTTGATCCCCTACGACAATAGTAGCTTCACCATGTTGTGCTTTCCCAGCGCGCCTGCCACTGCGACACCACCCAGGCCGTTCACACCTGCCATCGCAGTCGGTTTACCACTGCCAACCAAGGCCGTTCAACGAGGCGTCGTTCAACAACGCAGTGGTCAGAAGCTTTTCTCTCGTTTTCCCGCCTCTGAAATTTCTTTTTGATTTTGGGGACTGAGTGAGTGCATTCACCGAGGCATTCCATGTGCTGATGGGTATGCTTGCTTAGCACAAATTCATGAACTGTCAATTTTTTTAATTGAACTGATGCTACTCTTGATTCAGATCTGAGGGAAGAAGACAAAACTAAATGATTCAGTTCATCATTGGCATCCTTGTGAATCCTTGTGAATAGTTCTGAAGATAGCTTTTAGAGACTAATTATAGTGATATTTCTCTCAATCTTTTTCTACAAAATAGCCTTTTCATGTGTGTGAGAGAAGTGAGGAGAGCAATGGACAGTAGTATATGCAAATCAACCTTGTTCCCAGCTTTCAGAGACTGATGCATGATGCAGCAGAGATGGCATATATGTTTTGTCATGACATGGGTACTAGTAATGCAACAACTTGTAGCTGCATGCCTCTGAATGTTCCTAATGGGAGCCTCCTCATTCTGTGAATGTGTGTGTGTGTGTCAATAGTATGGTCCTCCTCACCAGATGTTATGCAGTATACACCTTTTTAGTTCAAACTTTTAGAAATTTTTTTGAACTTCTCACAATTAATATACATGAACTTGATTATCTTTTTGACATGTAGTGATATCAGCTTCGTTGGATTTCCGTGCGTGTGCTTGTAACACAATCAGTTCACATGTCGAGATACCATAAGTTCAAGTTCACTAGTATTTATAAATGTTGGTTTGCAGTATTAGGAATATTACATGTGACACGCTTGAATCCAGAATCCCACCTTAATTTCCTAAAGTGTGAAGTCATGGAGTCCTTAAAATAAAGCGCTTCAAGCTGGTGTTTAGCCTCTGCTTGAAGATTGTTCGAGGCGGTAAATTATAAAAGGAATATTATTTTTCTGAAATATTGTTTGTACATTGTCTACTATGGGGACGGAAACATCCCTTGAATAAGCACCTAACTGTTCTTTGTTCCTGTGCAGGTTGTGGGAACTGATCATTGCACCATCAATTCCACTCAGAAAGCTTTCGGTTCTGATGATTTCAGGAAGATTCCCAATGGCGTAAATGGTAAGCCATAGGGCTTGAACACAGTAAATTGTATGTTGTGTCGTTGCAAATGGAAGTTGGCTAAGGCATCTCTCTTTTCATTACTTGATCCCAGTAACTGAAGAACGGATGCATATAATTTGGGATAGCATGGTGGTAAGTTTTGATTTCAAATGTTGTTTTTTGTGATGGGTACTAAGTTGGTTCTATTGCCGGTATTTCTGTTTTCTGACTTCATTCAATATATGTACAGGAGACCTGCAAGATCACTCTCACCGATTATGTGAGAGTGACGAGCACAGAATGGTCGTGCAGAAATTCTATAACTGCATCAAAACAAAATCAGAAAAACAAAACAAGAAGCAAAACAATTTTAAAGTATAATGATGCATACTACTCTCTAATCTTTTCAATGCCAAGATCTTCAACATATACCCGCGAAAAGGAGCAATCCCCGAGGGATCTGATGCAGACATCATCATCCTAAACCCCAAGAGGAGCTTCGCAATGGGCGCGCACACACACCATTCGAGGTCCGACACAAGCGTGTACACGGGAGCAGGCGCGGCAGCAATTTAGTCACACTGACTCTGCATGTGAAACCCACTACCCGCTGTTGTGAAAAGTCATCGACTAGTGTTTTCCCGTGGTGAAAACCAAAAGATTCACCCCGCTCCTCAACTGGCTCCCTCCGCCTTCCCGTAGATTGCATTGCCTTTCAGCCATTTCACCCTCTTTGCTTCCTCTCCCCATTGCTTCTACCTGGTGCCATGGCGGCGCAGCAGATCACGGAGTCTAAGCTGAGGCGCCTAACATAGGAGCTCCAGGCCAAGGATGCAGAGCTAAGGGCCAAGGATGTTGATCTCCATGAGCTCAAGGAAGAGAGGAGTGCCATGCTCCTCCGTTATGTGCGGGAGTTCATGGAGCTTAAAAAGCGACAGGCGTCCACCACAAAGATGCTCGAGGTATCGGAGGTGTTGTTGCAGAAAGCGGGAGATACGATAGGCCGTCAGGGGACCCGGCTGGAGCGCGAGCGGGCCGATTGTGACGAGGTCCAGGATCACCTCAGCCACTTGGTGGACCAAGTTGCCACGCACATGTTGCGGCTGCACGATGCCTACTATCATGCCAGCGCGACCATGCCGACCTTCGGGCTAAACCCGTTCGACCACCCCGTCGACTTCAACGAGCTGCCGCTTCCTGGCCTGGTCTCCTTCTTCACCTATATCTCCGAGGAGCTAAGCCATCTTCGTGCAATGGTGGGGGCGGAGCTGGACAAGGAGGGGTTGCGGGCTGTCATCGCCGTTGACGGGTGAATCCTCTCAGGGCTCCGTCACCAGAATCCATACGTGCCATTGGACGACGTCTTTGATGAGCTGGCTCCTGTCGGCCGGGAGTGGGCTCTGCGGGCGGTTGCACCCTGCATCACCAATGTCGTGCGCCTAGAGAAGCAGAGGAACTTCGATGGAGTTTAGGCGTCCTCTGCATGGGCATGTCCATGTCTCGGTGCAACATGACCGTTGGATCAAACTCAGACAGTGCAGATCTGTCACTGTAGCACAAAGCGTGCGGGTGTGTTTCGTTGCATTCTCATCTCAATATAGTTGTTCCCTCTTCATGTATTTGTGTTAACCTACTAGTGTGGACTCATGCACCCTTAATGCACCGTGAAAAACACCCAAAAGTGGGTCGAGAAGGGAACTTTTGCTCCCATCCCGTGCACCCTTCATACACCCTGCCTAACACTGATTCGTACTTCATATGGTTCATGTTTTGTGGAGTACTATAGCACCATACTCTCCGTGCGCTATAAACATAGTTCTGTTAACATTGATCTCACCATTCATTCTCGACCGGACAGTCGAAACAGCGGTACTATGTTACATTATTGTTCATATAGTTGACATGCGCAACATCCACTGGTACGCGTTGGTCCTAAACAAACGGTTTTTAACCCCTTTCCGCGACAGCATTTGGAACCATTGCCAAGTGAGTGTGGCTGATAGGGGGGTCCCTCCCACACGACCCAGAAACCGTCGGGCATAGGTCCCCTACAGTACTCCTACTCGTTTCTGCTCGCATTGCCATCGGAGTCAGTATTCTTTGGTGCTACTTTACAATGCGTGGCCCATCACAAATGGTTCACTAATATAGAACATGTATGATGCACGACCCATCATAAACGGTTCACCGTTAATAAGATTAGCTAATCGTTGTACGAGTGTCGGACAACATTACGAAACGTCGGACTGTCGTAACATCGTAGTACACGACAACTATCGCACACGCTATTCTATGGTGCAACGTTTACGATGCATACTTCGTCAAAAACAGTTCATGGTTGCGAATCATGTACAATAATGCAACTAACACAAACGTTTAGTTTCCCCGCACGGTTTGTGATATTGTCTGACATCGCACACGCTTTGCAAACGGCAACGGTGTGCATGCTTGCACACGTTTCCTCTCTGTGAACCGTCTTGGATTATGGTGCATATCGCAAACGTTTGTGTTTTACCAACCGTGTGTGCCGTAACAACCTGGAGAGCGTAATTTCACCGTAATTTAATTGTTGCTTTTCCAAGTTGTACCAGATTTGGATTTGAATTTGAATTTGAATGTATGCTACAGATTTATTCATATCCATCAGGTTCAAACAACCAATGCATTATTCGATTCATAGGTACATACGTTCAAGAATTACATAAGAACCAAATAAAGAATGATGAACCACAGTTGTATACTTGTATTATTAAAGACGATAAATAAAGAGGCAAAATATATTATGGTTGCTGAACAAGGTGAAGCGGAATGCCCATATTGTGCCCTCCTCCATGTAGAAGGCACGCATGAGTCTACTCCGACCCCTTGTGATGGCCGACCGTCCATCCTTCATGGTCTTCGTGAAAACATCTAGATAATCATCGTGTTCTGGTAGAAATACTTTAACCTTTGCATGCCCACCAATCATGTAGTTTGAGAGGTAATCTTGAGTAAACTGCTTTGGCAACCACTTCAAATGAAAAAGATTCAGACATTGTCATCTAACACAACTCATTATGGGCAGTAAAAAGAACGCTGCAAAGTTCTTACTTATCATCCTGCAGTTCGTTGCTGTCTTGGATAAAGTGTAAACAAATAGTTTAATTGCCAGCTTTGGACCCATTTTACTAACAATCTTTATCAGCTTCCTCACTTGATGCTGGTTCATCGATATCGCATTGACCCATACGCAGAAAGGGTCAAAGCACGGATCTTTACCAATGACATATGTACCTAAAAGCACCAAGTTAGTATTAGAAGCTAAACAACAATTGCACAATGATGTAGTACAACACACTTTTATAATATGTCTATATACATCCGTATGTGGTAGTGCATTTGAAATATCTAAAAAGACAAATATTTAAGAACGGAGGGAGTATCTTATAACATCCAATATACTCACATATTAGATGAATTAACATCTTATATTATGGGCCAGAAGGATTTTAGTTCATTCTTACAAATTATCGGCTGATTAACTGCTGCTGTATCCATGGGTTACAGTTAGTTTGAGCTAGTTCGGGCTCAAATAGCCCTAAAGCGTATATAAAATGGGGGCTAGTTTGATCTAGTTGCATCTATAACCCACCCAAAAAAACTATCCAACCCAAGAGGTGCTAATTGGAGCTAGTTCTCCTAGTGCATTTATTGTCAATCTAACCTTGCCATCCAAACAACTCTTTGGATGGAGTTAGTTCAGGGTTAGTAATGAGCTAGAAACTAACTCTAACCTCTAGCTAAGTTGAGTATCCAAACAGCGTTGTGTTGTTGTTGTTGTTGTTGTTGGTGCTGCTGCTCTTCTACGTATATCTATACATCATTAGAACATTAATGTAACACTCTTCCTTGTTGCTATGTAGCCTAGAATTGCATATTTAGACATTAAGTATAGTGCATGTTGCTATGTAGCCTCAGATATATTACATATGGACCTTGTTAACCTAATGAAAAATGGGTTGCAGATATATTCAGTTAAAAGTCTAATTCACCGATTAGTCCCTTATCAGCCGTCGACCTATATGGTACCAGCTATTGATATCCTAAACAGTGAGCAGATATAAGCCATGGGATGAAACTAACCTCGATGGAAAATAGTAGTCGTTCCCAAAATTGTCATGTGTAGGTACATCGAGAAGCATGTTAAGCACAACAGGCTAAACATGAACCAAAATTATACATGGCAGACAAAATAATCTCCAAAAGATACCTTCAGTGTGCAGGTTTAAGCACGCTAGTAAAGCAAACAAGTGGAAAGGTGTGCTAACTGTAATAGGCCTAACATTTAACAACAAGAAAATATAGTCATTCAAACTAGTATTGTGCCGGTCTAAGCACACTGGTTATGGTTGAATAAAACTGGAAAGGCGTGTTAACTACAAGATGTAGCAACCAAATGTAGTCATGCATAGTGGTATTGTTGAAACTGGTACTGATGAAATTGAACTGCACAGTTCATACTTGCACATATAGAACATCACGTTGTGAATAACTGGAATAAACAAGGCATACTACGAACAACCAAAGATAGCATTTGAGACTGAATATATGTTAACTACAAACAACCGAACAATCAAAAAACTTTAAAAGACGCATCACTACAAAAAAATACACTTCTGTGATGATACGTGTTTGTCACAGTAGGTCGCGTTTTCTGTCATGCATGTACATCCATGACAAATTTATGACAAAATCAAGATAGTCATACCTGTGCTGTCGTAGAAGTGTTCCATGACATTGCGAAAATTATCATCACGGAAGTGTCCACTTCCATGACGATAAATCGCGCGTCACAGAAGTGCTTTCGTCAAGGGTGACCGACACGTGGCATCCACCATAACGGAATGCCGTTAAGCTATCGGGTCGGATTTTAGATCCGATAACCCGTTAACAGCCACGACCAATGCTGATTTTCCACGTGTAAAATTCTCATTGGCTGATGGATCCACGCGTCAGCTCCGCGTTGCCACAGGTGTCACTCATCCAACGGTCGAGATGGGCCTATGATATGTTGACACGTGGACCGGCCCAAAAGTGGCCCACAAAGTTTAAATGGGTCGGCCCAAACGAAGGCCCATAAGATTTAGCGGACCATAATGGGCCAGCCTAGCTAAAGGCCCACAAAAATTAGCGGACCATAATGGGCCGGCCCAGCTAAAGGCCCACACGATTTTCCATACCATAATGGGCCGGCCTAGATAAAGGCCCACAAGATTTTGCGGACCACAATGGGCAGGCCCAGCTAAAGGCCCACAAGATTCTGCAGACCATAATGGGTCGGCCCAGCTAAAGGCCCAACATTCTCTATCAAATCGGCCCGTCAACGGCCTGTCCTAAACTTGTCATCAACGCGGCCCATGGTCACTTCTGGCCCGTTAGCAGTCCGCTATGTAATTGGGACGAATTACGGCCTGACATTCGGCCTGTTAGAGGCCCACTATAGCTTTGGGCCACTTTCGGCCTATTGTCATTTTTGGCCTGTTAACGCCGGACGTAAACCATGGGACATATGTGGCCCAACGTCATATCGGGCGCATTAACGACGCATATAAAAATGACGATAATCTAGCCCGACCGAAGTTCCGGCCTGTTAAAGTCCCGTGTATTAGGTCGGTGCATTTACGGCCCGTCCGAATTTCGGCCTATCAAAGATCCACATCGTAAATGGGCCACCATTTCGGCCCGCTAAGTCTAGTGGGTTATTTGGCACAATCAGGGCCCAATCTCACTTTCTGTCTATTAAAGGCCCATGTTTTTTATGGGCTCAAGATATTTACACCTGTAAATGGCCTATTTTTACTGAGGGCCCAAATTATGTTTAGGCCTATTAAAGTCCCACTATGGGCACAGACCTACCAGAAAAATATGAAAGCTTATGCTGCTTTAGGCCCAGATATTTTTAGTGGGCTACATGCCAATTTTGGCCTGTAATCGTTTTTAGCCCAATTGAAATGGTCCCGACGAATATTGGCATGTTGGACTCCTACGAAGCTTTCGGCCGAATACATTACTAAGATAAACCTACACTATACAAAAATAGTGTCGTAACTACTGCAGCCTGAGGCAGCATCATAAATGTTGTATCTCAACAAAATAAATTCCAACCACACAACAAAAGGCCTGTTGGCATAAAGTTTACAGTACTTCCAGATAAAAGCACCATCAGATGTATAGAAACACAAATCATTTGACCTGAGTGCTAATGTTTCAGGCTGTAGAATCTGATGGAGCAGCACGATCTCCGCCTTTTTTCCGCCATTGCTCTTGAACAGCGAAGCGAATGTCTGATAGTCTGGTTTCAAAACCATTCATATCTTGACGACATTTCTCAACCACTATTCTTGTTTCCGAAACAACATCCATTAGGGATTGGACTTCTATCTGGAGCACAGATATATCACTCTGTCTAGCAGGAAGATTTTGTTCAGTAGGCGCTTTGGACGAGGTTACCTTGACAACCAACCCAGAATTACGCAGGAAGGTGCTTTTTGCACTGTTAGTGGAGAGATACTGACGCACTGCAGCAAGAGGTGACATTGTGCCTGTAGTAGCCTCGTCACCTTCAGGTGGTTGTGGCTATTCAATCATTTGTTCCATAGCTTCCTGAAAGTTTGAACTTGTAGATTAGTGTACCAGATAAGTTACTAATGAGACAAAAACAAACAAAGTAGGTTAAACGTTTATACATAACTTATTTTGGTGAACTACTGTAATACATTAGCATGTATTATAGTGCCAACTACATAATAAAATCACTTTGGGAACATATGTCCATGTAGCATGCCTACTGTATTGTCTATTTCCTCACATTCCTTGACATCTAAGGATAAAGAGACATGGTTTAAAGTACGATGAACATAGTATGACATCATTCATATCATGGGCAAACAGATATAAAACAAACATGCTATTTTATCATTGTGTGCGCATGTGAACATAACAACTCGATTACAGATCAAGACCAAAAGAATATCCTTAATCTCTTTTAAACCACGTAAGGTGAAATGATACGTTAAGACAACTGTGAATAAAAGTGAACAGAGTAACTGACATTGGCTGCAAACCAAATAGTTAAATGAACACATCACAATACCAATCAGTTAAAGGCAGGAGGAGTAAGGACTTACAACAGCGGCCTGAACTGCTATGCTCATGCCCTTCATCTTGCTGGTGTGGCAATCCTTGAAGATTTGCACTGCATTCGGTTCTGGTTCTTTTTGGTCCGCATGGGCTTTCCTCTGTATTTGGAACAAGTCAATATAGATACGATAATATGGCACAAAAAAAGAAGGAAGTAGCAGCTATTTACAAGAGCCTCATAGTGTGCAATGTAGCTACGAGATCCTGTTATCTGTTGGAATTTCACTTTAGAGCGATTGGTTTTGTTGTTCAAATAGTTAGCCTAGAAGAAAATACACTTGTAAGGCACATACATAAATACAACTTCAATATGTGATCTGATCAAATACATATAGCCTACCTGATACTTTGGATCAGACCGGTGTTTAAAGAGGGTTGTCCAGTCTTCATCTGTAATATATTCCACTGGAGATGTTTGGGCGATTTCATTATTAGCCTTGCCTTCAAAGTGAGATTTTCTAAGGTGGTACCGATACTGTCGCAGAGCAGACTGAAAAACATGAGTGCATGCTTGTTTAGTTGTACCATCTTTCGGATCCAACTTGAACCTCATCCGTTGAAAAAAGAATGTGAGTCTTATTAGGAGGAAGCTAGAAAGTATGGGACAGAGCAACACAATATTACTAATTGCGATGAATAACATTACTTATAGATAAATGGTCAAGGAATGTGTTAAACTAGGTATTGTCTTTCTCATTCCTGTACTGGATCCACGTTGGGAGGATACGTGCATGACACATAACGACAACGGCTGCCTCTGATACTAACTTGGCTGACTCTGTAGCATCACGTGGCATTTTTAAACCTGCCTCAAAATGGATCTCCATTCTTCCTCCTTTAGATTTTGTTAATCTGTCAAGCATTATCCCTGATGTCTGTTTCACTTGCGCCGTGGTGCTAGTTCAACAACAAATATGGAAAGTGTTAGTGTCCATCAAACTGTGAGAGTACATATAAAGGAGCATGCAACTACAACTTGACTTGGTCAAGTACCGTCTTGGTGTTGATGCTCATGAGGTTCATCTGATCTTGCCAAGTCCTGTTGTGTCAGCAGTGCTTCAGAAGTAGTGTTAGGTGTGAAGGCAGCTTGGGAACTGTCTAGTTCCGGAGCAAACAAACGAGTAACTGGTTGAGATGCTGGTACAATTGAAGCGGATGTTGCAGCTGGTGGAGCAGGTGATACTGTGTTTGTAGATTTAGCTGGTGGACTTGGACCTTCTACTGCACTATAAGTACCAGCAGAATCTCGACGGCAGAACCTTTTCCGTTTCACCCGACGAGTAATAGCACTCCCTACTATATTATTTTCCTTGCTCTTTTTTCACTTTGCCATGTCAAGCTGTACCCACAACACAAAAGAATAAAATCACTCTTCAGAACTCATTGATGCATGATATAGACAAGCAATACTTTGATGTAAGACAACCGTATGAGGATGGAATATGTAAGAAAAACAAGACGGCATGACATATTCACAGCGATGTGCAAACTAAGTAGAAGGATTTTGAAGAAAATAGAAGTAATGCAAGCTAGACACCATATGAAAGATGCGACCAATATTACTCTACCAAGTTAAAAGTGTCTTGTCATAAGTGGCAATTCGAAAAAGTAGAAGCAGTACAACGTAGAAATCAATGCAAGATGCAACCACTATCAAACCGCCATGTTAAAAGCGTCCAATCATGAGTGACTGATGCAGGATACACAACAGCAGTACTTTGATGTAATAACATGGTATGATAGATAGATGCAGTGTATTCTAGACACAGAAAGCCATGTCATATGCACATGTATAACGTATAAACTCAGCAGGTGCAATTTAATCAAAATAGAAGAAATACAGGCTAGACAACATATGCAACATGAAACCGATTATCACACTGTCAACTTAGAGCAAGCACCTGCGATGGTGGAGTACGGGAGATGAACTCATCATGTAGACTTGGGACTTCAACTTTAGTAGCAGTAGCAGTGGCAAATCTAGAGAGTCTCTGTTTGTGTCGGTGCGGAGGACCACCAACATCCCCTAACTTACTCTTTTCTTTCCTATTTTCTGATATTGCCTTATGAAGTCAAAACCACAAGAAGATGAATAAAATTAGCTCTGCATAACTGGTTGATGCATGATACAGACCAACACTACTTTGATGTAAGGCAAGCGCAGGATAAGAGGATGGAATATATACAAAAAAAGACAGTGTTTCATATTCACACGTACAATAGGAGGATGGAATATGTATGAAAAAACAGTAAGCGGAAGGCATTTCAACTAAATTAGAAGAAATGAAAGCTAGGCACCATATGAACATGCAACCAATATCACTCTATCAGGTAAAAAGTGTCGCGTCGAAAGTGCCATTTCAAGAAATTAGAAGCAGTACAAGCTAGAAGACAATGCAAGATGCAACCTACATCACAGTCCCAAGTTAAATGTGTCTTATGCTAAGTGATCGTTCCATGTATAAGTTGTAAGCTACGTAGATGCAATTCAACATAATCAGAAGCAATACAAACTAGACATCATACGGAAAACGCAACCACGTATAACCATTCCAAGTAAGAGCAAGCACCTGTGATGGTGGAGTAGGGGAGATGTGCTCATCATGCACACGTATGTTCTAGAAATAGGAACACGTGTCATATTCACAGGCATTATGTGTAAAGTAAGCAGATGCAATTCAAGTTAGAAGCAATACAAGCTAGACATCATACGCAACATGCAACCACATATAATAGTTTCAAGTTAGAGCAAGCACCTGTGATGGTGGACTAGGGGAGATGTGCTCATCATCTACACAGCTACGCTGACTGTCCAGCCTTGTGTTGTCTTGCAAATCTTGTTGGGAGGATGGCGGAGTAGAATCTGTAGAGACCCCCTGTTTGAGTTGCTCCGAAGGACCACCATCATCCACTACCGGACTAATTTCCTTCAGCTGTAATGATTTTGTATTGTGAAGTCAAACCGATAAGAAAAAGGAATAAAATTCACTCTTCAGAACTCATTCATGCACGATACTGACGAACACTACTCGGATTAAAGGCAAACACATGATGCGAGGATGGAATATGTATGGAAAACAGGAAGTTGTGACATATTCACACCTATGGTGTGGTAACTAAACAGAAGGCATTTCAACAAATTAGAAGCACTACAAGCTAGACACCATATGAAAGATGCAACCAATATCACTCTGCCCAGTTCAAACTGTATGGCGTTTCAACAAATTAGAAGCAGTACACATGCTGGAAATCATATGCAAGACACAACCAATATCACAGTGGCGACTTAAAGGTGCCTTATCATAAGTGACTAATGCGGGATATCCAAGAATAGTAGTCTGATGTAGAAACAGGAACACATGTCATATTCACAGGCATTATGTGTAAAGTAAGCAGATGCAATTCAACAAAGTTTGAAGCAATACAAGCTAGACATCATAGGCAACATGCAACCACATATAATAGTGCCAAGTTAGAGCAAGCACCTGTGATGGTGGAGTAGGGGAGATGTGCTCATCATCTACACAGCTACGTTGATTGTCTAGCATTGCGTTGTCTTGCGAATCTTGTTGGTAGGATGGCAGAGTAGAATCTATAGAGAACCTCCATTTCAGTTGCTCGGAAGGACTACCATCATCCAATGCCTTGCCAATTTCCTTCAACTTTATTGATTTTGCATTGTGAGGTCATACCGACAAGAAAAAGGAATATCATTCACTCTTCAGAACTCATTCATGCATGATACTGACGAACACTACTCTGATGAAAGGCAAAGTCATGATTCGAGGATGGAATATGTACGAAAAAATGGACGGCTTGACATATTCACACCAATGATGTGGTAACTAAGCAGAAGGCACTTCAACAAATTAGAAACACTGCAAGACGCCATATGGAAGGTGCAATCAATATCACTCTGCCAAGTTAAAACTATCTCGTCATAGGTGACATTCATCAAACTAGAAGCAATACATGCTAGAAATCATATTCAAGATGCAAACCAATATCACACTGCCAACTTAAAGGTGTCGCATCATAAGTGACTAATGCAGGATACACAAGAAGAGTAGTTTCATGTAAGAACATGGTGTGATAGACAGATATAGTATGTACCAAAAACAGGAAAGCGTGTCATATTCACATTTATCATGTGTAAGCTAAGCAGATGCAGTTTACACTAATTAGGAGCAATACGAGCTAGACACCATATGCAACATGCAACCAGATATCACACTGCCAAGTTAGAGCAAGCACCTTGGATGGTGGAGTAGGGGAGCGGAGACTTGGACCTTGTAATGCACTATCAGTACAAGGAGAATCGATACAGATGCTCCGTTTATGTTGCTGCAGAGGACCACCATCATCGCCTTCCTTACTCTTTTCCTTCCTCTTTCTTGATTTTGCCTTGTCAAGTCAAACCCACAAGAAAAAGGAATAAAATTTGCTCTTCGGAACTCATTGATGCATGATCATGACGAACACTACTTTCATGTAAGGCGGCCGCATGATAGGAGGATGGAATATGTATGAAAAACAGGACGGCGTGACATATTGACATGTATGATTTATAAAGTGTAAACTAAGGACAAGGTGCTTGAACTTGTTAGAATCAATGCAAGCTAGAAACCATATGAAAGATGAAACCAATATCACTCTGCCAAATTAAAAGGGTGCCCTAACAAATGTATTTGACCAAATTAGAAGCAATACATGGCAACATGCTAGAAATAATACGCAATATGTAACGAATAAAGGTGACTGATCGTAAATGATTGATGCAGGATACAGAAGAGAGGTAGTTTCATGTAAGTACAAGGTTAACACATAGATGTAGTGTGCACAAAAAATAGGAAGGCATGTCATATTCACAAGTATAGTGTGTAAACTAAGCATATTTAATTTACCCTAATTAGAGGCATTACAAGCTAGACACCGTATGCAACATGCAACCACATATCACACTGCGAAGTTAGAGCAAGCACCTGTGATGGTGGTGTAGGGGAAGTGCGGTCTTCAGGTACAGAGCTACGTTAAATATCTTCATTTAGGCTTGTTGTTTCTTGAGAATCATCTGGAGAGGATGAAATTGCATTCTTTATAAGAGTATTGCGTCTCATATTAACCCACGCGCGTGACTATCTCATCATAAGTGATAGACGCAGGATACATAAGAACAGTAGTTTGATGTAAGAACATGGTGTGATAGGCAGATGTAGTATGTACCAAAAACAGGAAGGCGTGTCATATTCACATGTATAATGTGTAAGCTAAGGAGATGCAATTTAACAAATTAGGAGCATTGATTAGGGATACACAAGAAAAGTAGTTTGATGTAAGAACATGGTTAATAGAAAGACGTAGTATGTACCAAAAACAGGAAGGCATGTCATATTCACAGATATAATGTGTTAACTAAGCAGATGCAATTTACCCTAATTAGAAGCATTACAAGGTAGACACCATATGCAACATGCAACCACATATCACACTACCAAGTAAGAGCAAGCACCTGCGATGGTGGTGTGGGGGAATTGCGGTGATCAACTAGAGAGCTACGTTGACTATCTTCATTTAGCCTTGCGGTTTCTTGAGAATCATGTGGGGAGGATGACACTGCACTCTTTAAACGAGTATGGCGTCTCACAGTAGAGCATTAGTTTGATGTACGAACATGGTTAATAGACATATGTAGTATGTATCAAAAACAGGAAGGCATGTCATTACCAAAGGTATAATGTGTAAAGTAAGGAGATGCAATTTAACCAAATTGGAAGCAATACAAGCTAGACACCATATGCAACATGCAACCACATTTGACAGCGCGAAGTTAAAGCAAGCACCTGGGATGGTTGTGTGTGGCAATTGAGATCATCAACTGCAGAGCTACATTTACTGTCTCCAACTGCTGACAGTGCACCCATTAGAGCGCTGAAATGCTTAGTGCTTATCTTCGAATTACACTGCAGCGACTTCTGTCTTTTCTTTTTTGCATTCATCAACACTGCGTCAGAGTCTGAAATACCCATGCATAAAAAAACAATAGTGTGAGTATGGATGAAGTGTGTGCACAATTAGTACAGTCACTACTAGAAAAAGGCCTACTAATGGCGCATCAGTTTTGCCTACTAATGGCGCACTACTGGTGCGCCATTAGTAGCACGCCACTAGTATTTTTTACTAATGGTGACCACTGGTGCGCCATTAGTATATGAGATACTAATGGCACACCTGTAGTGCGCCATTAGTATGACTAGAGGTGCGCCGTTACTATCTGACTTAGTAATGGTGCACCACATAGAAGTGCGCCATTAGTAATAATTTTTTTTTCAAATTTTTTTTCGTTTTTTTCTTAATCTCGGGTCACTATGGCTTAATCTCAGGTCAATATGCTTAATCTCAGGTCAAATGGCACTCCATGATCAAACTTCCCGAAAGGTCACCCATCCTCACACTACTTCAGCCCAAGCACGCTTAACTTCAAAGTTCTATCCAACCCCAGCAACACCTCACTTCATAGGCACTTGTAAATATATCTAGCATATCAATCCTATTATACCTTGTTGATGTCTAGGACTTTATTCATGTTCATGACTATGATGAAATTTTGAAAAATATTTCAAACTTCCCGGTCATATTACGTATCATTTTTGAAAAAAAATCAATTTTTTTTCAAAACCAATTTTTTTTCCTGTTACTAGTGGCGCACCACATCCACGGTGCGCCACTAGTAAGTTTGAATTTTTTTGAATTTTTTTGCCTCTAGATCTTGAAAGCCCCGTAACTTTTTTTCTGTTAGGTTTTTGGGGATTTTGAAAATGATTAACGAGGTTCCCCCGTTAAATTCGGATGTAACTTTTCGAGTAGATGATTTTTCATATATAAAACTTTTTAATCCGAGTTCGTATGCAAAAGTTATGCCCATTTTACAAATTTCTAGAGAGATTTTGCAAATAAAGTCGAAATTCATATTTGTAAATTTTCCCAACAACTAGACCACATATCACATGGGAAACTTATTTTCTTTTATTTTTTTGACATTTCCATCATTTTCTTTTATTTTTTTTAAAACGAAAAAGGCGGTCCACTGGGGGGGTGCATTCACACTAGTAATGGCGCACATATCACATGGGAAACTTATTTTCTTTTATTTTTTGACATTTCCATCATTTTCTTTTATTTTTTTTAAACGAAAAAGGCGGTCCACTCAGGGGGGTGCATTCACACTAGTAATGGCGCACCACACCCACGGTGCGCCATTACTAGTTTTAAAAAAAATATAAAAAATTGAATTTTTTTTAATTTTTTTTTTGAAAAAAACATAGTAATGGCGCACTAGTGGACAGTGCGCCATTACTAGTTAAAACATTTAATGGCGCACTGTCCACAGGTGCGCCATTACTAACAAATTTTTTTTATTTTTTTTTACTTTTTTTTTTCAAAACTAGTAATGGCGCACGGTGGGTGTGGTGCGCCATTACTGTGTCAACTAGTAATGGCGCACCACTCCCACGATGCGCCATTAGTAGTTTTGAAAAAATATTAAAAAAATTTACTAATGGCGCACCGTTGGATGTGGTGCGCCATTAGTATTTGCACACTAATGGCGCACCAACACATGGTGCACTATTAGTATTTAGTAATGGTGCACCACATGTACAGTGCGCCATTAGTGTCCATCCCATCTATAGCCCTTTTCCTAGTAGTGAGTGTAAAGGTAGCAGATAGCAGGTCGGTGAGAAATAAATGACGGGAGACATATTATAGCTCTACAACATGCATGGCAGACTAAATTACTACAGGATTATGTGAAAATAACAGTCGACTGGAAGCAAATAGGTTAGTCCATTTTTTCTGCACCGTCCAATGTACAAAGAACGGGCAGATCACCTTCATATACCTCCAGCCAGTCAGTGTTGACAATCTTCCTCGAAACGCTAGCGACCACCGGCCCAGTATTCCTCCCCTGCCTGCGCCCTCCCCTCGACCTCACTGCACCGCCGTGCTTGGCACTGCCCCCCGGCCATCCATTCAAGCCCCGCTGACCTCCAGATCGGGCGCAAGCAGCTCCTGCGCCCCACACCCCTATGATAGACACCGATGCACCGCTTCCCCAGGGAACAGGCGGACTAGGTGCTCCGCGCGCCTAAGCGGGTGCTGCTTCTTTTAATTGCAGTTCGACTGACCCTGAATTGAAATCCAGGCGGTCTACTGACCTCTAGCAAAGGTGAAATAGTAAAAGGGAGGAAACCTTGTGCATTAATATCACGAAGAAGATGCAGTAAGAAGCGCTCAACTAGTTTCTTTCGTGGGATGAATACGATGTGAGCGGAGACGTAAGATTTGAACGAATAAGGGAAGAGGAGTACCTCTTTCTGCTGGCAATGTTGTGTCCTCCTTCTGTTTTTCCGACGATCTTCTTGTTGTTCGCTGGAAACCAGAAGTTGTAGAGGACGATGCAGCCTCGGACGAACCCATGGCCAAGTTGTTGAGTATGGTGCGGTGGCCGTCTGTCGGTGGCGGGGAAGCAAATCCGAGGCGGCGAATGACGGCATAGCGGGAACAGCTCCGGTGCGGTGGACAGTTGCGACAGTGGAGCCGCAGCAGTGAGGCATAGTACGGCATGGTTGGAGTGGTTCTGGTACGGCGCACGTGGGCGTCGGTGTCGTGGAGGGAGCTCTGCCATGGCTTCAGCTGCTAAGTCCTTGAGGGTGTTGCGGTTGCGGTTGCATTGGACGAAGACGTCGGGGTACCGGCTCCGGCGTGATGGAGGAGGGTGGCGGTGGATTGGCTGCTATGGGATGGGAGACGGAGGAGGCTGGGGTTTCGCGCCTGGTGGAGAGGGCGTTTTCGCGCCCACGGAGTATGAATGGGGAAACGGAGGGAGGCGGGGAACTATGGGGGAACAATGTTTCGGTTTGAGAGGCACTTGTTTGAAATTTGGGGAAAGTTACAAACTTTGCCCCCATCTAAAATTTCGGACATATTGCAGGTTGGGGGTAGGACAGTCATGTCAGGTGTCCCAAATGTGGGCAGGATAGATTTCGGCCGAGCGCATGGGTAGGCACCCACGGCGTATGAATGCTTCTCAGAGGCGGTTGAGACTGGCGTCTTGGTGAAGTTACAAACCTACCTCGGTTTAGACCTTTGGACATCGGACCGATAGGCTACACGGGCCAGAGTCAGGACAGTAATTTCCTACAACCAAAACATTAGTCTCGCGCGGTTTCGGGTGACCAGAGGCCTATTTGGCGCTTCGTTCAATATTTGGGAGCAGAAGCATTAACATTTTCGGTTCTCTTGAATTGAACTTTCAGGATTTGTCAAACTTCACAAATCTTTACTCTAGAAAATCCTAAAGCTACGATTATTTTGGGATGGAGGGGGTACATTTGAATATACATTGTACACAATTATATATTAAAAAAATATGCAACTTACCTCAGTTCATGCATGGTTCCAGATATAATCTCCTTGGTTGCAAAAAAAGTTAGATATGCGTATGAATATATATAGCATGTTCTTTTAAATCTGATGCCCCCTTTTAAATCTGATTTACAAATGCCATTATCTCGGGATCGAATAGATGAATGCACTTCGTATGAATTCAAATTTTCGAAATCCCCTTTATGTTGAATTCGACATGTGTTCTATTTCGTAGCTAGCAATTTGGAATGTATCCATGCAAGTGACAAATGTATAAAGTGCTTCACACTAACAACATGGAGTGCACTAATTAATGTTTATATATGAATTGCAAAAGCATCCATTGCCTGTATTTCAAACCGCTCTCACTCTATGGATCGATAATATGAAGTAAACACATGCACATGCTAGAATTCAATAGAGTATGGGCTTCTGATAGACTGATTTTCGTCCATACGCAATTTGCAAAATTCATGATCTCATCCAAAAATAATAATGCCATTTATATTTTAATTTAACTAGCAGTGTAGCCCGCGCATTTGCGCGGCTAGATTTTACTCTTTGGCTTTTGTTTGTGTTGCACTCTTAGGCATTTTGACATCTCAATTACGACATATTTGAGATATTGATATACCATTATGTACATGTTAAAACATTTACAATTTTTAACATTTTGATCCATCCCTTTGTTAGATTAGAAAAATTTCTTGTTATTTGTCGATTAGAATATATCAGGGGAAGATTGTCGTGTTTCTTAAAAATATTGCATGAATTTTATTATGCTATTATAAGGACTAAAGTTGGGCATGGCAACTTGCCACAATGGGCCGAGCCTAAAACCCAAATCGTTGGGCCAAGCACTTGGACTGTAGAAATATTATAAGCACTTATAGTTAGTAGTAAATCTTATGTTCTCTTTGTTAACCTGTCACCATTGTTCCTATTGTAGTTGCGACCAGGTTTAACAATGGCTACCAATATTTGGAAGACCCCTTTCCCGAGCACATAGGTGTTTCTGTGGGTTTTAGTGTGACTGGTTTGTCAGGAAATATACGCATCCATATTTTTCCACCACGGCGTGCATATCGTGTTATTGCTCTTCATCCTGCTTCTATGTGTCTTGCCGTGATTCATGCGGGTTCAAACGCTTGAAGAGCATATCTACCAAAACAAATACGATTGCCTTGGCTGGAAAAAAACATCAAAGTAGTTACTACTACAACGTTTCTTCATCTCTCTATGAAAAGGAATCCCCTCACTGTGAAATACAAACCATGAAGCAATCTTACGCCATGCTCTTCCTCTCTCTCTGCGAATAAAAACCATGAAGCAATCTTATGCCATGTAAGCTCTACTACCTCCCATCCTCCCATAGAAAAAAAGTTTCCATGTATCTCAAAATTTGGAGCAAGCGAGTTGGGGTATTGATCCGATCGATGTGTTGATGGAGCTTGTGGCATGGTTTTTTCTCCCATGCATTACTTAATTGATATTTTAATTGCATAATATGCATACATCATCATGCCTCTGAATGCTCAAGGCATTCTCATCAATTGTAACTTAATTGATACCTATGAATCAAGTCATCCTATATAAGGCTACACATGTTTGTCAATGCATGCCCGCCGTTCTCCGGAGAACATGCCCGACTCTTCAAGCTTAGATAGCACATTATTGAATCCATGCATCTTTTATGTCATTTAAAATCATATCTTTCTTCATTCATTTTTTCTTCTATTTTGTAGGTTTACATTATTGTTTTAACAAAAATTGTACAAATAGTTCATTTAACCTTTTTATTAATGCATTCATCAAATACGTTACTGAAACCATGCATCGTTTACCTCATTCAAAATTGCATATTATTTTGGTCATCCACGTATCTTTTTTCATCATCCAATTCTCCTTTTTGTCTCTATTGTACTTTACTTTATTGTTCTGTCTGCAAACTTTTATGGGAAAATACAATAGAAAGAAATACAACAATTCATTAGATAGTTTTTCGTTTTCAGGTTGCCTACCATATACACCATATGGTAATTCATTTAATATTGTAATGCATTCATCAAATATCTGTGGTCTTTTGCACTGGTTTATATTTTCTTGGTACAAAAGTAATGTTCAATTATATACTTCAGATGGTTTGGTGCTACAATGTTTTTAGAAAATATTCCCTGGCCATAGCTTGTCTTTTTGGTCGCCGGCATTGTTTGGGCTATTTCATGAGTCCCTATTTTCCTTTTATTTTTATTTCAAATTTCATGTCACAATTAGATTTCATATTTTTTTAGGTACCTAATAAGAGTTTTATCCCATCAATTCTTGAAGCTCCATGATTCTACCCATTTGACAGCTCCATGTGATTTACGTGTCTGGCGATGTTTGTAACATGTGTATCTGTTGAAAATAATAATATGAATTTAAAAATACACATTTATTATTTTTCTCTGTAATAAAATTTGATATATTTTCCATCGTAAAATTCATCAAATATTAAATTTAAATGGCTGCTAGCCAAGTCGTTCACATGATCAATACCAAGCAAAATTTCTAGGTTACGTGCCTAACGCTAGAGCGCGTAAGCAACCCAATTTGTTGCATGCTGCCATAAGCAATGACATCAGCACATGCATTAAAATACTTTCTTTTTAAAGGAATAAGTAAATACTTGCTTGCTTGTGTACGGGTTGCACTCATATTTTATTTATTTTGTTTTGTGGTAACATGACTGCTGGGCTATTTGTAATCTACTATGCATCTTTGGTAACGTGCTGTACTTTTATTGTAAAAAATTGCTGGAGCATATTTTTTTCTGTTAATTGATGTCATCACGGCCTCTCAATAAGCTGTGACCGGTTGGAGTAGGATGAGCTTGTGGTGTTTGAATCGGATACGGTAGCTCCTTTTTTTCAGGATATCTTTTTCTTTCTTTTTTTTGAAGGGAATATCCTTTCCTTTCTTAATAGATAATGTTTGACTCTGTTTTTCATGCTTATTTGGTGTCTTTGCCTGATTGAATCTTTCTTTATTACCAATAACGTGGCCATGGGATCTGGCCGTATGGTATCCTCATACAGTAAACCAATAGGTCTTTGTCCGATTGGATATTTTTCCTTACGAATATATAACTTGGGCCTGGCCGTGTAAGAGTTTCTGTTTGTCAAATCTCAGCCGTTAAATATCTTAACTTTATATAGATAAATCTTAACCGTTTGTTTTCTATCGTTTTAAGTATATAATAGCCGTGTAAGAGTTTCTGTTTGTCAAATCTCAGCCGTTAAATATCTTAACTTTATATAGATAAATCTTAACCGTTCGTTTTCTATCGTTTTAAGTATATAATAGATGCGTAGAACCGCCTTTTACACGTAGATGCACTATGCCTCGCCCCGTTCTCACAAAGGCATTATATATCTCTCTATCTAACGCATAAGTGCACACACTTTATATGCATCGGCATTTCTCTTTCACACATGCTCACAATCTCTCTCAGGGTGTCGCGGTGTCCCACGCACATGCTTTCTCTGTTTATCTCTCTCTCTTTATGACTACTATGTACCACTCTTTTCACTAATCTCAGTTGGAACACCCTATTTCTCTCACATGCATATATACACATGCACGGTCTCTACTAGCCCTCTATACACACATATATGTGCCTACGTGTCTCCCGCACGCACATTATCTTTAGGCCTCTCTCGCACACATTGCCCCCCCCGGCACACCTCTCGCTTAGTAGTTGGCAGATATGATTTCATCATATCATTCGGTAGGATATCCCTGGCTGTTAGGCTGGATGGTAATACGAGGGAAAGTTTTACCCTAGTTCGGATCGGACCCTTGAAGTTGAAGAAAGAGCCTACTCCTGGTACTATATATTAGTGATAGGGGTGTGTACAAAGTACACGTGAATACCAGGCATTGTGTGTGTGTGTATACTATCGACAAACTAGCCCCCAAGCTTGTATAACATACTAAGGGCCTATGGTTACAAATCATATATAGTCGGCTTATCACCAGTGGTGATAGAGTCCTCTGCGACTCTGGTAGCTTCGTGTTGTACGCCGAGTCCTCCACATGGGTCTTCGTATAACACGTCTCGGTCCAACCTATATGTGGCGCAGGATTGAACCGACCCATGAGTCTTCATGTTAACCCACCACAACTAGAAATGATGTGCCCACCACACCACACATGCAATCGGCCACTAACAATAGTACAACGGTATCGAGCTCACGATACTTCTCCATATTTTGTTGATGACACTGACGGACTTTGCATTTGATGTGTGCTCCGTATTTTGTTGACGACACTTACGGTCATTGTATTTGAAGTGAAAGCACGATATGGTCACTCGACTTCAAAATAATCTCATCACGGTCACCACATACATTTTGTCGTGCTAACCAACATGTGGTTGGATGGTTAGAGGACAGTGGTTTCTCGAGCCCACCAAGGTTAAAATCCTGGTGCTCGCACTTATCTTGTGTTAATTTCAGTATTTTCCGGCGATGTACGTTTAGTTGGAGGAGACGTTCCACTCGACTACGAGGCACCTATGGTGACTTCGTAAAATCTCAAGATCATATATGTTGGCCCACTCTCTCGAAGGTGCTCATAGGGGTAGGGTTTGCGTGTGTGCGCTTATAGCGGTGAGTGCTTGCACGTATATATGAGCCCTTGCGTCTGTACCGTGTTAAACAAATACATATCATGATTATACGGTCACTCGCTCACCCGTACAACTCCGTATTTTGTTGATGACACAATCAATTGACCAGTCAAATGTTCCACGCGGCGCAACTAGTGTTGCACCATCGGGGTGCGTAACCGTGGGACCCACCTGTCAGCCCGTGTATGAAAGAAAGAAATGGTAGTTTGAGTCTGTACTATGTTAATAAAATAGGGGTACATTTTAGAGTGATCATACGGTCACTGGCTCACCATACAGCTCCGTAATTTGTTGATAACACGATCAATTGACCAGTCAAACGGTCCACATTCAGCAGCGCACATTACCATAGGGCCCACCCGTCAGCGCGTATATGAAGGACAGAAATGGTATTAAATTAGTGGTCGGTGGGTATTCGAAGTCATGAAACCTCTGGTTGGCAATCACCGGTGATTGGGGGGCGTTCATTGGGCGGTGGGGTGGGGA